>NW_028317931.1:1885000-2235000 GCF_062004578.1 Staurois parvus | reverse complement strand
CCAGAGTGTGTCATGGGTCCCTGTACGGCCTCCCATTGCTGCTGTCTCCATCGCCACACTCTGCCATGTGCCACTTTCAGGTCTCCTCACACTGCTGGTGGGTTCCATTTTGTCATAGGGTGCTGTATGGCCTCCCATTGCTGCTGCCTCCACCGCCACACTGTGGCTCCACACTCTGGTTTTGGCCCCGTGACTGCCCAAATGAGTGAAGTGTGCGGTGATTCTAAGATCGACGGCACTCATCTGCATGTCATACTGACTGACAGTATTATTTCTCTTCCCCAGCAGACTCCAAGGGCATTTAAATTAAAGGTACAGTGTTCTGCACTAATATAAAGGCTCTCTGAAGCCTAGAAACCCTTTTTATAAGTTAAATTCGCAGCGAATAAATTCGCATCGAATCAAATTTATTCCACAAATTTGGCGAATCAGCCGAATCGAATTTTTGAATAATTCGCTCATCTCTACTGAACATGTTATCTTCTATGGTAGATATATAGATGACGTCATAGTCATCTGGGATGGTCCTCCATCTTCCATTGCACCTTTCATTCGTCACTGTAATAGCAACCAGTTGGGCCTTTCCTTTACTCATGTCAGCAGTCCCTGGTCTTTTTGGACCTGAAACTGTCACACCTGGAGGGACGTATTGTATCCATAACCTATTTCAAACTATCTGCAGGCAATTCTTATCTACACTTCAATAGTTTCCACCATTCTAAATGGATTGTAAACATCCCCAAGGGCCAGTTCTGTAGATTGCATAAGAACTGCACCCAGGAGTGTGATTATATTGAACAAGGGTTAGTTTTAATGGATAGGTTCTTGGATAAAGGATATGACTCTGGCTTGGTGACATATATCAGGCCTTCTGCTTTCCACCTTTCAAGGTTAAACATAAATTAGAGCTTTGGCAATGTAAAATTTATCATTCAGTACCATGACAAACATAGGCAAATAGAGAATATATTGAAACGACATAGAGGCATTTTACTCCAAGACCCAAAAATAGGCCCAGTACTGGCTGAAAAATCCAGGATTATCTACATAAAAGCATGTAGTGTTAAAAATATAGTTGCTCCAAGTAAAATTGATTCATCTGCACCTCATTCAGCTCATGCTCTGGCCACCTTTTGTCAGCTTGCTAAGGTGCAAAATGTGTAAGTTTGTTACACATCGTAGAAACATTTCTCTGACTCGGGAGGAAAGAGATATACCATCAGAAGCTTCATCACCTGCTCTACTGAATATGTCATTTACTGCCTGCATTGCCCCTGTGGACTCCTCTACATGGGCAGTACAGGTCGCACGGCAAGGACACATTTTGGGGAACACAGGAGGCTCATAGAAGACGGCAGTGAAGACCACAGTGTTCCATGACACTTCCTCAGTCAGCACAATAAATCCACAGATGGCCTGAGGGTTTGGTTCTTAAATCCATTCCCCCCGATGACTCTCTGGTTGATGGGCTCCATAGGATGTGTACCAGAGAGACTTTCTGGATTTTTACTCTTAATACATTTTCACCCAAAGGGCTCAATGAGGAGTTAGAAATTAACACCATCATCTAGCCCTGGGTTACCATTGTGGGGTCAGGCACTGAGTGAGTATACTTTTATTATTTATTATGGCTCTATTATAACTTTTTGAATAATTTATTTATGTATGTATTACTTATTATGTACACTTTGTGTACATTAAGTTATCTTTAAACATCGTGTATCTTTGACAACAATACATACAGCTTATGCATCTTCCCAATACATTGTGTAGTTTATAGATAGCATCTTTATTCATATTGTTTAGACTGTAATTGTTTCATGAGGTCTTAATAACCTAGGTTGTAGTATTCCCCCCCCTCTTCCTTTTTTCAATTGTATTCTTTGTATGTTAATTTATTCTATTTTCTCTTCATTTATGTTTTTATATATACTGTACTGTTTTATACATGATTTTAAATGTAAGGTGGATTTGACTATCTAGCTGCATGGACATTTTCTTCTTTTTTCTTCTCCTTCCCCCATTTTTTCTCATTTGGTTTCTTTTGCCAATCGTGTATATATGAATGTACACAGCACGGCTCAGGAATGTGCCAGCATGTGTGCGTTATACTAAGCAGTGGTGGACCCCAGAAGTGGAGGTAAAGGGATAATCTTTGCACTAAGCAGGTAAGTAACATCTTTTTTAATTTTAGGTAACAAGAAAGAAGACTTGAATCTTATTTTAATCCAGCAGAGAAGAGAATCTATCACAGCCTGATCCAGTTACTAAACCCAACAAGCATCTTGGCAGCACTCTAACATGGCAATAAACTGCCTTAAAAGACATGACAATATTTAAGTTTTGTTTTTTTTAATATATTGCATATTTTCTTCTTCTTAATTAAGATTAATTAAAAAAAGCTAAACTTTGTTACTAGTCTGGGATGCATTCATTTTAACGGAAAATAAACACACTATCAAAATGGTTTTAGGGGTTTATGGCTTCTTAGACGTGAACACAGCATAACCTCTGTTAGAATTCATCAGCCATTCGCTTCATCTGAGTGGTTGCTCAAACATCAATGCAATTAATGACCAGAATCAATTTGAGTAGTAGTGCGTTCTATTCAATAATATCTGAATTTAATGAATCTCAATTAGAAGCTAATTACTAAGGTAAATTCCAATGTATATGTACTCAAAATAAACCTGTAAACATGAGACGATTGGATATCTATGAAAACATCAGATCTCCGTTTAAACCATTAACTGATGTATTTGGAGGAAAACCTTGTTGGGTTGGATTTAACAGCCAATAACAATTGGCCCTCATGAAATAAAATTGTTGCCAGGGGTGTCTGATGAGTGCTTAACGAAGTTTAAATTTCTATGTTGTAAAGCCTGGAACACACAATGAGAATATTGGATGAATGATTGTCCTTTTTTTGCATGTTAGTCTCATATTGAAAATGAAGAGGATACTAAAGCTATGAAAATTCTTGTATGACAGAATACAACTTCAGAAGTGATGTAATGTGCTGTATTTTGTTGTAATGTATTATTTCATTTCTGAGCATGCCTGGTCTTGCTCTTCCAATTTACTTCGGATGAATACTGTACTGATTAAACAAAAATTGTACTCTCTGGTATCATACAAAAAAAATGTCATGTTTGTCCCTTTGAATAATTTTGGACAAAATCTGTGTACTAACAAACAGATTATCATACAATCACTTAGAAAGCAGAATTTTTCATCTGATTTTCTGATCACGTGCACTAGGCTTAAGCTGTAGAAAGATCTTTAGCAGTAAAGCCGGCCATAGATGGAGCAATTTTCTTTGCTGCAACCACAAGTTGCAGTAAATAAAATCACATGATTCCCCCATCAACACAGTCATTGTTGATAGAGGAATCCCTCCTGTGGAGCCATTTTGTACTCCACGCTACCCCCCCCCCTTCCCCCATGGAGAACACAGTGATAACTGCTAGCAGCTATAACAGCTGCTAGCAATAATTGCATGTGAAATCCAGCAGGCTGGTTGTAAGTAAATTGATCAATCAACTTGGGTACATTCAGCCTGCCCATACATGCTGCTGAACTGGCCCAGATTTGATTAATAATTAAGGCATTTTTGTGAGGTTGGTACTCTCAGTAGGCATAGAGAGATATTATAATAGATCAACTCAGGTTACAATCCCTACATGTTAGTAGTGAATGCAGGGTACCATTAGATGATAGTAGTGGTGTACCCTACTAGTTGGCCAGTTGTAATTTTGGGCAGCAACTGAAGGCATTTACATTATTGCAACTGGGTTCAGAAAGTTTACTCGGTATGCTTTAATCTACGTTCTGGACAATCCAGCACAGAATAAACACATGTCTATACCTGATTAGTAGAAATTCACTTTCTGATGTCTTTGCAATGCAACATCCTTAACACCAATTACATTCTCAAAGTTTAAAGGTAGGCTGGAATTTGATAAGTGATTATGAGAAACCTGCCTTTTTTAACTTCAGGCTTACTGCGTATGAGAGTCAACAAGGGGGTATTCCACTATGACAGTGATGGCAAATCTATGACACGCATGCTGCAATGGGCACGCAGAGCCCTCTCTGTTAGCACGCTAGCACCAAGTCACCCCAGTAGTCAGAAAGGAGAAGGACCTCTATAGGACCAAGCATGACTGCAGGGAGGGATGATTGGTTAGCTGACTAGAGAACTGCAGAGATAGGAGAATGTGGGGAGCAGAGAGCGGAGAGGATGGAGCTTGGACCAGAGAGACCATATACTGCTTGATCCGGGGTGGAGGGTCCAGTGATCAGTCACAGTCTGGTAAATTCTCCTTACCCGCAGCCTCTTCCATCTGTCCGATCACTCCTTGAGTGATTCCCCTCTGGACAGTGAATACAGGGGTCACTTGCTCTGTTCCACCACCATTTAGAGGACAACTTGTATTTTTTTTTTATCAATCAATACTGGGATGTCTCTATTTAGTTTTGCCCCTCTGTGCTGGTGATCAGTGGAACTTTTCCCCTTTGTTCTGGTGGTCAGTGGAACTTTGCCCCCTTGTGCTGGTAGTCAGGGAAACTGTGCCCCTCTGTGTTGGTGGGCAGGGGAGCTTTGCCCCCTTGAGCTGGTGGTCAGTGGAACTTTGCCCCTCTGTGCTGGTGGTCAATGGAACTTTGCCCCTTGTGCTGGTGGTCAGTGGAACTTTGCCCCCTTGTGCTGGTGGTCAGTGGATCTTTGCCCCCTTGTGCTGGTGGTCAGTGGAACTTTGCCCCCTTGTGCTGGTGGTCAGTGGATGTTTGCCCTCTTGTGCTGGTGGTCAGTGGAACATTGCCTCCTTGTGCTGCTGGTCAGTGGAACATTGCTCCCTTGTGCTGCTGGTCAGTGAAACATTGCCCCTCTGTGCTGGTGGTCAGTGGAACTTTGCCACCTTGTGCTGGTGGTCAGTGGAACTTTGGCCCTTGTGCTGGTGGTCAGTGGAACATTGCCACCTTGTGCTGGTGGTCAGTAGAACAAAACACAAAAATATGTTAATGTATGAGTAGTTTTTTCTAAACTAAAACCTCAGTATTCAGGTTTATTTGCAATGTTGGATCTTTGCGATAAAAATAGTGGGTTTTGGGTTGCAGTTTGGGCACTCAGTCTCTAAAAGGTTTGCCATCACTGCACTATGACCAGTAGATGTGTTCCAGAATCAACAAAGAAAAAGTGGTTGGATGAATCGGTGTACTAAAATGATGCTGGAATAAAAACCCTACTACTACTGGGCTTTTCATCTTCAGTTTTGGCCAAAGTGTACCTCAACTCTATCCTTTTCATAAAAGGTGAAGGAGCTCTCTTTAGGAGTATTCATAAAAATGTAGAGGCATATGACAGTAATAGCTCTTCTTAAGCTTTTCCTAGCCCCTAGCAACTCTGCCAGGCTTGAATCGAGATTCATGCTTCTTGAGGGCACTAGTGGCCCAGCAGGGGATCATAACAGAGCTGTACTGCAAGCAAGGTGTAAAAACTTATTTTGAGCAGCACCACTTCAGAGATCCTGTCACCAAACCATGTATTTCATCAATAATATTCCCATAAAACTATACATGCATAAAACTAAAACTATATATGCATTTTCCTTATTTAGTGCATCCTATTTACCTTAAAAAGCCTCCTTTGTGTAGACATCCAAAAGCTCTAAGATTGCTGCTGGCTTATCCTGGATGTGATGTCAACAGCCCAACCAGACTTATGCTGGCCATACACTAGAAGATTTTCAAACAAATGTTTGTACAAACATTTGTACAAAACTTCTGAGCACATTAAATGATTTGACAAATGTTGTTCTTACTGTAAGAAATTTAAAATGTATCTTGCTTTTAATATTTGATTTTGGAATGAATGGACTTTCCCAATTGAAATGTATTTGAGAAAATAATTCCATCATGCTCCTTCAATTTGTTTTTTCACTGTAGTCAAAAACAAATGCCCAATTGACCCCACTAAGGATTTGGGAATAAAATAAACTATTAAAACTACAAATTTTGAACACAGTTCTAATAGGGTATGGCCAGCTTCCTCAGCAGCTACAAAAAAGGTTATATAGAGAGTTGAAGGGAGTAGCTGGGATCAGCGGATTTAATTAGAAAAGGGGCAGGGACCAGCAGATTTTTTTTAAAAAAAGCCAATTTCTTCATCCACAAACTCAGTGTAGATGGAGAAATGCTTCCCACTGAGCCTTTGTATTCTGACAGCAGGGAGACTTCTCCGCAACCTGAATACAGTGATCAGTGTTGTTGGCTATAGCCAACTGCACTGATTGATCATGAAAAACCCAACAGGCTGGTTGTACACAAGTCAATTGATAAATCAACTTGTGTACAACCAGCCTGCCCATACATGGATCAAAAGTTGTCTGATCCCTGTTGAACTGGCCACATTTCAGTCCATGTATGGCTGCCTTATTTAGACACTCTTAAAAGATGATAGGGCTATAATGTACAAGTAGAAGGAGGCTTATGCTAGGGAATTAACTAGTCACATTTTATAGCTAATATAAAGGCAAACTGCAAGTATACAAAATAATTAATGGAGAGGGAAAACATAAATTTGCAAAATACTCTAATTTCCTTTACTTTTAACTGATTTCTTTAAGTTGGTGACAGGGTATCTTGAAAAAGTTAGGAGATTTACTTCTAAGCAGTCCATCTAAGGCCCCTGTCATTGTTTTCTTTGGTAGTTGAATGTATCACCATGGTTGTAAGTGTAATTGCATACTGTATACTCTGTAACATGGCAGAGCAATTCCAATACTCCAACAACATTATACATTAGGAATACTGAACCTGTACATCACTGGGCAAAGTTATGTTGTGAGCAAACTTAACGCCCCTGAGTTTCACCCATCCCTTACAAACAATGCAATAATCTAGAGCAACAAGGTAACTGATCATTTAAAGGAACTTTGTTGTGATAGTTCACACCTGGCTGATATCACACCAATAACCTCCACTGAAATGGAACTGCAAGCTATAGACTAGTTCTGACTGCAGACATATCACTCTTGGTAAATCTGAACAAGTGCTTCACTGCCCCAAGACTAGTGTGCAGACTAAGGTGGACCAAATCAGATTCTAGTCTTGCTCTGTTCAGTTAAAGGGATTCCTTAGTACATTTTTAAATGGCTAGCATGATTTTGTTGTAGTAAATAAAGCGAAATTACCGATCTAATTTATTAATTATTGATTTTATGAACACCTATAACATTACGTTATATCATGCTGATGTATTTTCTTAACTTGTTATACCAACCGAGCTTGTTTGACTCATTACAGAATAAAGCTACGGACATTCTATATCTATCTTCTTGTAACTATCAACATGGGTTTAGTTAAGCAGCGTGGTTCTGGAATAGATCTAAGGTTTAGGTATCTCTTTCTCTGAGTACAGCATTTCACATCTAATTGGTTTTATACCTCTTTTTTGTGGGGCCGTGTCCACGAAGCCTGGAGAGAACAGATATAAAAACACAACAAACACAGAAAGCAATAAAACATTTTTTTATGGTTATTGTATGTGCCGAGTTATGCCACAGTAGACTGAGCGTGCAATGCATGCAGTTATGTGAAGGACTGAGCTAAGGTTTCTGCAACCTGGTGCTCTCTGACTGGGCAGCAACTACAAGTTTCTAATAGAAAAAACAGCAAGGATTCACTGACAGATGTCAGTAGGCAGTGCATGCTGGCACTTGTAGTTTTATAACAAGTAGAGAGCCCTAGGATGGCCACCTTTGATTTTAAACTACTGGAAAAAAAACATTATTTGCACAATATCTAGAAAATATCACACCAAATGGTATATTGTATTTTTTTTTAAGTAAAGCAGCAGTACGTTGCAGTCATTAACCTATCACATATGTTCTAAAAACAATAAAGATAGCAACATTTATTGTACCATTCCATCATTAAAAGTATTAGACTGCTGACCTATTTTTTCTTGTTTTACAGGCCTGGTATGCATCAACACACAGTGTGCATGTTATGCTTACAGAGAATAAGTCATCAAAGAGGAATATAATTGTCTGCTAGGGGTTTTATCTTTCTGGATAAACATCGTGTGCACTGTGTACCTAATCCCATCACTATGGATGAAGTAAGGGCTGTGAAAATATTAAATGGCCCTCCACTGAAGCTAGCTCTTGCCAACTAAGTGTATTGCTTCAATAAAGGTCTGGACATGTTTCTAAATGCACAAGCTAGCTATTATTATTTATAAGAAATAACTCGAATGGTGCTGTGATGGAAGCCTATTACACTCCTACTATATAATAAACTGTGTTGTAATCTCATCAGATAGTTTGCATCTCATAAAACTGAAACAGTAACAAAAAATGACCTTTTACAAGTGAAAGTAAATTTTTGTAAAGTAAGTATGGAAGTTGGGTCTCGCATGCTGTATATCACAAAGTCCTCAATTCCTGCTTTTCATTTGCCTTTAAAGGTCTTTGGTGTCCGTTTATGAACCAGCAGTAATAGATCGCTGCTCAGTTCTCCGGCATTCTCGGAGAACACAGTTCTCCTGTGAATGCCGTTTATGAAGCATATGTAGATCAGTTCTCCAAACGAAGGGAAAACGGTCTACAAACGCTGGAAAACGGCTGATTTTACTATAACCTCGTGAGATTACAGTAAAAGATCAGTTTACTAAGCAGAGGTAAATGATCTCTGCTTAGTTTGCGGTCCCTCCGATTCTCCAGCTCTGGGCTGGAGAATCTGGAGGGAGAACACAGATCTCCAGTGAAGAGCTGAACATGTTCTCCTAAGTGTTATAAACTGTGAATGACCAGAGAATAGCTGCGATCCTCTGAATCACAGCTATTCTCTGTGTCATAAAAGGACACCTATGTCGGAAAATGTATGAATAATAGACTAAAATATTGGACAAATGTGCATAATTTACCTTACTTGCATATTTTTGAGAAAGGCTTTTATGTTGGAACCCTAACCACAACCAAGCTGCAGTTATAATATAATACTGGTCAAAAATACTGATATTAATTGGAATGTTCCTGTCTCAAATGTGGTCATGGCCTTTATTTAAATACATTTATTTTGAGTGGTGCTTAGGAAGATATGGGTATAGTTAAATGTGTGGTCTATTTTAAATTTCCAAAAAAAAAATATAAAGAGAAAATCTGAGCAAGAACTGGGTTTAACCCAAAAGGGATAAACCATGTCCTGCACCTGTATGATTTTGATGCCTCTATCGACCTTTAATCCACAATTCTATATCCTTTGGCCTGATGTGTACAACTCTAAATACACGTGCAAGTATACAGTATGTAAGTAAATGTACCATGTACCTACAGTGCTATGAAAACAAATCTGCCCTATATGGAAAACAAAAACACATGTTGGGTAAAATCTACAGGAATCTAGAGATGCTTAGACATTTGCTGCTGTTTCAAATCCTTACCACTATGCCAGAGTGCCTGGGTGTTCTGATGGGCAAAGCTCTAACATGTCCTAGCAATGTTGAAGATTGCCCTTCCCCTCCCATGCATTACTATTGGTGAGTGAAACAGCCCAGCATAGTAATAGACCATTAGGAATGACTGGGAAGTAAGGAAGCTTCACTACCAAGACATGTTAGAGCTTGTCCGGTATAATTGTCCTGGAATTTGTACATAATGGCACAGATCTGAGGCTGCGTGTAGGAGGTACTTCTAGGTGTTTGAACTTAATAACTGACAGCAGTCTACCGCCATCTACATTGATAGACTGTTTTTGTCTAGATGTGGCATTAGTGTATTCTTTATCTAATTGTTTGATGTTTAAAGTGTCTTTCCTTCCCATGTTAAAGATGAAAAGGATCATAACAATAACATAGTCTGAACCAGTATGATCTGTACACATTAAAGCTGTAATGGTTTCTAACAATAACATAGTCCTAACCAATATGAACTGTATACAAATTGAAACAAAGCAAAAGCTCAAGTGACCTGAATATGTGATAAAGCCCAGTTGGACAAAAATGTATATTTATTGTCTAAAGCCTTGATGTCAACAGTACTGCTGCTTCATCAGATTCAGAGCATAATCCATCATCAGTTATAAGGCAACAAATGGGTTAAGATCCCAGCAATTAAATTCCCATATTTTGTTGGCTAAAATGGAATATTGTAACACAATTTCAGCTTCAGCATGCACACACAGGAGGTTACTTGTTACATGCAAACACACTCCATAAACACATGATGATAGCATGCCATTCCACATTACATGCAGGAAATGCAATGAAATGTCAAGTATATCTAAAACACAGCAAGTCATCCATATTTGAGGGCACAGTCACAGCAGTAGCTCTCATGAGTGCTTGGCAAAGCAGGTAAACAGAGGAAAGGTCATATATAATAGGGTGGAGAGCTAAAGTAGACAAAAATTGTCAGAAAATCCTTAAATAAAGCCTAATCAAAATTAACGTTCCTAAACATGGTCTTTGTATAAAGCCTCAATAAAATAAGGTCCTGTACATGTCTAATTAAAGCTTTCCAGACCAGGGAACCTGAGATTGAATCAAACAGCCATTCAATTAATGACAAATAAAAAGACGGTACTGTATGTTTCACATAAACACAGGTTCAATGGTCTGGTAAACCTTTTGAACTCCAAGGCAACGCAAATGTTTGGGGACAATGTTGTCCTTATTTACACAGGTAATTAGTAAGTTTTGTTGATGATGAAAATGATTCTATGTTTAAGGCATTTAGCCTATTTTTTAGGAATTTATGCAAACAAGTCCTGTGTAATTATTTTATTATAAAATAAAAATAAGATTTGTGATTGGCTGCTGTTGTCCATTGCTCTTTGCACTGTGGTATTCAATAACACGAATTCTATTTTCTCTAGGGATCTGTTTTGCTCTTTTTCTTAATAATTAAAAAGGCCTTAAGGAATTATTCCAGCCAAAACATTATTAGTCTTAGGCTGGCCATACATTATACAATTTTCTTGAGAAATGTGCTTTGATTTACAAAAAAACATATAATATAAGGTCAAACCTAAACAACACTTTCAATAGTATCCAATTAGGCAGGCCTTTGTGCTACATAATTGAAGTTAAATCTAGAAATTAGACAGAAAATTGTATAGTGTATGGCCAGCGTTTGGGAGAGTGTGAAATAGTTTGGATGTCTTTCACAATTGTTTTGCTGCCTGTGTCTCCACTGGGGAGAATCCAACACAATGGGGTTGATTTACTACAACTGGAGAGTGCAAAATCTTTTGCAGCTGTGCATAGTAGCCAATTAAAGTCTCACTTCTGTTTGATCAGTTAAGTTTTTACAAAAAAAAAAAACTGCAAGCTGGTTTCTATGCAGAGCTGCACCACATTTTTTACTTTCCAGTTTTAGTAAGTTAACCCCACAATGTGATCAGGCACACTCCTTACAGCCGTATAGCCATGCTAAATGGGTGCTGAAGGGACCAAACAATGGAAATGACCACATTATCATGATCAAATGATGAAAAGTAGGGTCACCAACATACTACCTGCTCAAAATAAATGTATGATTTGTCACATGGAGACAACAATCTATACTGATTAAATGTATCTTCACTTTCTGTTTCAGAGACATAAAACAAAATCAAGCACCCAAAAATCCCATCTTTGGCAATTGTTTCTGAAACATGTATGCCCAGTCAGAGATTCTTCCTTAAAACTTTAGTTTTAGGTACAAGAGCACAAAATGAGAATAAATCTGCCAAGTGGGGTCACAGACAACTATGTCAACCTGACAGAGATTGTATCTCCTCCCGTACCTACCTAAAAACTAGAAAGCAAAACATTTTGGCTGGAGTTAAACTTTAAGGCTGGCTTTGCAGGTAAGCATTCCAGTAATGCAGGCACCCTGCGTAATCTGTTGGTGTGCTATTAATTTAGAAGAGCAATAAAATGCAAAATTTAGTAGGTGTTGATGCAGCATTGCAGCACACCCAGGGGCGGACTGACCGTTGGGGAACTCTGGCACTGCCCGAGGGCCCGGGGTCAGTAGGGGGCCCCATGAGATGCCCCTGGTACCTTTCTCATAGGCTTTTTTGAGTTTGGGCAAGGACACAGGGGCCCCATGATCCCCTATTGCCCGAGGGCCCCATGAGTTGTCAGTCCGCCCCTGAGCACACCACAACATATTTGATTTACTTTGTGAGGCGCAGTGTTTAAAAAAAAAAAAAAAAAGATGCAGGTCAAGTTTTTCTTCTGTTGAAATGCATTGTAAATTAATGAGCTGCCTTACCACAGCCCACTTTAAGGTTAGAAATATTGCACATCAACATGTGTGTAGGAATGCATCACAATGGACAGGGATAATGTGAAGGGGACCTTAGACAATTTTGAGAAAAGGTATCTTGAGAAAGTAACAGTTTGGCCTGGTTGTTCTGCATTGTAATGGTTTTCTTCAAATTTTATTTTATTTGGCCAGTGTTTTTTTTTTTAAAGCGTTTAAAAATCCTGTAATGTGGAAGACAAGTACAAAAATATGAAGATGAAAATTCCTGCAGTGACAAAAGCCAAAGGAGACAGGGTAAAAAAAAAAATACCTAAATATATTTAATATATAAAAACAATAAGGCTGCGGGAAAATTCCAACCAAAAATTTTCCTTTTTAAAAGTAAGCTTTTTGTGAAACTGCTATCAGTTTAAGTATACTACTGGGTATGCTTTTACTATTGAACTTAAGGGTTTATTATGAGTCATGCATCATTTGAGCTGCTAATGCATTTACCACTAAACAAGGCAAAATGATACCAGTGGGAAACCTACTAGTCAAATGATCAGATATGTGCTTTCCTTCTAGAATTAAAGGTCAAGACTAGTTTTTCTTTAAATCCAACACAACCATTAGAAACTATTTATATTCTGTTTGAAAGGATGGGATGCAAGTCCTTTTTCAAACCAATACAAATTCTCTAACAGTAACTATTTGCTGGGTGTAATACCAAAGGCAGTATAACTAAGAAAGCCTTTAAGTCCCACCAGCAGATTCTGATAACGCTAAAATAAAATATGTTAACATTTCAAAACTTTAGCAAAATTAACCAACATATTTAACAAATGTATTTATTTCCCAATTATCCATTGGCAGTTGTCACATGCAGAAATAAACATAAGGTCAGCTCTCAGTGGTTTCAAACAACCAGCTTTAAAGAATGACTCCCGTTATAGGGAAATGACCAGTCACCACCTGCTCAACATGAAAACAATTATGTAGCTTTTCTAATCAGTCTTTAAACAAATCTTGCAGTTTTTACTAACCACTTAAGTGTGTTAAATGTTTATTTGTTGTATAGTAAATATTCCCAGAGATACAAACAGAGAAGCATTTTAAAAAGTAAAGAAATACAATCAATACATATTATTAAAAGTTATGTGCAAAATAGGGACATAAGAAAATTCTGTGATTTGGCCAATGCTTAATCACACAGTGGCTTTTATGTGTAGCGTAACTATGACTGCATACTTCATGGAAAGGGGTAATTTAATATCCAGACTTGGTTACAAACTGTCCAGTCATTTCCAAATGCCACTTTCCATTGTAGCACAGTGTTAAATGTTGGCCATTCTTGTAGCAGGTCTGGTTTCTTACTACATATTCATGCAGGCCAGGATGTAAAATATACTCATTATTAAAATATAATAAATTAAAATAGCATATTCTATCACTCATCAGATTAAATGAATTAAATAATTATGCTCTGAATACACCATGATTAATATGTATATCTGGGTTAAACAAAATTTTTTCATATTTTATTTACATAATGTACCGGAGGTTTAGGGATTTTAGAGATTTTAAATGGTGGCCCGATGGAGTTGTCCCAGGAACATCCCAGTGAAAGGAAGTCCAGGATTAATCTAATACGCCCTGAAAGGATTCTACCTCTTATATGACCTGACCTACTCTGCATTTTTTTTAAAGCGTGGATTAGTCATTTCAGACATCATTCTTTGAAACCCATTCATTTAAATTTCCAAAGAGAGCTGAAGCGTGAGGCGTGAAAAAGGTTAAATGTGATCTTCTTCGTCCATGGGGCCATCTTCTTTTTTGTAGATTTCAGAAAAATGATATATTAAAATGATTAGCAAAAGTACAAGACATGCAGTTACATGTGAACAAATTTGATGGGACAGGCACTCGGCACTCCGTAAACACAGTACGCAACAAGACAGCCAAACACAAGTACTATATTGAGACAGAAGATGGAACTACAACTAACATGGTTAAATCTTAGTATTACTATCTCAACCTGAAACAAGGTACATTATTGTTTCACCTCCATAAACATAATACGGTATGGGAAAAAAGGGAATGTTCTGTTGTAAAGGTTACTACTGTTCTAAAAACCTGTTTTGTATTTTTGCTATTGTTTAAGCAAATACATACTTCTAGCACTAAAACAATCCAATGATACAAGACTAACTACCTCCTAAACCTATCTATTGTTGGCATCCTCAAGACAACTTATATCAATCCAACTGTTTTATTGTCATACAAAGTTATTTAGAATAAAACTAAGTCCTAATGCTGAATGACCCTCAGAAGTCCATGAATAATATAAAAATTCTATTAACTAATTAAGCAAACAGAACTCTCTAACAAACCACATTATGTCACTACTGTTCCTTATAAAGTCTCTTAGATTGTAAGCAGGGCCCTCTGATTCCTCCTATATTAAATTGTATTGTAATTGTACAGTCTGCCCTTATGTTGTAAAGAGCTGCATAAACTGTTGGTGTTATGTAAATCCTGTATAATAATAATATTAATAATAATAATAATAATAATAATAAAATCAGCAAAATAATTTAGAAGAGCAAATCCCCAAAACCAGGACACTGCTGCTTGTTGCACTGACATTCTTATCAGGTTAAGTGTATGAAAGCTATTCTAGTTATGCGCTGTGGACATAAAATGTAAATGTGGGTATATGGTAAAATGTAAAAAAAATTCTAATGTTTTCTACAATAAACAAGGTTTAAGCTTTTTATTCAAAAAATCTCCTTATCCAGCTTTAGGCCTCATGCACACGGTGAGAATATCAGACAAATGATTGTCCATTTTGTTTTGCATGCTAGCCTCATATTAAAAACGAATAGGTTACTAAAGTTATAAAAATTCCCGTTAGCTAGAATACAACTTCAGAAGTGATGTAATGTATTGTATTGTAATGTATTCTTTCATTTCCAATTATGTGCGGTCTTGGTCAATTGATTTTTTTTTTTGCACAGATAGTATAGTAATTACATGAAAAGTGTTCTTTCATTTATCTGGCATCTGTTGTTTCTTTGGAAATGTTTGCATGAACTGTCGTGATCGGCTCTCAGAATCTGTGTACTAACAATCAGATTATCGGACGATTGCTGTGAAAGCATTCTTTTCAGATGATTTTCTCATCATGTGTACTAGGCATAAATGATAAAAGCCCCGTGAACTGATTCTAGCCAATAAAGGTGATATACCCATTTAGACATTTGAAAAGTTCCACCATATTCTTGACATGCCACCACTCCATCTCCTTGGTACACCTGGTAATTTATAGCAGATGTGGTACATATAATGAAGAAAGAGACAGGAGTCTTAATTTCCTCCTCTTTCTTTTCAATGCTATCTGATCCTGTCTAATGACAGCATATCACCAACAGGAGCGGCAAGGGAGAAAATGAATTGATGGGCAGGGAAAACTGGAACTCAAAGACCTCTACAAAAAAAACAAAAAACAAAAGCAGAATATCACCTTTGTGATCCAAGTCAAAATAAAAAGGTTTAATTCAGATCTGCAATGTTATGTTTTGGATGGCTTTTTCCGGAATCAAATAGAGTGGATTTTATATGTCCTTGACTTATTATTTCTCTTGCTTCCAAAAGCCTCCACTACAGAAAAACAAGCTGCTTACCTTTAATATATTTACCCACTTTAAAGTATATGCTGAACCAACTACACAGATGTTGTTGCAGAGTTCTAACCCTGAAACAAATTCCTCTAATCCAGTCAACAAAATAAACTATCATTTTCTTTTTGATTTCTAACCCTTACCAAATGACCAAGTCTGGTAACTGACATTATAATGACCAAGTTGATTCTTCCAGTTTCTACACTTCAATTAATATATTTTTAGATTTTACAAGTATCGATACTCGGGGATATTAAGGTGTATGTTTAATATGGTGGTATAATAACTACATATCCATTCTATACAAAAAATAAAAGATTCTTATTCAAGTTCCAATATTTCAAAAGTAAACTAAAACACAAGGGACTGTAAAGAAAGAGACCAAAGACAGCAACTCAAGCAGAACACAGAGCAACAAGCACTGTATAGATTTGTTTAGAACAGGTCTCTATCCCACAGTTACATCTGAGCCATAATTTGCCCAGAAAGACGACGCCAGACAGGAGAGGTGAGAGTTTCAAAAATAGTCAGCAGTTTTGTTTGGAATCTGATGGAACGTCCAGCATTCAATACCTGAAGAATGTGACTAGTTTTCTTTTTTGCTTTACAGGAGGTAGCAAAGCCTACTGAAATTATCGAAAAATATTTTTTTTACTATATTCTCTTCCCAGGCCTTTAGTTATGTGAAAACAAGTGGCAATAATACTTGCTAGATAAGGCCATCTAGAATTATACCCCTACTCACAAGGCAGTATTTTTGGACTTGGTAATGTCACTATTTCCCATACATAGATTAGCAACAAAATGGTGTTCCTATTGTGTGATCAAATATCTCAGTATACATCAGATATGTGCAAAGAACATTTTCACAATTAAACAACTTTGGACAAAAATGATGTGTTCACTCATAATTATCAGAGCAACCCTTGAGTATAAAGGATTAAAAAAATTGCAAAAAGTTTTTATTTTCCTTATCAGTGCTAATTTATTATTAATAATAGAGGGGTATATAATGTGTATTCTCTGTATAAACTTGAAAATCTAACCAGAAAGAGCATAATATTTTGAAATTGTTTGAGTAATGTTTCAGTACTGGAAGTGCCATCAGAACTACTGATTATTTTTGCCTTTGTCACAGTGACAATCCATCCGCACACAATTGCTGTGGTGCTCTCAGTACATACTTACATTTGTTTGTGTATACAAATGGCGACCATTGAAGGACACCTAGCTCATTTTGCTCCATTCTCAGTCCAGCGTTCATTCACCAGCTTTTCCCTCCTAAGACCCAGTGATGATGTCACTGTACACTGATTTATTGTCATTGGTCAGACCCAGTTATGATGTCACTGCACGCTGCCTTATTGTCATTGGTCAGCAGTACAAAATGTTAACCTCAGCAAGGCCTGTTATGTATTGCAATTGAAAGCACACTTGAGAATTACTTTAGAAACACAATATATAATGACCTGTAGCTTGATGTATAGCAGATGTATGCAGGAAGTCAAAGATTTCCCATGAGCACCCTAAGTCAAGCATTTTTAAACAACACAGATAAATACAAATGTTGACTAACCATTAGTATTTACTCTGTTATGTTCAGTAAACTACTGGCTA
Source organism: Staurois parvus (assembly GCF_062004578.1). Classification (NCBI taxonomy): domain Eukaryota; kingdom Metazoa; phylum Chordata; class Amphibia; order Anura; family Ranidae; genus Staurois; species Staurois parvus. The sequence continues at coordinate 2,217,464 of NW_028317931.1, read as the reverse complement.
AAGTATTTTACTTAATATGATAATTTACTTACTGCAGAATACGCAAGTGACATTTTTTTCTTTGTTTAAAAAATTGGCTTGCTTGCCAGATAACTTCTATGGCATGTGTCTTGTGCTTATCACACTTGGGAAATAAAAACATTTCTCGCCTAAAAAAAATGTAAAAGTCACTTGCCCATAAATTTTACCCAACCTGGAAACTTAACCTATTATTGACAAATAAGCAAAACCCAAGCTCAACTGCAAGTTCAGCTTCTAGTGGCTGAGGACCGGTGCTCTGGCTATAGTGCTCCTGCACTCAAATAATCAAATCTATCAAGCTGGCAACTTGGTGTGGTCCATAAAATCAAAATCTTTATTGGCTACATACTAAAACATACTGGTAACAAGCTAACATGTTTTAACTGTGACAGCCTTCTTCATTGTACCTTCTATGCGGAAGGCTGTCACAGCCGAAATGCGTTAGCTTGTTACCAGTGTGGTTTATTATGTAGCCAACAAATATTTGGATTTTATGGACCACACCGAGTTGCTAGCTTGATGCCACTAAGGATTTAACCTAAAATTAAACCTTTACCTCAACATAACTTTTTAAATGAATGCATGACCCAACCCTAAGTCATAACATTAACCTTAAACCTCAACTAAAAAACATTCTATTATCACAGCGATTAATACTGTATAACATTGCAATTAACACTAGCAGTACTAGCAGTGAAAATACTAAAAAAAACTATTGTCATTAAAAGTTTTGGGTCCTATTCAAGGTATGCCAAGTTAGAAATATGTGTACGAAAATTAAATAATACATGCAAATCGTAGTAATTTAATACTGAAAAATGAAGTCAGATTTTGTACACCATAGTCAAATTGTTAGGGACTATATTTAAGACAATCCCATAAATAATTTCTAAAATAATTAGGAGTTGTTTGAAAAAACAGAAAAAAGGCTCATTAAAGACCCATTTACACTTGTGTATGCATATTTTTGATATGCATTTTTAAGCTGGTTGTTGTGCTTTTTCCCATGTGTTACATTTTACACATGTAGAGTCCATTTTTGCATGCATTACATGTAGAGAGAAAGAAGTGGAAGGGTTCTTTCTGCACATGTTAAAACACAGTTGAGTACTTAATACATGCATAATACATATGATTCATCCTTCATCTTTTTAAGAAGGTCTTTTCAGGAAGGTGGATAAGCTGCAGTATGCTGGATTTTTGAAGAGCACACTACGCCAAAATGTACAGCTGTAACTGTAACCTTAAAACAACGGTGAGTATTCAACATTGGGTTTTTTACATGTGCGAAAGTGATCCTAAGTGTAAACGGGCTCTTAATTGGCATTCTGATAAAATATATTTATTATATAAAATAGCAAGCTTCAGAGGGTATGTAAGTTTTATCTTATGCTGCCTTGAGTGGTTTGCTGGCTGTCATCCAGTGACATCATAAGCCAGTAGTCCAGTGACATCACAAATCAGTGCCCCATGAGAGATAATCAAGACAAGCATACCTTATCCTCCTCACTGATGTTCCGGGTAGCTGTTCTCCAAGTGATGCTGGGTAGTGGGTCTCCAGAGGCCTCACATGTCAGGGTGATCTCATTATCCAGCTCCACTGCAGTCTTGTTTTCAACATAGGTGATTTTGGGTTTTGCTAAAGGACATAAAAACAACATTTAAAAAAAATTCAGCAATATCATTATGTAAAGAGGAGACTGAAAGAAACATATTAAAGTGGAACTTTACCATACCTCCCTAAACATTTTCCCTTTTCCCCCTGCCTACCTGATGCAGTGTTCTGCAGAGGAAGTATACTCACTCACCCAGTGTAGCCAGCGTTGTCCCACTGAGACCCCCTTCTCTGTAGCCAATACTCAGGTCCTGATCCACCATCTTCTTCCAAGATGTCATTGGGAGGCCCGCCCCCTCCTGCTTTAGTAAATGGATGCTCCAGGCACCTCTTGGGATATCCAGGTCACATATCCTGAGAGGCACCAAGGAGCATTGATGTAATTTGCCTAGAGTCTAGACGAATGACTGAAGTAGGGTTGGGAAGAAATAGCTTTTGATAAAAAGGTAAACAAACAAAAAGAGGAAGAAAAACAAAACCTGATAGCTGTGCAGCAGTGGGGGGTGGAGGGGAGCTTAGTGAAAGTGCTGAAAATTCACAGTGCAAAGAAAAATCACGTGCAATAAAAAAAAAATAAAAAACAGTATTTTTGATTGCACATGATTAGATAACAGAAGCCAGAATGGATTCCCTACATTCATTAAGCTAAGGGAAATGTTCTTGCAAAGTGAACAGCCTATTTGCCTTTAGTAAATCAACCCCAGTGCATCAATTGCTATGATTTTTTAAATCTAATTTAATAATGTACTCACATTTTTTTATGTACACATAGTATTTCTTGAGGCAGGTTTTCGTATAATGACGAAACTGGACCCTGCAAATGTAATGTTGGAATGGCCAATTATATTCTCCATCAGAAGCTTGTTCAGCAGGGTGACAATATAGGAGCACAATTGGATTGCTACCCTATAACAGGAAGGGTCTGAACAAAGACCTTCATGGCTGGATCACCAGGTAATATATCAATAAAAGTAAGAGATTTAAAAATGTTGAAAATGACTAATAAAATTATTTTACCATGTTAAAACATGAGATTCTAGTGAATGGGTTTACATGTAAGGAGGAAGCCATACTGGTGTACTCCATGCAACTGAAACTGCAGGTTTTATTATCAAAGCTTAATTAACCTCCCTGGCGGTATGATTATTTCCGATTTTTGGTGCTGAAAGCAGTACCATTTTTTTGCATGGAAATATGTAGTTTTTTTTATTGTAGGCTGTAATTTTTAGGAATAACTCACTGAAATCTGTCCGAACAAGAGTCTAGTAAACATTCCGGATATGATAAAACTTGAAACACGAAATCATAAATTATAATTTAATTGATAATCATAAAAAATAATAATCTAATAACAATAAATTTAATTCAATAATATAATCAAACCAAAAACACTGAAATTTGAAATACAGAGGCAAATTCGCACATCGCTGAGCAAAGTCGCAAAATCGTTTTCAGTTTCTGATGACGAATTTCCCCCACGAATCATTATCACTCAATTCTGCAAGTGGTTCTGATTTACTATCGCTGTTTTCTAGCTGGTCTAAAACCACTTTTGACATAAAGGGACGCTTTTTGGACGCCATGGACTTTTCTAAGTTTCCAGGCAGAAAGAACAGTCAAAATGCAGGCAGGGCACAGGACAAAGCACTCGGGACAAAATATATGTGAAATTAATTGAAACAGCAATGTTTTACTATATAATAATCATTTTAAAAAAAATTAAATTTTTTCAAAATTTCAAATTCGCCGCCGGTTACGGCGCCCGTACGTCCCGACGTCACAGGGACCGGAACACGGAAGCTGGATGCCGGCATCGGCTGGAGGAGATGGCCGGGGACGCTGCAGGGGACACATCGCGGGAGCGAAGGACAAGGTAAGTGCTGCAGGGACTCCCTGAGCAACGCCGCATGGTAAGCCCGAGTGTAGCTCGGGGTTACCGCTCTTGGTACTGAAATTTTACCCCAAGCTACACTCGGGAATACCGCCAGGGAGGTTAAACAAGCTAAAGTTAGAAGCTTACTGGTTACTATGTACAGCTCCAACAGATTCTATGTACACCAGTTTTAGTAAATCTACCCTATGATCTCTATTGTTTACAGAGGTCATTACATTTTTTTGTTTCAGACCTAGTGAAATTGTAGGTTAGTCTACCATTGTGTGCTCTCACCATAGACTTTTAGGAGAATAGTAGCTTCATTGTCACCAGCTTTATTTTCAGCAATACAGATATACTCAGCTTCATCGTCTTTTTCCACTCGATGAATGGTCATCTCTGACATGTCTTCATTGAATGTGTATTTATCACTAACATCTTCTATCAGGTCTCCTCTCCTGCAGCACACAAAGAAATAATATTTTACGATTTGTACTTAGGAATTGAATAGAATGTGTTTAATTGTATTACCAAAAAACCTTTTCCATTTACATTTACAACGTTGACACTCATTTTGATGATTCATCTTCTAAGCAATGGTAAAACAGTAGGAGTTTTCAAGTCCATTTAATCCTTTTAGTATGTGGAAGCATCAGTATTTAGCCATTTGGTAAATAGTACAAGTTCTAAACACCTTTGGGTGGCATGAATGGGACACAAGCTGTGATCTGGTGCTGAAAGTTTCCATAGATCTTTTTTGTACATGATGGATTTCAGTAGATACCACATTGCTCCAGAATTTGCAATAAATCCCTAGGATCCTTCCCTTACAACTGTGACTTTTCCAATGTATATTTTTATAATGTCAACATCCAGTGGCAACAAAAGTGTCCTACGAGTTGACCCTGGTAACTTCTTGCAAGCTGTCCAGGAAACTAAAACATTTGTGAGACATTCCTCAGTTGAATAAAACAAGAAATATTTGGTGCACTTCTTGTGATTAATGGCTGCTGTAGCAACAATCCCATGGATGGAACCATTGTAATTGCAACTTACACCAGAACTCCTGCATTGCTCAATTTAGAGCTTTTGTTCAACCACCAGAAGATAAAGCCTCAGTTGGATACTAAGATTTCAAAATGTTTTCTTTATTTAAATCAACATATTCAGCCTTCTAGGATAATGCATATTAAGGTGAGTAGGTCCTGTCTCCTGGACCTGTTAATAAAGTTCCACTTCATAGATGAATGTTCCTTTCATAAATATGGATAAAGTAACTGGGCTTGAGCACAGTGTTTGCAAAGTAGGAACCTGCCCAAGGTACAAGAGCAGGAGAGTTTACGTGCAAAGAGCAGTGTCACTCGGAGAGAGCTTTTCATTTTGATGAATTGGGCTCCATCTTTTGTATTTACCTGTTTGACTGTAGCAATTTAAAGAGATTAATAATGTATTGTATAAATGTGAATAAACTCAGCACTTACTTTGTCCAGCTTATTTCAGGCTCAGGAAAGCCATCAGCTTCACATCCCAAAGTAACAGACTCTCCCAAGTTTGCTGTGGCATTTATTGTCAGTTGTTTGGCTTCCACTGTAGGAGGAACTGTAGTAAAAAAATGATAAAAATATTATTTGGAAGAAACATGAGTATTGTATCGAGTGGTGTGTTCTTCCAGTGCTGTAATAATAAAAAAAAAATTACGGAAACAGTAGTTACTTAATCACATTAATAGGAAATTAAAGTCCTTTCCAACTTTAGGGGAGTCGGACTGTGGCCACTGAGAGTAGAAAATTCCCCAGCGTCAGTGGGAGTAAACCATTCCCCATCATTGGTTTTAGTGGGAGTAATAATGCCCCATTGCTTGTGTCCAGTGGGAGTAAAAGTGCCCCATCATTTATATCAGTGGGAGGAACAGCACCCCCCCCATTGGTGTCAGTGGAAGGAATAATACCCCACCACCGGTGTCAGTGGGAGGAATGGTGCCCCATCATTACAGTCAGCTGTAAATGGAACAGTGCCCAAAGGTCAGATAGAGGCATTCATAGAGCCACTTCCGGCCCCAGGGCAACATTTTGGAGACTACTGGTGTACACCAACAGTATAGGAAACCATACTTATTTTTATTGCAGTTTTAGAACTAGAAAGTTGTTTTTTCTGTTAGCACCAAGGAACACAATTATACAGCAGTGAATGTGACTTTCATCAATATTCACAAGCGGTGAATTCGCTACTGTCATTTAAAAAATCTGGAAGGTTTACCTGCAGTAAACATCTGGTGAATGTCAAATTCACTGCTGTATACATTTACCCCTAGGTTAAAAAAGTGCTTATGTTGCAATTAAATACCATATGGTAAATTTTGTTTATTTTTTTTTCTTACTAAAGTGGAGTTAATTTGTGGATGTGGGTTTAATATTTTCTTAATATAAACAGAATCTCCACCTATAATTAACATAAAGTGGAGTGATTGATAAATCAAATTAATTATAGCTGGAGATGCCAGTTCTAGAAAGCTTCTTGACAGTCATGTTATTCTCTTCTGATGGGGAAATAACACAACCGCTGTTGAAGGGACAAGGAAGAACTTTGTTTTTCTTTCTGTGCTGTGAGGATAAATTGGCAGCCGCCTTAGAATGGTTTTATTTTGTCTAATTCTGGAGCAACACTAACAGAATTAAAAAAAAACAGGATGGCACTGATCACCTTAGTTTTTTCAATATATTCAGACAAATCAAGCATTCTTGCTAATATAATATTTTTAAATATTCTTCCTCTTCCAATCCTTCGGAAGCTAAACGTGTGTCTTCAAGACTTCTAAGAGTTCAATTTCTTTTTTTTTTCTGTTATCTGCAGATAAATGCAGCAGATGCTGTGCTGTGTATATAAAATGTTGTCAAATATAGCATTCATATATCCCTAGCTTGTGAAGCTAGATTATAACTTGCAGGCAGGAATTCAATGGAAAAAAAAGGATAGCTTAAATTGCAACCTTCCTGGGAAAACATGGGAACTGCTACTCTTGACCTTGTTAAAAAAATGTTAATTGCCTGGCTGTTTTGCAGACCCATTTTTTTTTCAATACCTGGATAAGGGACCTGGAATAAGTATGCAAATCAAGAAGGTCAGACAACTACTTGTTGTGGGTCAGTGACCCTAACTACTGAAGCCAGAGACAAAGAGCATTTGCAAAATGTCAAGTCAGCAATGGTCACCGCCATGTTTCCCAGAGGAAAGGTTTTATTGTATTTATATTTATTGCATAGATCCTGTTGTTATAGTGAATCTATACTTTACCCAATGCTTTGTTTAAAGCAGTAACATCTATGATGTTTGATGAGCAAATCATCATTATTGGAATAGATAAAACAACAAATAAAAATAATTGCAGAGGTTTCTATAAATGTTTTACACAAGTTTTATATTTTTTATACATTTGTTCACCCAGATTGAAATCAATGCAATATATGCAGTATATAGTGAATATAATCTGTTTTTTGTATGTTCTCCACCAGAGTGAGCTAACACTTCTTTTTTAACAACTGTTGATATATCAGCCGGACAGGGATCACATTGTTTTTAATGAGTAGGATTGTGGGAAAGGAGCAGTGAAGCACAACCATTGTGTAAAACTGACAAAACAGGAAACAGACCTGGAGTATGTAGTGAGAAAAAGGACAGTTCCCATGTACATATATAATTACAATACATGCATTGTACATTTTTATAACCAGAATTATTTTAGATTTAGAACATGTTAACTAGAAATGAAATATATTTTATTTTAATTTGGTTTATATTTTTATAAATGTTTGTAATTTGATTTGATTTTTTTGTGTATGAGAAGAGTTGTGCTTTAAGTTCTGTGCATGGCCCTTTAAGGGTTTTTCTGTGGTTTGAAGAGCCATGCACAGGATGGTATATATTGCTTTTCTGCATATATTTATGTTTTTATATTTTTATATGTTTTTTTGTGGGTATTTTTGAAGGAGAGCAGTATTGCGCTGATTCAAACCTGCAGGGTATATATATTTAGCTTTTTTGTTTATGTAGTAGAGTGTATATGTATAATTAAATTGGGAAACACCTGTTCTAGCCGGCATGATTAAGGAGACTAGGAACGCAGTGATTGGCTGGGTGTTAAAACTATGTAGATGAAGGGTGGTATTTATAAGAGCTGTCTGACGTTCCCATCTGTACCGCCCCTTGATGACGTCGGTGTGACGAAACCGATTGGGCGTAGCCTACTCGATGTGGACGTTAGAGAGCCTTGGTGTTCTGTGCTGTATGGGAGAGATCCGCGGTGAGCGTTAACTGTATCTCAACCCTTTTTTGCGATTGAAGCTGGTGTCTGTTGGACACTTTGTTTGTGAGTTTCCTTATACCTTTTATATTAAAGAGATAAATGGAAAAAAAACATATTGCACCATTATGTTGTCTTTTTTGTCCCTGAGTGTACTGCATGCTCTCATGGAGGTATGAGAAAGAGTGGAGAAGTTCATCATAAGAGCTTGGGCTGCAAAGTTGTTTGGCTGTGATTATTATCTGGAAGTATCTGAAACATCACCATATCTATTTGGACATCGGGTTCATTGCTCCCAGAGCACAAGCGCTGTTGCTGGTTTATAATCTGACCAGCCATTAGCTCTGGTGAGTTCATTTAATCTCCTTTGGTGGTGGATTTTTCACAATTGATTCAAGTCACTGAAGATATATATATATTTTTTGGACACTAATTTATGTTTGGACACTATAATTATTTATTTAAAACACTAATGTTTTTTGGATGATGATATACACCTTTGTATAAGTTTGTTATTAGCGCATACCTTTTTATTTAGGATTATTGTTGCCAAAATGTATTTTGGGTGGGATATGCTGCTGACATTTTGGTGTTTTTTGTAAGTGGAGCTTTTTTCTTTTTTAATTTGGAACTAAAAATGTGCACGTGAAAAAAAATCATTTTGCTTTGTTTTTTATTATTTCTTAATGTCAATCATTTCATTTTGTCATATTCGCTATTGTAGAATAATTCATTTTCAGAATTTGTTTTATATATTTGTTATTCTGAAATTAATCATATTCTCAAAAGTTATTTTGGAAAATTCATATTTATTCATTACGTAGTTATGTTATTTTGGAGATTTGCTTTCAACTTGCTTGCAGCTTTGATGCGACTTGTTTGCGAATTTGATGTTTCGGCTTTGGCCAGTCGTAACAAATACACTCACCAGCCACTTTATTAGGTACACCTGTTCATTTGCTTGGTGACACAAATTGCTAATTAGCCAATCACATGGCAGCAACTCAATGCATTTAGGCATCTAGATATGGTGAAGACGACTTGCTGAAGTTCAAACTGAGAATCAGAATAAGCAAGAAAGGGCATTTAGAGTGACTTTGAATGTGGCATGGTTGTTGGTGCCAGACTGCTGATCTACTGGGATTTTCACGCACAACCATCTCTAGGGTTTACAGAGATTGGTCCAAATAAAGAGAAAATATCCACTGAGCGGCAGTTGTGTGGATGAAAATGCCTTGTTGATGTCAGAGGTTAGAGGAGAATGGGAAGACTGGTTCGAGATGATAGAAAGGCAACAGTAACTCATGTCAATATGGACCAAAATCTCTGAGGAATGTTTCCAACACCTTGCTGAATTTATGACACGAAGAATTAACGTGTTACTAAATCCAGGACCCTGCATTCACTATATCTGGTCTCCCCGGGCCCTGCATTCACTATATCTGGTCTCCCCGGACCCTGCATTCACTATATCCGGTCAACCCGGACCCTGCATTCACTATATCTGCTCTCCCCGGACCCTGCATTCACTATATCTGGTCTTCCCGGACCCTGCATTCACTATATCTGGTCTCCCCAGACCCTGCATTCACTATATCTGGTCTCCCAGGACCCTGTATTCACTATATCTGGTCTCCCAGGACCCTGCATTCACTATATCTGGTCTCCCAGGACCCTGCATTCACTATATCTGGTCTCCCCGGACCCTGCATTCACTATATCTGGTCTCCCAGGACCCTGCATTCACTATATCTGGTCTCCCCGGACCCTGCATTCACTATATCTGGTCTCCCAGGACCCTGCATTCACTATATCTTGTCTCCCAGGACCCTGCATTCACTATATCTGGTCTCCCACAGTACACAGAACATGGAAATGCAATTAATTTAGAATATATAAACTGCTAAATACCTTTTCTCATCAGTAGTATATAGCAATCTTGTGACTTCAGCTGAGCACTGGTTAAAACTTGTAGGAGTTTTCTTTCTGCTCTAGGAGGATGCAAAACCCCTGACCTCTGTCTGGACAGTGCTGATTGTCCCTGTGCTGATCACATGCACTCAACCAAGAAAAAAAACCTCTCTAGCAATACACATTAAACTGAGCATGTGCATGTGAGTTCAGTCTGCCTTATCAGGAGATAAGATGTGGACATTTGAATAAGAGAAGGAGCAGAGAGGAAAGGATCAAATGTTCTTTTTATACAATGCAGAGGATTAACCCCTTAGGCTCCACAGTGAGTATAACAAGCATGCTTTACTGCATATACAGACTAATTTTACTGTTGTGGGTTTAGTAACAGTTCTGAAGGCAAAAGAGAGTCCAACCCGGTACTAGCAAGGTGTACCTAAAGGCCAGTGAGTATATAACTGGACTTGCAAAACCCTTTAAAGTCGCAAACATCCAAATCTTAGAATAATGAAAATCACGTCCAAATTTCAATTCATAATGAAATGAATCACACATATCTAATGTTAACACTGGAATAACATTTTTTTTTCATTTGTTCATTACCCCCAAAAATGCCCAATTATTTTCACTTTGAATATTTTGGATATTACATATCTAAATGATTTGGTATCTAGAATATCCTATACACCTGTATATAATAGGTTTATTGATCAAACAATGCAGAAGAACAAGCTGAAAGGAGAATTAATAGTATAGCCTCACCATTCACTATGACTTGGATATCCTTGAAGTTGATCTCTCCACGTGCTAGGATCCGTCCTTCGCATCGATAAGTTCCTTCATCTGTCTTTTTAATGCCCCGGATTTGCAGGTAATTGTTGGACAGCATAACAAATCGAACTGTGGAGAGGTGAACACAGTGAGGAACAAGTATGCCAAGTGCAGAGGATAAGACAGTGTGATGGATTGTTAAGATCAATAAGGATAGCAATTGCAAGAAAGCATTGCTGACCCTTCGTTCCCCTCATTTTCTGTCCTTGTATTAGGGGAATCGGTATTACTGGTCATGTAGACACAGGCATCAATGAAAACTCTAGTAAAAAAACCTCTTCATTCCCATAAGATTTATTGTGAGGATGTACACACACATGAAAGAAAAAAAAACTTAAATGTGCATATCTGTGCATCCTCATAATATATCTTATGGTCAAGCAAGGCAACAGGAATAAAGTAGATTCATTTTACTGGAATTTTGTTGAGCTTACCAGGACCAGGCAAGGTCTAAAAGCCATGATCCTTAAAGTATAGAATATGTAAGGTCATCTCCCTTGTGGCAGGAAAGTTTTTGGGTCTATACAGTTGCAAGAAAAAGTATGTGAACCCCTTGGGATTACGTGGAGTTTTGCATGAATTGGGCATAAAATGTGCTCTGAACGTCATCTAAGTCACAACAACAGAAGAACACAGTCTGCTGAACATAATACTACACAAACATTAGATGTTGCCATGGTTTAATTGCACATAACATGTAAACATTCACAGTGCAGGAAGGAAAAAGTATGTGAGGCCCTAGCTTAATGACTTCTCCCAGAGCTAATTGGAGCCAGGAGTGAGCCAACCTTGACTCCAATCAGTGTGATGATATTGGATGTGTTGCTGACAGCTGTCCTGCCCTTAAAAAACACACACCTGTTTTGGGTTTACTGGTTTCAAGAAGCACTGTCTGATGTGAACCATGCCTCGCAGAAAAGAGCTCTCAGAAGACCTACGATCAAGAATTGTTGACTTGCATTAAGCTGGAAAGGGTTACAAAAGTATCTCCAAAAGCCTTGATGTTAATGTGTCCACGGTAAGACAGACTGTCTACAAATGGAGAAAGTTTAGCAATGTTGATACTCTCCCTAGGTGTGGTCGTCCTGTAAAAATGACTGCAAGAGCACAGCGCAGTATGCTGCATGAGGTAAAGAAGAATCCCAGAGTGTCAGCTGAAGACCTACAGAAATTTCTGGCACAAGCTAACATTTTTGTTGACACATCTACAATAAGGAAAACATGAAACAAGAATGGAGTACATGGGAGGACACCACGGAGGAAGCCATTGCTGTCCAAAAAGAATATTGCAGCACGTTTGAAGTTTGCAAAAGAGCACCTGGATGTTCCACAGCACTACTGGCAAAATATACTGTGGACAGATGAAACCAAGATTGAGTTGTTTGGGAAGAACACACAATACTATGTGTGGAGAAAAAAAAGGCACAGCACACCAACATCAAAACCTCATCCCCACTGTAAAACATGGCGGAGGGAGCATCATGGTTTGGGGCTGCTTTGCTGCCTCAGGGCCTGGACGGATTGTTGTCATTGATGGGAAAATTAATTCCAGAGTTTATCAAGACATTTTGCAGGAAAACGTACAACCATCTGTCCGCCAACTGAAGCTCCGCAGAGGATGGGTGATGTAACAAGACAATGACCCAAAGCATACAAGTAATTCAACAAAACAATGGCTGCAACAGCACAGAATACGCCTTCTGGAGTGGCCCAGTCAGAGTCCTGACCTCAACCCGATTGAAATGCTGTGGCATGACCTTAAGAGAGCGATTCACACCAGACATCCCAAGAATATTGCTACACTGAAACAGTTTTGTGAAGAGGATTGGTCCAAAATTACTCCAGATCATTCTGCAGGTCTGATCTGCAACTACAGGAAACGTTTGGTTGAGGTTATTGCTGCCAAAGGAGGGTCAATCAGTTATTAAGTCCAAAGGTTCACATACTTTTTCCTTCCTGCACTGTGAACGTTTACATGTTATGTGCAATTAAACCATGGCAACATCTAATGTTTGTGTAGTATTATGTTCAGCAGACTGTGTTCTTCTATTGTTGTGACTTAGATGACGTTCAGAGCACATTTTATGCCCAATTCATGCAAAACTCCACGTAATCCCAAGGGGTTCACATACTTTTTCTTGCAGCTGTATATCAATAAAAACTATGTGAGAGGTTGTAGCTCTTCCCCAATTTACAATTAAAAGTACTTCTGCTGCTTTTCCCATTGAAGATAGATTGATATACCTTTTTTTTATCTATATGTTAATATGTGTTGTGTTTACCTGCAGTTGTGAAAAATCATTAATGACTGCAGTTTGCAACGGAAATTGTTTTTTTTTTTTTTTCAAAAATTATGTCTTTGTTTAACCACATAAAGTGGTAGTAAAGTTGTTTTTTTCACTTGTACCTACAGGTAGGCCTATAATAAGGAATGTTTGATCATTCTTCCGGAAGCACATTTGTGAGGTCAGGCACTGATGTCGGGGGAGGAGGCCTGGTTCGCAGTCTCTGCTCTAATTCATCCCAAAGGTGTTCTATCGGGTTGAAGTCAGGACTTTCAAGTTCCTCCACCCCAAACTCGCTCATCCATGTCTTTTTAGTCCTTGCTTTGTGCACTGGTGTGCAGTCATGTTGGAACATTAAGGGGCCATCCCCAAACTCTTCCCACAAAGTTGGGAGCATGAAATTGTCCAAAATGTCTTTGTATGCTGATGCCTTAAGAGTACCCTTCACTGGAACTAAGGGGCCAAGCCCAACCCCTGAAAAACAACCCCACACCATAATCCCTCCTCCACCAAACTTTACACTTGGCACAATTCAATCAGGCAAGTACCGTTCACCCAGCAACCGCCAAACCCAGACACGTCCATCGGATTGCCAGACAGAGAAGCATGATTCATAACTCCCAAGAAAACATCTCTACTGCTCTAGAGTCCAGTGGTGGCTTGCTTTACACCACTGCATCCGATGCTTTGCATTGCTCTTGGTGATGTAAGGCTTGGATGCAGCTGCTCAGCCATGGAAATCCATGCCATGAAACTCCCTACGCACTGCTGTTGTGCTAATCTGAAGGCTACATGAAGTTCGGAGGTCTTTAGCTATTGACTCTGCAGACAGTTGGCAACTTCTGGCACATATCCTCTGTTCTCAGCTCCATAAGAGCTGGGGGAGGAGAAACAGCAGCACTTCTCAGTGAATAGCTGTGGAGTTGGGGTGTCTAAGCAGAAGTATGATCAAGTCTGTGCTCTCATGCCTAGTGTGGTTAGTTTTTAATAGGAAATCAGGAACACCAGGGATTTCACACAAAGTAAGCAATACAAAGAGAACAGGATACTTTTTCATACAAGTACATGGTACAGCAGGCACATATCAGGAATATGAAATGTTGGGTTTACATATCCTTAAAGTCCTACTTTCTCTCTCTCCATCACATCTATGTATGTTGATGTAAACACACTGCATTGCTACATTGTTTCTCCAGCAAACGTGACAGTTAGTGGCATGTGAGTAATCATGTGGACCTCATATGTGCCTTACTTAACAGGTGCAGCCTAAAACAACATATTAGTCACAGATATGCTACAGAGCAATCCACCATGAACTAAAAGCCTTACTCACCATCCTTCTTAAAAGCCACATCTCTGCCTTTGTGTTTCCAGATGATAATTGATGGTATAGAACTTGATACATCACAAATGATAACAGCGTCCGTCCCCTCAGTAAACTCTTGTGGGGTGGGTGCATTCTTGAATGTCAATTTCTCTGTAAAAAATATAGAAGATGTAAAAGTTCAGTGCAGCACTTTTAACTATGCATAATGAGGCTTGTAATTTAAATAAATGCCCACATTTTCTTTTAGAGGGAAGTTGTCACTCTTGATGCACTAAAGTTCATTAACCTCCCTAGCGGTATGATTCTTTCCGATTTTTTGTGCTGAAAGCGGTACCATTTTTTTGCATGGAAATATGTAGTTTTTTATTGTAGGCTGTAATTTTTAGGAATAACTCACTGAAATCTGTCTGAACAAGAGTCTAATAAACATCCCGGGTATGATAAAATTTGAAACACGAAATGATAAATTATAATTTAATAAATAATCATAAAAAATAATAATATAATAATAATAAATTGAATTCAATAATATAATCAAACCAAAAACACTGAAATTTGAAATACAGAGGCAAATTCGCACATCGCTGAGCAAAGTCGCAAAATCGTTTTCAGTGTCTGATGACGATTTTTCCCACGAACCATTATCACTCAATTCTGCAAGTGGTTCTGATTTACTATCGCTGTTCTAAAACCGCTTTTGACGTAAAGGGACAGTTTTTGGACGCCATGGACTTTTCTAAGTTTCCAGGCAGAAAGAACATTCAAAATGCAGGCAGGGCACAGGACAAAGCAGTAGGGACAAAATATATGTGAAATGCATTGAAACAGCAATGACAGCAAAAATGACATTTTTTAAAAATTTCAAATTTCCCTCCGGTTCCGGCGCCCGTACGTCCCGACGTCACAGGGACCAGAACACGAAGCCGGATGCCGGCATCGGCCGGAGGAGATGGCCGGGGACACTGCAGGGGACACATCGCGGGAGCGAAGGACAAGGTAAGTGCTGCAGGGACCCCCAGAGCAACGCCGCATGGTAAGCCCGAGTGCAGCTCGGGGTTACCGCTTTTGGTATAGAAATTTTACCCCGAGCTACACTCGGGAATACCGCCAAGGAGGTTAAGGCTGAACTCCAGGCATTCATAAGTAATTATTGCAAACCATTAAATGTATTATTAAAGTACTTCTAAAGGCTGAAGGTTTTTGTAGAATGCATGAAGGTAAAAAAAAAAAATGTGTTCTGCTCCCCCCCATCTCGATACAACTATATGCAGATTTCCGTCTCCCTATTGGCTGAGACACAGCAGCAGGAGCCATTGGCTCCCACTGCTGGTCAATCACAGCCAATGAGGAGAGAGGGGGGATGCTGGGCTGAGCCATGGCTCAATGTGTCTTTTGGACACATAAAGCAGGGCTCAGGAGCGAGCACACACCAGTGCCCCCATAGCAAGCGGCTTGCTATTGGGGGCACTGGTCAAGGGGAAGGAGCCAGGAGCACTGGTGGAATACCCGAGAAGAGGAGGTTTGGGGCTGCTCTGTGCAAAACCAATGCACAGAGCAGGTAAGTATAACATGTTTGGTATTTAACATAACAAAACAAAAACTTTAGTAACTTTAGCAGACCATAGAAGCACCTGATTTTGGTTCGCTATTAACTCACTGTGCTACCTTGTACAGCAGTACTTAGATTGGGTGATGTAGGATACGAATTGTGAGCTAATTAGGGTCATGCTAACAGAAGAAGAATGAACACAGGGATGAGATAATTAAATCTGCTGCTTCTCCTTTACCATCCAATCACAGCTGGGGGCTACAAGGGTGGCATGGCTTATTTGCTTAACCGGAGTAGAGAAAAGTGATCACCATTGCATTTTCAGTATGTATGCATTTTGTGTTACTGTGATATTTGCCTGTCACATTTTTACTTGTCCTTTTATATTTCCATGTTGGTATTTCTGTACTGGAGCTAAGAATACAATCATCACACAGCAATCAGCTAAACAGTCCAAAAGGTAATTACAGTTCACTAGTGCTCGTCAGTCATGTAATTTGCCAAGATGCAATATGTATTTAATTAACACTAGTCTATTGACATGGCTTTGCAGTTGTTGTTGACCTTTGTTATACAGTGAATGAGTGGCAGGCAATCAGAACAAATTTAAGACATGAGTGGGCCAGGGGCAAAGATAATTCTAGTGTGGCACTGCGACCTTTCTAAAAGCAACAAAGATTTGGAAACATCACAGATTTTTACCCATTTTAGTTATCAAACAGGGCTAAGCAGAATGGGGTTAAAAAAAATATAAATATATATATATATATATATATATATATATATATATACATACATACATACACACACACATTATATGTATATTGTGGCAGTGCGGTATCCTGCCACGGTGGAAATCATGATGGAGACCCAGGATTCTCAACCATACAGGTTGAGGGGCTCCAGGCAGTTCTCAAAATGCAGAGGAAACTGGTTTATAAGTTTCCTCTTTGGTTTGTAAAGCCTGTTTTGGGACCTGTAGCCTGGAGATTTCTAAGAGATTTGGGAAGGATGAAATCTCCAATCCTGGGCCCATATTTTGAGAGCAGCCAGCGTGCTGATTGCACAGGTGTGTGCAGGCCTTTTTGTTGAGGCCAGGCCATGATTCTGAGCTCCACCCCGGCAGACAGGAGTCACGAGGGCTCCACCCTGGCATACAGGAGTCAGGAGGGCTCCACCCTGGCAGACAGGAGTCAGGAGGGCTCCACCCCGGCAGACAGGAGGTCACTGTCTTGGAGTCAGATGGGCTTCACCTAGTGGAGGTGGAAGCCAGACAAGCTGTGTGCTATTGGCCAGCTGTGTGCGGGAGAGCCATAATTTGGATAGAGTCTGCAGGAGACAGACGGAAATCGGTGTACCAGCCAGAAGGCTGAATATCATTTGAATTGGTTTAATGTGGATACCCCTGCGGGGAAGATTGATGGAACTTTTCCTTTAAATAAAATTGGGCAAAAGGCCCTTAAAAAGAAACGAGTTGCTGTGTGCTTTGAAGAAGCTCTACCATTTAGAAGCGAGTTCCCACAATATATATATATATATATATATATATATGTATATATATACACGTTATAGAGAGAGATGGGGAGAGAAGGAGAGAGAGAGAGAAGCAGGCACACACATAGTATCGGTAAACTCGGGTGCCAGTCATGCAGTTAGTTGCATGTGTATATCACATTGTAACAAAGTTATATCAACTGACAATAAACTAAATGATAATGCTTTTATTTAAAACAGAATTTCTGGCTTTACATACCACAAGGAGCTAATATACTGCATAGGCTCCCCCTCCCCCCAGCTTCCTCTTTACTGGCTGTAATTGACAGCAGCAGGAGCCAATGGCTTCCATTTTTGTCTCTGAGCAAATCAGGAGGGAGAAAGTCAAGAGATCCTCTCCTGCTCATCACTGGATCAAGATCAAGCTCAGGTAAGTCTACAGAAGAGGAGGGGAGAGGGGGGGGGGATCTATATACAACATTTTTTTTTGTACCTTAATGCAGAGAATTCATTAAGGTAAAAACTGCCTTTAGAACCAGTTCTATAAAAGTATAAAAGAAAAAGATCATCTACTGTAGGTCATCCTAGATTGTAAGCTCCAAGGAGCAGGGCCCTTGAACCCCTTGTGTATTGTATTGTTACTGTACTTTCTCGTGTACTGTCTCCCATTATAATGTACAGCGCTGAGCAAACTGTTAGCGCTTTATAAATACTGTATAATAATAATAATAATCTAGGCACATTCACAAGCCTACATTTGCAGTATTTGCTGTCCATTAACTGGTGCTGAACCTTAACATTTATAGAAGTCATATCATTTCTCAGCAGCAAATGCAAGGAGTGAATGCTGGCATATGTGCATGAGAAAAATAAACAGAGTAGTAAACGTCTGGTGAACGTACATAGTAATGATTGAGTGGGGCAACTCCTCCATAGTAATCAATAGAGAAACACTGAAAAAAAAACAACAATTCCCTCTTCTAAAATTGGTGAATACACAAAAAGAGAGCAGGGTACAAACCTTCCCATAGAAACACTATAGGACTGTAAAACTGGGCTATAAAATACAGTAAATGCTGAGAACACATAAAAAATGCTAAATTAAGATGCGATGAACACATGACCCAGTCTGGCAAATGAGGGGTGAATCTGGTTAGTAACTGCACTTTATAGTTATAGAAGCAAATCCTAGCAGTGAATAGTCAGCAGGGGTGGACTGACCATTTGGAAACTCGGGCACTGCCCGAGGGCCCGGGGTCAGGAGATGCCCCTGGTACCTTTTTCATAGGCTTTTTTGAGTTTGGGCAAGGAAACAGGGGCCCCATGATCCCCTATTGCCCGGGGGCCCCATGAGTTGTCAGTCCGCCCCTGATAGTCAGTGAATGATTAGTGAAGCTGCTCCTATGATGTGCTCCAAAATATGTTCTGGAGGGCGTAAACTGGTTAAACGAATACTAGAGCAAGATAAATACTTGTGAAAAGATTGTACATCCTTATAATAGTAGCTAACAGATCAGTCTATGATTAATTATTTGAAGAGCTTACGATAAATCTGAAGTTTAACAGTGCTTTCTGCCCGTCCTTCTGGACCAGTAGCGATACATTTGTAGGTCCCGGCATCTTGAATGCTGGCATTGTATATAGTAAGAGTGGATGAATAGTCATCACTTTTCACTACTGAGATCTGCTGTTGGCTGGTCAGCTTTTCTCCGGAAGGTGATTCCCAGTAGATTTCAGAAGCCTCACCAGTTACTAAAATACCACAGAGAGAAGGATACAAGGAGAAAACAATTAGCGGCTTTACTGATATTGTAAATACAGGTTAACTGCAATTTATTGCATAGAGATTTCATGTCAATGTGAAAACAAGAAATAGTAACAGAATGGAATGCTACATTTTGCCTGATATAAACTAGAATCAAGGGTTTGAAAGGAAAGAGATTCAGAGATTAAAAATGGAAAAAAAGAAAATGCCTTTGATATCTAAATGCTGTAATGCTTTAATGCAAGCAATAAGTAGATCTATACCTTTCAAGTTAATGGAAAATCTCTCACAATCTCTGCACACGCAGATCTAGCTGATGGTGGAGGAGGTTTGTGAAAGAATTTCCAATCACCTGCTGCCCACATTGTTTTTTTCCGTTTTGTAAGTTATTTCCTCTCCACTGGAATGGGGGTTAAAAATTAACAAATAAAATTTAGGAAAAATAGCAATTCTCCCTTGTGATAAATTCTCAGACATGACTTACTATATATGTCTAGAGCTAATCCCATAGGAGCTGCAGGAGTACTGTCCAAATCTTCCCCACTTACTCTGCCCTGCAGCCAGGCACATAGGCTCACTCACACATTTCTCCAATAACCAGTCTAGGGGTGTTGTTTTTGTTGTTTTTGTTTTTGAAGAATTGGGATAGGTATGAGGTAGATGAGTAGAATACTCCAAGATAGGAACTATGTACAATGAGGACTTTGTCTAACCTTCAGGGCAAGCTATATCAAAGTTCCTGCTTGAATCAAACAGTGGAATTTAGCTTAAGGCAGGCACAACAAGTAGCAGCAGTAACAGCAGTGACTTCTTTAGAGCTCCAGAGCAGTGTTCCTTTAACCACTTCAAATCCGGACACTTTCACCCCCTTCCTGTCCAGGTCAATTTTCAGCTTTCAGTGCTATCACATTTTGAATGACAGTTCTGCGGTCATGCAACACAGTACCCATATGAATTTTTTAGCATTTTTTTTGAGACAGATAAAACTTTATTTTGGTGGTATTTATTCACCACTGGGATTTTTTTTTTGCTATATAAATGAAATAGTCCAAAAATTAAAAAAAAGGGGTTTTCTTATAACATTTTGCAAAAAAATAATCTTTCTTCATAAATCTTGGCCAAAATATATTCAGTTATCTTTTTTAGAAAAAAAATAACCCAAATTAGTTTATAACCAAAAATTATAATTTTTCTTTTTTTTTTTCAATTTTTCTTTTATTTTTTATATTATTATTTATGTTTTTGTTTTGTTTTTTAACATACTGTCACCCTAGCAGTACCGTGTCACCATAGTGACACCGTATTACTTGTGGGGGTGATGAAGATTTTGTTGTTGTTTTTTTTGTTTTTTGTTTTTTACACTGATTGCTTTTATACCCATAAAGGCTGTAAAAACAATAATTTCTCCTCTCTGGCTGCATTCTTTCAGCCATTGAGAAATACTGTGTGAGATGTGTTTGGTCACAGCTTTTCACATGGTACAAGGCTGTTGTGAATAGCCTTGTACCATGTGATCTCTGTGATCATTCACACATTTCACACGTAGTAAGCAATGATGTCAGAAGGGACATCTTGCTTACTACAATTCATGTGATCACTGATTGGCCAATCAGTGATCACATGATCGGGGCCTCACACAGAGGTCCCGTACAGCGATCGGTGTTCCTCTGTGTCCTCCGGACACAGTGGGCACTGGATAGCGGTGCTGTGCACTCCCAGGGAGCGCGCACAAGCAGGGAAGTGGGGAGGACATTTATAAATGGCCACCTGACCCTGCACTGCTCCCGTCCGGCCGTTTATATACATAGGCCAGACGTGAAGTGGTTAATTAGTGGTGGACAGATGGACAAAGCTCTCCGGAACACAAGTATTTCCTTTGCTAAACCCGCAGCTGACTTCCTAGCACCAGAGGTGGTTAAACAGCAGACAGTCTCTAGGATCCTTAGGGATGGCTATACTCACAAGGCCCAAAAGCACCTAGCTAGCACCTAGCCAGATTAGATCTTCAGTAGACAGCCCCTCCGTCAGCATAGCTGAACCCATGTCTCAGCAATTCAGGCCCTCAGGTAGCACAACTGAGGCCCACGGCAGCAGCTGTCTGGGAGGGCAACGTGCCCTCTCCCAGGCTTGGGCAATCCTAGTCAGGAAAGAGCCCCATGTACTCAATGAATATATAAAGTTACCCAGCATGCCTTGGAGCCACTCTCTGTGGGATAGGCTGAGGCTGTATCAATATTAATGCTGCAATCTGCAGAACTCTATAGCTATTATCCAGAACCTTTGGCAGTCTCCTGGATACAGAGAAAGCTAGGCAGACTAACAGCACCTGAGCACACAGAGCAGACCTCACTAAATGATCACAGCTCACCCAGTACAGTGAGCTAACTATACTTTTACCTAACAATAATTACAGCCACTCTGCCTACAGAGTGACAACTAAATTCACCTATCAAAAACATAACTAATCCTATCTATCTAATCATAGCTCCTACCTAGGAGGGTGCTACACATAACAGGAGGGGTAGGCAAACACTCTCCTCTTTACATGTACATGATTCTGTTATGACTTATCTCATGGGTTTAATCGATTTTGAAGACACGTACCTTGACATAAGAAGAATTTAGACTCCTCCAGGCCTATTTCTCCTTGATCAGGAACTATTGTAACTTCTAGAGCTGCTGAAATAGAAAACATGAAAGATATTAGTTTTTATAAACCTTTTATAAACTTTTTTCAGACAGCCTCATCAAAATACTACATTTATTGAATAAAATGAAAGTATAAATTTGCTTTTGACTCAGTTCAGATACGTAATGTTGGATTCACGCTATTGGGATGCATGAGTCTGAACATAAGCTCGAAAGAGCAGGGCCCTCGAACCCCTCGTGTACTGTTTTGTTACTGTATTGTCTCATGTTCTGTCCCCCACTAAAATGTACAGCGCTGAGCAAACCTTTTGGCGCTATATAAATACTGTATAATAATAATAATAATAACATGTGTCTAAACCAGCACAGTTGCTAAATGGTTAGCACTTTCGCCTGCTGGCACAAGGGTCGCTGGTTTGAATCCCAGCCATGGCACCACCTGCCTGGAGTTTGCATGTTCTCCCTGTGCCTACATGGGTTTCCTATGGGTACTACAGTTTTCTCCCACACTCCAAAGACATGCTGATGGGTTAATTTGATCCAGGGGCAGACTGACCATTTGGAAACTCATGCACTGCCCGTGGGCCCGGGGTCAGTAGGGGGCCCCATGAGATGCCCCTGGTACCTTTTTCATAGGCTTAGTTGAGTTTGGGCAAGGACACAGGGGCCCCATGATGCCCTATTGCCCGGGGGCCCCATGAGTTTTCAGTCCGCCCCTGATTGGATCCTGTTTAAATTGGCACTAGTATGAGAATGTGAGTTAGGAACCTTAGATTGCAAACTCCTTGACGGTTAGGGACTGAATGTACAATATATATGTGTAAAGTGCTGCGCAAATTGACGGCGCTATATAAGTACATGTAATAGGTAAAAAAGTGCATGAACAATAGTGTGTTAGCATATGTTGTGGTGTGCTATTAAGAATGAATGGCATTAAGATGCATCAACAAACATAACACTTGTTGCACTTTGCAGTATAGGGCTAATGCATGTGCAGGGGCAGAGTGAACCCAGCTTACATGGATAGTTTTCCTTTGTTCAACCAGTGGATCGAATGAAACAGAAAACTGGCAGATTCCCGCATCTACACAGCTCATGCGGATGCTGAAAACTTCCCCTTGGTTCACTATTGTATTCTGATTCCCCCCCCATCAGAATACACTGAGCAGTGCTGCAGCCATTGGCCGCATATGCTGATCAAATGCTGGTTTTCCAGCAAGATCATTTGATAAAAGTCAGTCTAATGGTCTAACTGTTGAACAGAGAGAGATACAGATGCATCGACATTTGGCTGGTTCCTGCAGACTAATTTTGAGCTAGAGCTAAGCTATACCGGTGATTTTAATATTATTTTATAGTATTTTATTTTAATAAACGACTCACTTACAGGAAGTCACGTTATTAGACTAGAGCTATACATTAGGCTAGAACTATGAAAGAGACTTATATTACTTTAATTGGGCTTCCAAATTGCTTATGAATAATTACTAGGAGTAGTAATTGATCGTTCTCATATTTTCCACATTGATGTCTACAGTATGGGAAAAGCATTTACATCTATAACTATAGACGGCAAACAATTTTCCTAAATGTACTATTGATGCCTCTTAGCTATAAAGTGAACATGATATAAACCTGTGTAATTCAAACTGAGCAAGTGATGAAATAATGCCTAAAGCAGAATGAGATCTGCATATCAGAGTGATCAATAGATCCAGACATATGGGCCAATGTCTACCAAAAAAAATCTTTGGGTACTTTTATTTTTGGTTAATTATTTAGTTAGAAGATTCACTTTAGACACACAAATAATCTGTTGTGTATAATGGTCAGGTTGTACGTAATTTAGGTAAATGGTAAAAAATCTCATTAGACATAAAATAAATATGAACAGAATGCAAACTGGAAAACTAGAAAGATTTAAATGACTCATGTAAAGTAATTCTATAGAAAATACTTCAAGATGGATCACCTTTGTGAGCCTCATAGATGTATTTTTGGTTAATTACGTATTTAGGAGAGTGTATTTAGATGTACAATGTATAATGCATCCATAGCAGTACATTAGAATGTTTGTGTTAACAGAATAGGAAAAGATACATAATAAATGTAATAATAATAAAATGAGTATTTTAAGAGAACATTTAATCAACATATGGTTGAAACATATGATGAAAGTTTTGTCAAAACAGTTCACTCTGCAGAGAGATTTCTCTTTCTTCTGCATAGTAACTACAGGTGGTTGCTCACTTAGCACTGCCAACATTTACAGTACTCCTTGTGTGAGAAGACATTCTCTGATTGGACAAGGTGGAGAGTCAGTGTGGTAACATCTTGATCTCCACCTCATCTAATCAGAGAATGTCTCGTATTTATGGAAAGAATAGAAGGCTTTCTGTGAATGGTGTCAATATTGAGCGATACCCTTCGCGGTTACTATGCAGAAGGGTAGCTATTTGGCTCAGCACCCAAAAGATTACTGCAATTGCTGTAGTAGTGCCAACTACTACAGTGGTTTGCAGCTTCCATGTGGATCCCATAGATGTGAAATAATCTTACATTCATTGGTCCAAGCTGTACCAATGTAACTATGCAAATAAAAGCATACTTTGATTCAAACATACTTGTAACAAACATAGATCTATATTCAGACAAAAAAAAAGAGCCATGGTATACTTGATATTTCAGAATGATTCATGTTTGGTTCATCTTTAACCACTTCCAGACCAGATACTTTTACCACCTTCCTGACCAGGGCAATTTTCAGCATTTAGCGCTATCACTCTTTGAATGACAATTGCGCGGTCATGCAACACTGTACCCAAATTAATTTTTTTACCATTTTTTTGAGACAGATAAAGCTTTATTTTGGTGGTATTTATTCACCACTGGGATTTGTATTTTTTTGATATGTAAATGAAATGTCCAAAAATTTTGAAAAAAAGTGTTTTTTTATAAAATTTTGCAAATAAATAATATTTCATCATAAATCTTAGCCAAAATTTATTCCGTTATCTTTTTAGTAAAAAAAAAAATTCAAATTAGTTTATAACCAAAAATTATAATTTAAACATTTTTTTTTACATTTTTATTTTATTTTTTTATATTATTATTATTATTTTTTTTACATACTGTTACCCTAGCAGTACAGTGTCACCATGGTGACACTGTACTACTTGTGGGGGGGGTGATGAAAATTTTTTTTTTTTTTACACTGATTGCTTTTACACCCATATAGGATGTAAAAGCAATCATTTCTCTTTCTCTCTGTCTGCATTCTTGCAGTCATTGAGAAGTACTGAGTGAGCTGTGATTGGTCACAGCTTGTCACATGGTACAAGGCTTTTGTGAATAGCCTTGTACCATGTGACCTCTGTGATCATTCACAGATTTCACACTTAGTAAGCAATGATGTCACAAGTGACATCTTGCTTACTACTTTGCATGTGATCACTGATTGGCCAATCAGTGATCACATGATCGGGACCTCATACAGAGGTCCCGTCCGACGATCAGTGTTTCACTGTGTCCAGAGGACACAGCGGGCACCGGATCGCAGTGCTGCGCACTCCCAGGGAGCGCGCATAAACAGGGTGCGGGGAGGCCGTTTATAAACGGCCACCCAACCCTGCAGTGCCACCGCCCGGCCGTTTATATGCAACGACTGGTTGGGAAGTGGTTAAAAGAGGAGGTATTTAAATTTACAACACTCTTGCAAAATTGACCAAATGGATTGAGGCAACATGTTTATACAACGCACTTCCGGTCCGCTTTACTAACGTCATACGTCACTTCCGGTGAGTGGAACGCACGCTGAGAGGTGCGTTCCAGCGGCCACTTTGGGAACTGTGTGTCTGTCAATTTATTGTCATCCTCTGCACAGATAGCTGTGGGATTTCTGCAGTATATCGTGGATGGTGTTCTGATGATGTTTGGCCATTGTGGGCTACACAATAAAGAACCTTTTATATTGCTGCATACCATGAATGACTTGGCATCATTATTATATATTTAAGAAGAAGTTAGTAGCAATCTTACACTATATGCTATACTTTCTTCTTTGGCACAATGGTGGAGCGTTTTGTTTGGAGAAAGGCAGTTGAAGAATCTTTTTAGTCTGGTGTGGTGGAATGGAGGTCTGGAGGCGTTAAGAGGGGGTGTAGGATCCCTAAAAGTCCTAAAAGGCTTACTATTCGCCAATATCTGGTGAGTGCGATTAATGTTGGTTTCTCACTGGTGGATGGTGGAAGCACTTATGACAGAAGGATAATCACATTATAAATGTATTCGTGAAGCACTTTGAAGTTGAAGAAAAAGGCTAAAGTTTCATAATGTTATATATATATTTTGATGATTTTTGATATTTTCATGGACACATTAATTTTGGACACTTTAAATCACATTATGAGTTTTTCATTTTATTTGGATACTATGTGAAATTTTATACTAGTATTTTTCTTTTTATGTATCATTTGTTGGGTATTGCGCTGTTTATTTGATTAATTTGATGATTTAGTGTTTACACTAGTGCACAGCAGCATCCTATATATATTATATATTTTTTAGTCGGAGGGGTTTGTTCTGTGGCGCAGGAGTATATATTTATAAATGTTTATACAATGGTTTATACAATCGAAAACCAGACAGGCCAGAATAACCATCTATGGCCAAGAAGGCAAAGTTATGATCATTGACATGGGGATCGTACTGATAGACTCTTTGAGAGGTATAAGAAGACAACTGCGTGACTTATCAAACCAGCATCAACTCATAATGAAAATATCAATGACAATCTTCAACTTCAAGGTAAATTAAGAAAATCACTTTCTAACTTTTACTTTTAAGCAAGTTTACTTTAGGACCAGTACAAAAGTGGCTTCTTGCTGGAATTCTCCTTGTACAGTTGCAAGAAAAAGTATGTGAACCCCTTGGGATTACGTGGAGTTTTGCATGAATTGGGCATAAAATGTGCTCTGAACGTCATCTAAGTCACACCAATAGAAGAACACAGTCTGCTGAACATAATACTACACAAACATTAGATGTTGCCATGGTTTAATTGTACATAACATGTAAACATTCACAGTGCAGGGAGGAAAAAGTATGTGAGGCCCTAGCTTAATGACCTCTCCCAGAGCTAATTGGATCCAGGAGTGAGCCAACCTTGACTCCAATCAGTGTGATGATATTGGATGTGTTGCTGACAGCTGTCCTACCCTTAAAAAACACACACCTGTTTTGGGTTTACTGGTTTCAAGAAGCACTGTCTGATGTGAACCATGCCTCGCAGAAAAGAGCTCTCAGAAGACCTACGATCAAGAATTGTTGACTTGCATGAAGCTGGAAATGGTTACAAAAGTATCTCCAAAAGCCTTGATGTTCATGTGTCCACGGTAAGACAGACTGTCTACAAATGGAGAAAGTATAGCACTGTTGCTACTCTCCCTAGGCGCGGTCGTCCTGTAAAAATGACTGCAAGAGCACAGCGCAGAATGCTGCATGAAGTAAAGAGGAATCCCAGGGTGTCAGCTAAAGACCTACAGAAATCTCTGGCACATGCTAACCTTTTTGTTGACACATCTACAATAAGGAAAACATTAAACAAGAATGGAGTACATGGGAGGACACCTTGGAGGAAGCCATTGCTGTCCAAAAAGAATATTGCAGCACGTTTGAAGTTTGCAAAAGAGCACCTGGATGTTCCACAGCACTACTGGCAAAATATACTGTGGACAGATGAAACCAAGATTGAGTTGTTTGGGAAGAACACACAACACTATGTGTGGAGAAAAAAAGGCACAGCACACCAACATCAAAATCTCATCCCCACTGTAAAACATGGCGGAGGGAGCATCATGGTTTGGGGCTGCTTTGCTGCCTCAGGGCCTGGACGGATTGTTGTCATTGATGGGAAAATGAATTCCAGAGTTTATCAAGACATTTTGCAGGAAAACGTACGACCAACTGTCCGCCAACTGAAGCTCCGCAGAGGATGGGTGATGCAACAGGACAATGACCCAAAGCATACAAGTAATTCAACAAAACAATGGCTGCAACAGCACAGAATACGCCTTCTGGAGTGGCCCAGTCAGAGTCCTGACCTCAACCCAATTGAAATGCTGTGGCATGACCTTAAGAGAGCGATTCACACCAGACATCCCAAGAATATTGCTACACTGAAACAGTTTTGTGAAGAGGAGTGGTCCAAAATTACTCCAGATCGTTGTGCAGGTCTGATCTGCAACTACAGGAACCATTTGGTTGAGATTATTGCTGCCAAAGGAGGGTCAACCAGTTATTAAGTCCAAAGGTTCACATACTTTTTCCTCCCTGCACTGTGAATGTTTACATGTTATGTGCAATTAAACCATGGCAACATCTAATGTTTGTGTAGTATTATGTTCAGCAGACTGTGTTCTTCTATTGTTGTGACTTAGATGATGTTTAGAGCACATTTTATGCCCAATTCATGCAAAACTTCACGTAATCCCAAGGGGTTCACATACTTTTTCTTGCAACTGTATATAGTAGTCATTTTGGCTATTTTATATTTTATCTAATTATCCTTTAAGATGACATCTTCATAAAATTACTTGAATCGTTGATTTCAGAGAGTAAAAAAGGTTGAAAAAGTATTACAGCAACTTGATGTTATTACACCATATTGCAAACATTTAATCACTCTCCTGTGTCTGAGAAATGGCAGCACTGTCATCAGAGGTCAGATTGTACTTAATTTAAGTAAATGGTCAAAAATCTCATTAGACATAAAATAAATAGGAACAAAAAGCAAATTGGAAAACTAGAAAGATTTATATGACTCATGAAAAGCAATTCTGTAGAAATTGCTCCAAGCTCGGTCACCTTTGTGAGCTTCATAAATATCTACTTAGATAAAAAAAGTACTTTAGCAACAAATTTTGTTAACAGTAATCTTTTGAAATGTATCTGTGCTAAATAGTGAAATGATGGAGAGAACTGAAGTGAATTTCCACTGTAGTCTCTACTTATTTCCAGCTGAAAGTCATTTTGATGTTTAGGCAGCAAACAGAGTTCAAGGGGAACTCCACCCAAATAGGGAAGTTCTGCTTTAAGTCCTCCTCCCCTGCCATATTTGGCTTGTCATTTTTTTTTCGGGGGGGGGGGGAGGGTTACTTAGTTTTGACAGGTTCCTTCACCCACTTCTGCTTGGATCACATAGGCAATCCGAGTGGAAGTTCTCTCCCAACCCCCCCATGACTGGTCCCAAAAGAGTGAAGGACAATTCACAAAGCATATACAGGATTTGTAGCTGCTGACTTTTGAATCTTTTTCCAAAGTGAACCTCCTCCTTCAGGATTGCCAAGAGGCATAGGAGTGAGTAAAGTAAAAAATACAGTAGGTACAGCTAAAGGCTCGTATATGATAATCCAAACAAATACCAAATCCATTTACTAAGAGATGTACAAGCTTCAAAAGTTAAACAAAAAAATGAAACTTTAGGTATAGGTATGCTTATAATAAAGTGCTTCCACACATATGTTTTAATTGTGGACCATAATTCTATTTTAAATGATTTCTAAATCCAAGAACAAAATGTAAAATATTGCAGGTCATGAGTCTTTCGATGTGGTGGCTGAAAAAGTTTTCTTTTTTTCTGTTTTTTCCTTTATTTTTGCCTGGTAATCCTGCAAGTCACACTGTTCCTCTCCTACAGTGACAATGCTAATACAAAGTACTGCAGCTTTGGAGGAGCACTTTCGACATTGTAGGCTAGCTGCTCCTAATTAATACTACAACTAAACTTCTCTATATCCTCATCCCTATAATAAGGGGCGGTGGGGGTGGGGGGTTGGTTCTGCAGTTCACCAGAGGCTAACACTATATATAAATGGTAGAACATCCACATTATATCATCTAGGTTGTTAAATAAATGAAGCTAAACAAGGTATTGGAGCTCAATTATAAGAAGAGATATTGCTATCCACTCTTCATCACATTGCCCTTCCCTATGCACACTGGGGCCCATCCCATGTATAAAATTCAAGCTTCAAATGTGCAGCCAGCAGAGCCCTAGGAGGACTTGTTGTTTAATTGAGTACAGAGCACTTTATAAGTGGAGGATAGCCAGAGTCATGTGACAGATCACAAGATCAGGCTCTCCACCAGCTTTAGGTCCCCAAAGACAACAGAGTCCACATCACTGTGCTTTATGAATGCATTTTCTTTTAAAATAAATCATGTAAAGACAAACTTTAACCCTTTGAGGACCAAGGGACTTATTTGTCCCATGTTTGTAATTGCGTGTATCATCTGATTAAGAACTTAAAACTCTTTTTTTTTTTGGTTTGAGTCAAAATATTAGTTCTTATCAACAAACAACAAATGGATCTAGATTTTTGCCAATTATTTCATGAAATGGCTTAGTTACAGCAACTGAAGTGTACGAACTTTAAAAACAAAAAAATTGATTCTTTTGGCGTTCCAAAATCTTACGGTCCTCAAAGGGTTAACCAAATAACTAAATATACAGCTGAACTACATGTGGCAACTGTTTTCACATAATTTGTAACGCTATGAAGAGAGTTTTGAGATCCAGATACCCTTGCATACGGCACAGTAAAGTCCTCAACCACCAGTACAGCACCATCATAACTTAGTCAATAACCCTGGTCAAATCAATCTCCAAGACTGATTGGACATTAATATGTAATAGGCAGCAAGATATTGATGAGGTCTTCTCCCTGCTCACTCCTCCCATCAGCATTTTTCACTATAAATACAGAGGCACTCCAACAGAGGCTAGGTCAGAAAGCAGCAAAGACTCTTAGGAATCTAAAGTTTTAGTTTGTGACATGGTTGGCCTAATTTACCAAACCACCATTATGATGGGAAAAAAGGGGGGCACAGAGCAAGTGATAGCATGAAAACCTATATATTTACTGTTCACCTTTGTAAGTAAAATAAAAAAATAGCTATAAAATTCAATAGCACCCATCTTGCATACAGTGCATAGGGATTCCTATCAAATCTAAGGTCTGAAATTCTGTGCCAGATTTTCTCCCAGATTAATCTCTTATCTACCAAGTTAGGTTTGTAAATGTCAAGATATTCAAGGGGTTAAAACAAGCTCACTGCTGCTGCCGTGAGCTTGGTTAGTATTGATTTTTACAACCAACTCCCAGCTTTCATGTAAAAGTGATCCTAGTGGCTCTATAATCAGTGCTTGATTATCTGCAGTGGAGGGCAAGGAAGGCATTGGGGGTGACCTCTAATGTCTCCGCAAAGAGTTCCTCTTTCCTGTCTATAGGGGACTTGTTAGCCCCTTTATGATAGCAATAAAGATAATTGAAAAACAATTTAAAGAAAAGTGTAAAAAATGTGCTGTAATAAAACAAATAAATATACCGTATATACTCAAGTATAAGCCGACCCGAATATAAGCCGAGGTACCTAATTTTACCACAAAAAACTGGGAAAAACTATTGACTCGAGTATAAGCTGAGGGGGGAGGAATAGTGCCCCATCGTTGGTGTCAGTTGCGGGGAGGAATAGTGCCCCATCATTGGTGTCAGTGGCGGGAGGAATAGTGCCCCATTGTTGGTGTCAGTGGGGGGAGGAATAGTGCCCCATCATTGGTGTCAGTGTGGGAGGAATAGTGCCCCATCGTTGGTGTCAGTGGGGGGAGGAATAGTGCCCCATCATTGGTGTCAGTGTGGGAGGAATAGTGCCCCATCGTTGGTGTTAGTGGGGGGGAGGAATACTGCCCCATCGTTGGGTGTCAGTGGGGGGAGGAATAGTGCCCCATCATTTGTGTCAGTGTGGGAGGAATAGTGCCCCATCGTTGGTGTCAGTGGGGGGAGGAATAGTGCCCCATCTTTGGTGTCAGTGGGGGGAGGAATAGTGCCCCATCGTTGGTGTCAGTGGGGGGAGGAATAGTGCCCCATCGTTGGTGTCAGTGGGGGGAGGAATAGTGCCCCATCGTTGGTGTCAGTGGAGGGAGGAATAGTGCCCCATCGTTGGTGTCAGTGGGGGGAGGAATAGTGCCCCATCGTTGGTGACCCCTGCTCCAGCCTGGGCTCGCTCGCTCCCTCCCTCTCCCATGGTACACACTTACCGGTCAGATGTCTTCCTTCTCCAGCCGCTCTCCTCCTCTTCACTCGCTCGATCTTCGCGGTGCCGCTCGGCTCCTACTCTCCAAGCTCCACCTCCTCGCCGGTGATTGGCCGCCGGAACTGTAGCTCAGGAGAGGCACACAGGTGCCCAATCACCGGCGAGGAGGTGGAGCTTGGAGAGGAGGAGCCGAGCGGCACCGCGAAGATCGAGCGAGTGAAGAGGAGGAGAGCGGCTGGAGAAGGAAGACATCTGACCGGTAAGTGTGTACCTTGGGAGAGGGAGGGAGCGGCGAGGATTGATCCCGGGGGTGTGTCCAGATGACAGGGACGGCATGTCATCTGCAGACGTTGACTCGAGTATAAGCCAAGGGGGCCGTTTTTCAGCACAAAAAATGTGCTGAAAAACTCGGCTTATACTCAAGTATATAGGGTAATTATTTTTTTCAGCAACCCCTACCACATACACACCCAGAGCACACACATAGAATGCGTGTTCTAAGAGGACTTCGAGCTACAGTTGTTTTGCCATTATCTGATCTTTTTACTCAATCTCTTCTAACAGGAGAAATTCCCCATAACTAGCAGGCAGCTTATATTATACCTATGAACAAAAAAGGTAGCAAGGTAGAAGCTGGCAATTACAGGCCCTTGAGTTTAACAACTGTTGTAGTCAAGTTAGTGGAATCACTCTGGAAAAGAATAATCATCTCTTCTGGTCTCTTAAAAAGACACAATTTGCTTTATCCAAAGCAGCATGGCTTTACTGAGGGCAGATTATGTCAGACTAATATGATTGAATTTTTTGCCTATATCACACATATTTTGAACCAGGGTGGTGCTGTGGACATAGACTATCTTGAGTTCAACAAGGCATTTGATACAGTCCCACTTAATGATCTAATAGAAAAGTTGTACAAGCTAGGACTTAACCCTTGGGTGAATTAGTGGTTATGCAGTTGGCTAAAGGACAGATACCAGTGTGGTTGTAAATGGGGTTCACTGGACCAGTCACTATTGGTGTACCCCAAGGCCCTATACTAGCTACTGTTCTATTTAACCTATATGTAAGTGATATAACAAATGGGTTGTTGGGTAAGGTATGTATTTTTGTTGATGACACAAAGGTGTGCAATAAGGTTAATATCCCTGGAGGTACTTGTAAAGTGGAACATGATATGGCATTGCTGGAAGGTTGGTCAAAACTGTGGAAATGGCAGTTCAATGTTTCTAAATGTAAAATAATACATCTAAAAAAATGAATCCCTTGATAGAGTACAAAATTGGGACTTCTTGGCTAGCTCTACAAAGAAAAAATATTTGGGCATGCTTATTTCAGATGATTGCAAATTGAGCAACAGTGAGACCAAGCAGTGAGAAATGTGAATAGAATTGTAGGATGCATTACTAGATGGGTCACCAGCAGGGGGAAGGAGGTCCTAATCCACCTATAAAGATCTTTAGTTAGATCTCATTTAGAATATTATATCCAGTTCTGGAAACCTCACTTACAAAAAGATACTGTATTGATAAAATAGAACAAGTTCAGAGATGGGCAGCAAAAATGGTGAAAGGTCTTAGAGATTAAACATTTTAGGAGAGACTTCAGGAACTTAATAAGTACAACCTGGAGGAAAGAATGGGAAGGGGAGACATCAAGGGGTTGAATAAGGTTCAGGAGGGTAGTATTGTCAACATTAAGCCAGGATCACGAACGCAGTGATATTACTTCAAACTAGCAGGAGGGAAGTAATCTTAAAGAAAAAAATATATATATATACACACATATATATATATCACAGTTGTGTTCAAAATAATAACAGTGTGTTGAAAAAAGTGAATAAAGCTCAAAATCCTTCTAATAGCTTTTATTTCCATCCACACAAATGCATTGGGAACATGACACATTCTATTCCAAATCAAAACATGAAGAAAAATATATCAAATTTGTGTTGTTCCTCTAAAAAAATTGAAGAAAAGTGAATATTAGACCTTTCAAAAAATAGCAGTGTTTGTATTCTTCTTTAGAAACTCAAACATTCACTAAATAAACTGAAAACTGTTTGAAGATTTTGCTTTCCTTTGAATCACTTAATTAATATTTAGTTGTAGTCGCACTGTTTCTGAGAACTGCTGTACATCTGTGTTGCATGGAGTCAACCAACTTCTGGCACCTGTGAACAAGTATTCCAGCCCAGGATTATTGGACTACATTCCACAGTTCTTCTCTATTTCTTGGTTTTGCCTCAGAAACTGCATTGTTGATGTCACCCCACAAGTTTTCTATTGGATTAAGATCCGGGGATTGGGCTGGCCACTCCATAACGTCCATGTTGGTCTGGAACCAAGATGTTGCACATTTACTGGTGTGTTTGGGGTTGTTGTCTTGTTGGAACACCCATTTCAAGGGCATTTCCTCTTCAGCATAAGGCAGCATGACCTCTTCAAGTATTCTGATGTATTCAAACTGATCCATGATCCCTGGTATGCGATAACCAGGCCCAACACCGTAGTATGAGAAACATCCCCATATCATGATGCTTGCACCACCATGCTTCAATGTCTTCACAGTGTACTGTGGCTTGAATTCAGTGTTTGGGGGTCGTCTGACAAACTGTCTCCGGCCACTAGACCCAAAAAGAACAATCTTACTTTCCTCAGTCCACAAAATGTTGCGCCATTTCTCTTTAGGCCAGTCAATGTGCTCTTTGGCAAATTGTAACCTCTTCAGAACGTCTTTTTTTCAACAGTGGGACTTTGCGGGGGCTTCTTGCAGATAGCTTGGCTTCACATAGGCGTCTTCTAATTGTAACAGTACTCACAGGGAACTTTAGACCTTCTTTGATCTTCCTGGAGCTGATTGTTGGCTGAGTCCTTGCCATTTTGGCTATTCTTCTATCCATTCGAATGGTAGTTTTTCGCTTTCTTCCACATCTTTCAGGTTTTGGTTGCCATTTTAAAGCATTTGCAATCATTATAGCTGAGCAGCCTATCATTTTCTGCACTTCTTTATATGTTTTCCCCTCTCCAATCAACTTTTTAATCAAGGTACGCTGTTCTTCTGAACAATGTCTGGAACGACCCATTATCTTCAGAATTTCAGAGAAAAATGCACTGTAACCAGCATGTACAACATTTGCTGCCTTCCTTCCTTAAATAAGGGCAATAATTGCCTCCTGTTTTTCAAAGAATGAATGACCTCACTAATAGAACTCCACACTGCTATTATTTTGAACATGCCCCTTTCAATGAGTGATTCAATTACAGAGAATCAGCAGCATGCATGTCATGACTGTTGGGTCTGTTGGATTTCTATTACTCTACTACAGCTGCTAGTAAATTATTTGCCATGTAGAAATATAATTTCTACCAAAAACAGTGATTGCTCTGGTTAGTGATGTCTGACTGCTATTATTTTGAACGCACCTGTATATACTGTATAATTTAATTATTTGCAATTTTCTATTTACCAAGGCCATATACACTAACATGCATACTGCAACTTAGCTTTAGACTGAATTAACAAAAGCATTATTTGTAAACTGGACATCATTGGGTAAAGCTGTCATATAGATAGTCGCCACCCTAGCCATTTTCAGAACAGCTTCACAACTTGCTACTGATCACATTAAAAAAACTATTTACAACCAGCAGTGTAATTGAAAGTGACACTACCATGTCTATTTCTTGATTTGATCTTCTGTAAAGAAAAAATGTAAAAAGGTAAAAACTTTCCTGGGATGGGTTCCAGCGCAAGACCTCTGCACTGAAGATCCATGAAAAAGATGTTCCAGCAGGTAGTGTAAGAAAAGGTCGCAGTGAAACAAAATGACTCATCAGTAGAATCTAAGTAGAAGGGAAAGGATTTCAAAGTATAGAGTGCAACAACAGCAGTGTCAGCTGGTGAGGCTCCCCTTAGGTCTGAATAATGGGAATCACCATGGAGATGGAACATTGAGTTAAAGGTTCTGTGTCTGTACTGCCTCTCTGATCTCATCTCTAGCTGACTGCAAGTAATTAAGGTTGTACCCTGTGGGATGCTGCCGAAATGACAATATCATACAAACACTACTCCTGGGCTCACAGATCATTGCAAGAAAAGACATTATATGATACAGGTGGCATCTTTATTCCGCTTTTGTTTTCCATTTTTACATCCCGTCTTCGTGCAAAACCCACAAAGTGCTAACGCCACACAATGAACTGAAATCATATTGTCCTTAATGTTACTCTTTAATTTGTTTTTCAATCTATGATAACAGAATGAAATATCCTGTGGTTATCAAATTAGATGAGTACAGGTTGATATTAAGCGACAGGCTGTCTGGAATCTATCATTTTAAAGTAGTTGCACAGACAAGGTTGTAACTGCTTAGGAGGTTCATCCAGTGCAGAGATTTACAGAGGACTGCTTAGGAGGTTCATCCAGTGCAGAGATTTACAGAGGACTGCTTATAAGGTTCATCCAGTGTAGATATTTACGCAGGGGCGTATCTGCTGAGTTGCAAACAAGGTATTTGCCTTGGGCGGCAGTTTACAGGAGGGCGGAGCCACCCCCCAGGCAGAAGGGACACTGTGTGTGTCAGCAGCAGGGCTGCCATGGGTGGGGGTACAGCTAAGCCAAACCAACACACAAGTAGGGTCAACTGGGCCAAGGGAATGGCTGTAGAGAAGGGTGAAGTGGTGGGCGGATCCCCATTGGGCACTGGGAGCGTGTGAGGGCTGGGGCCTGCTGTCAGTGTGTGCCAGAATGTGCAGGATGGCCAGGAGGTGCCAGCGGAGGGCTTGTGGAGGAGGAAGAAGAAGAGGATGAGGTCATGCTGGATGAGCCCCCTGCTGTTTTGCAGCTGCCACTGGAGTTCCTGGGGCAGATGGGACACAGACACCCCTCCTGGAGTGATCCTGACACCATCTGGAGGAGTCGCTACTGGACAGGTAAGAGCTTGGAGATCTGGTACTTCCCCACTCCTGTCTCCCTGTCCCTCCGTCACGCTGCCCCCACCCATCACCCTGCTCCACACCTGTTCTGCTTTCCCCTCCTTTACTGCTGCCCCACACCTGGTCCACTTCCCTCCTCCTGTCCTGCTGTCCCCTACATGTCCCACTACCCCCCATCTCTCCCACTGCCCCTCACCTGTCCTGTTGCACTCCTCCTGTCCCACTGCTCCCCCTCCTGTCTTGCTGCTCCCACTCCGATCCCGCTGCCCCCTCCTGTCCTGTGCCCACCCTGTCATGCTGCCTCCCCACCCATCATGATGTCCCCCGTCACGCTGTCCCCCGCCATGCTGCTCTCCGCCACACTGCCCCCATCTTGCTGCCCTCCCCCTTTCATGCTGCCTCCCTCTTGTCTTGCTACCCCCCCACCTGTCCCGATAGCCTACTCCTATCCTGATGCCCCCCCATCATACTGCCCCCCTCTTGTCCCGCTGCCCCCTCCTGTTCTGCGGCCCCCCCATCACGCTGCCCCCCTCCTGTCCCGTACCCCTCCCATGTCACACTGTCCTTCATCATGCTCCTGTCATGTCCTGAAGAGGTGGATCTTAGACAGGAAGGGGTAGGACAAATTTAGATGGGGGTGCCCGATTTTAGTCTTGCCTAGGGCAGCACAAAACCAAATGACACCACTGTATTTACGGAAGACCTCTTCCTGTAAAAATATCTCAATTTGATTGATGCAATGTATGATATGTTCCATTGCACTTATCTATTCATAGAGCTGCTTTTTCCATAAAAACAACTAGTCTGGCTCCTGCTCGAGAGTCTGGTCCACAGAGAAATCATTGGGTCATTCTTCCAGCATTCCATATTTGTGCCCTTCAGCTAATGCAGAAAATACATTAGGAGAAATGTAGGGGTGGCCATTGCTTGCCTCCTTTTGAGAATGACAATTTCCTGACTAGTATGTTGATCCTCATTGACACTTCCTGAGTCACTCGCCTAAAACCAGTATGCAGATTAGAAACGTCAATCAAAGAGACAGAAAACAGGAAATGAAGCTCCAGTATCATGAAATAAACACAATTTATTGCACATGCAGAATATTAAAATCCATGGTACAAATAAAAAGACCAAGTCAATAAAGTCAAAAGTTGTTATCTGTTCACAGGTACTGCAACAAGAGGATTGGCATGATAGCCAATCAGCTAGCATTTGCAGAATGAATCATCAGGAATTATTATTATTATTATACAGGATTTATATAGCGCCAACAGTTTGTGCAGCACTTTACACAATGAAGGTAGACATGACAGTTCCAATAAAATTTGGTACAAGAGGAAACAGAGGGTCTTGCTTGTTTGAGCTTACAAATCTAAGAGATGTCATATTCAGGGACGGACTGACCATTTGGAAACTCGGGCACTGCCCGAGGGCCTGGGGTCAGTAGGGGGCCCCATGACATGCCCCTGGTACCTTTTTCATAAGCTTTTATGAGTTTGGGCAAGGACACAGGGGCCCCATGATCCCCTATTGCCCGGGGGCCCTATGAGTTGTCAGTCCGCCCCTGGTCATATTCTATCTTTCTTTCAGGAATTGTACTGCTTCTCATCCGCCCTATAGCTGAAGTACTGCTAAAAGGCAGCATGGGTGTGCAAAATCGCATATATATATGTGATTTTGCATCTCTTGGTAAGGGGCGCACGTGCACCCCACCCATTTGCACCCGCGGCTGTCAATCCCCGGGTCCCGACTGGTGATTACTCACCGGCACCTGGTGATTGCCGAACACCTCTACCGGGGGAGGGGAACTGTTTGTAAACAAAACAGTTTTCTCCCCATCAGCTCCGGCACACTGTTTTGCATGGCTCTGCATAACACAGCCATACAAAGCAGTGTGCTTACAGTGAAGCAAAAACACAGCACACAGTTAACCCTTTCATCGCCCCACATGTTAACCCCTTTCTGCCCAGTGCCATTAGTACAGTGTCAGTGCTTTTTATTAGCACTGATCACTGTATTGGTGTCACTGGGGATGTCAGTGACACCAATTCAGTTCCCTCCAGTGTCAGAATGCACGACGCTGCTCGCTGATCGCTGCCATTACTAGTAAAAATAAAAAATAAATCCCAGTATATATACCGCCATTTGTAAAAGCTGTAATTTTCACATAAATCAATTAATTTACACGTATTGGGATTTTTTTTAGCAAAGACATTTTTACTGGACATGTTTGATAGCAAAAAGTCACAAATATTGTTTTTTGTTCTCAAAATTGTCAGGCTTTTTTTTTTATATTGCAAAAAAAAATGCACAGGCAATCAAATACCACCGAAAAAAGCTCTATTCATGGAAAAAAAAGGACTTAAATTTTATTTGGGTGCAGCATTTCATGACCGTGCAATTGTCAGTTAAAGTAACGTAGCACCGTACCGCAAAGGGGGTAAATCCTCAGGAGGGCAAGCGATTAAAGTATAACTAAAAGGTAAAACTTTTTTTAAGTTTTGGATAGAGTAGAGAGGGATTAGAAAGCTTGTAAATTTTTACTAAAAAGGATGTAAATCCGTGAGTGCTCTTGGTAAAAGCAGCTATGCACAAAAGGTAAACAGATAAAACCTTAAAAAGCTCAAAAATCAAAGTGCAG
The DNA here is from genome assembly GCF_062004578.1 of Staurois parvus. NCBI lineage: Eukaryota > Metazoa > Chordata > Amphibia > Anura > Ranidae > Staurois > Staurois parvus. The sequence goes on along the minus strand of NW_028317931.1, from coordinate 2,178,177 downwards.
CGCTATAATGATCATAAAATGATCATAAAAGTATCCGCATCTGGTGAGTGCGTAATTTTTCTACACCTACAAACACAAGCACTGAAGTATCGTTGGAGCTGGCACTTTAAAGCACAGATTGTCACCTTATGAACTTTTATTATATATTTATTGTCACTTTATGAACTTTAAATATTTTTTATTTCATTCATTTTTTCATATTACTGGGTCATTTTAACGGACACTTTTATAATCATTTTAGCGCTGCACTTTGATTTTTGTCAATTTTTACTGCTGTCTATGCCCCTGTTAAGGCGATTTACCCTCTATATTTGTCCTGTTTACCATTATCATTGAAAATGAAAGTAAAAGTAAAAGGAAATTCAAAATTTTGGGTTGTCCCCTGAAAATTAATAGAGGGGAAATCTTCCAGTGGGGACACTGGTTCTGATGCCCTGGGGGTCCCCAATGAAATATCTTAATTTTTGGAGATTTCCTCTCACTTCCTGTTTGGCTATGGGACAGAAAGTGAAGGGAAATCTCTGCAATGGGACACAGATAGTGAAAACAAAATCTGACAGGGGTTTTATCCCTCCCTTGCTTTATCCAAAATGGGAAAAAATGCCTATACTTCTTTTAAGTGAGATTTATTTACAATGAAACAAGAAAACCATCCAAACACCAGTGTACACCAAACATAAACATATAAGTGAACCAAAAACCCAGTGATAGAATATTAGACTACCAATCCTAACAAACAAAAAGCCTAACAACTAATTATATACAATATATACAAAATAGGGACCACAAAAAGACAGGGAAAAACTGGAGATGCAGAGTGCAGATGGGAAGGAGGGAAAAACTGGGAAAAGGAAAAAGGGGGAGCAGGGTACTGGGTACAAGGCAGGAGCAAGATCAGGATAAATGGCAACAGGATCTTGTAGCAGCAAAACACTGGAGCAAGGGGGACTAATAGGGGAGGACACATATACCCTCCCAGCAGCCAGCACCACTTCTGGTGGACACTGGAATTACAACCCTCCATCCAAGGAGGCAAAGGGCCACCAGCAGGTGATCCAGGTTCTAACACATGTGTACTGGTAAACAATCTCTCTGTGCAGCTAACAGACACCACACAATGTCACGAGACACATGCTATTATAGTAGAGTTGAGCTGGACATATCCTTTATGTGGGAAAATTTATTGTACTGAATTTCGTGGATGGATAACAGTAGGAAACACTGCTCTGCAACAAATGTTTGATGAGTAAATTTTCTTTTATGTCTTCACGTTTTAAAACTGAGTCACCTTGATATGTGTAAATTAAATACAATGGGCTTCTTCCAAAAGAAGAGATGTCATAATAAAGGAGGTTAATGTGGACACCCCCTCCTTTTCCACCAGCATGCATAAAAATATAACAAACATACAAAAAATATGATGATGAGTTTCCTTAGTAATCTAATAATTTCAATGTCTCATGGCTACCCTATCTGTAAAACACACACAACTGTCTTATATATTGATGTCATCAGTGGCTGGCTTCTTCCTTCTTTCTCTCTGAGCCACCTTACTGGTGATGTCCATTCCAGATTTGTGCAGAAATAAAAATTAATGAACCTTTTCCCAGGATCTAATCTCACAAGATCATGCATTTTACCTATGAGAGTTTCCTGGAAGGCACTGGTGACGGAACCTTCTCAGGGGCATCTGGAAGGCACTGGTGACTTAACCTTCTCAGGGGTATATGGAAGGCACAGGTGACGTAACCTTCTCAAGGGAATCTGGAAGGCACTGGTGACGTAACCTTCTCAGGGGCATCTGGAAGGCACTGGTGATGTAACTTTCTCAGGGGCATCTGGAAGGCACTGGTGACGTAACCTTCTCAGGAGCATTTGGAAGGCACTGGTGATGTAACCTGCTCAGGAGCATCTGGAAGGCACTGGTGATGTAACCTTTTCAGGGGCATCTGGAAAGCACTGGTGACGTAACCTTCTCAGGGGCATCTGGAAGACATTGGCTATGTTACCAGTGCTCCAGAAAATACAAAAGTTCCAAAAATCTAATTCTTACCTATAAGAGTTTCCTGGAAGGCACTGGTGACGTAACCTTCTCAGGGGCATCTGGAAGGCACTGGTGACGTAACCTTCTCAGGGGCATCTGGAAGGCACTGGTGACGTAACCTTCTCAGGGGCATCTGGAAGGCACTGGTGACGTAACCTTCTCAGGGGCATCTGGAAGGCACTAGTGATGTAACCTTCTCAGGAGCATCTGGAAGGCACTGGTGATGTAACCTTTTCAGGGGCATCTGGAAGGCACTGGTGACGTAACCTTCTCAGGGGCATCTGGAAGACATTGGCTATGTTACCAGTGCTCCAGAAAATACAAAAGTTCCAAAAATCTAATTCTTACCTATAAGAGTTTCCTGGAAGGCACTGGTGACGTAACCTTCTGAGGGGCATCTGGAAGGCATTGGTGACGTAACCTTCTCAGGGGCATCTGGAAGGCACTGGTGATGTAACCTTCTCAGGGGCATCTGGAAGGCACTGGTGACGTAACCTTCTCAGGGGCATCTGGAAGGCACTGGTGATGTAACCTTCTCAGGAGCATCTGGAAGGCACTGGTGATGTAACCTTTTCAGGGGCATCTGGAAGGCACTGGTGATGTAACCTTCTCAGGGGCATCTGGAAGGCATTGGCTATGTTACCAGTGCTCCAGAAAATACAAAAGTTCCAAAAATCTAATTCTTACCTATAAGAGTTTCCTGGAAGGCACTGGTGACGTAACCTTCTCGGGGCATCTGGAAGGCATTGGTGACATAACCTTCTCAGGGGCATCTGGAAGGCACTGGTGACGTAACCTTCTCAGGGGCAACTGGAAGCCACTGGTGACGTAACCTTTTCAGGGGCATCTGGAAGGCACTGGTGACGTAACCTTCTCAGGGGCATCTGGAAGGCACTGGTGACGTAACCTTCTCAGGGGCATCTGGAAGGCACTGGTGACGTAACCTTCTCAGGGGCATCTGGAAGGCACTGGTGACATAACCTTCTCAGGGGCAACTGGAAGCCATTGGTGACGTAACCTTCTCAGGGGCATCTGGAAGGCATTGGCTATGTTATCAGTGCTCCAGAAAATACAAAAGTTCCAAAAATCTAATTGAAATGTACACAAAAAGTTATTTTTGCATATAATTTTAAAGTGTTTTAAAGTTCTTCAGCATGCAGAAATGCATACATCTTTTTTTTATATTTTAGGAAAAAAGTCCTCTTTAAATAGAGGGACTCTTAGAAAACCTCAATGGGTACTGGACATTCTACACCTAGCAGTCTTTTATTATTTAACTTTTCTTTCGTATAGATAGGTTCTTGACTGGAAAACAATTAACACTGATAAAATCAGGCAGGCAATCCTGTGGAGCATGGACTAATTTGGAAGCTGCTTTACCGCACTCCTGCAAAAAAACAACCTGTAGTGGTGTGATCGATGCAAGGCCAATGGGTCAAAACTCTGCAGCAATGTGATTGATTAGTTAATGAGTTACTTGAGAAAAGTCTCCAAAAAACAGGCAGCTCAGATCTGGAGCAAGTGACTTCATTAACCCAAAAATAAAAAAATAAAGCAGTGAACAGAAAGCTTTTTCCTTAGTCTTCTTCTCATGGAATAGATTTGAGGAACTGTTCAGGTGATTGTAAACAGGAATTAGATGACAATTAGAATGGCAGTGTAATAGGAAGATCTAAGGCTATTGGCATGGACCTCAAATGCAGAACAACATTAGTGTTACAAAGTAATATTCTTGAAAAGAAAAAGCCCTTCTTGGTCTGTTAGTCGTGGTTCACACCAATGCGACTTGCCACTCTGAAATTGCATGGCAAGTTGTATCCAATGTACATCTATGGCCCAGACATACATTTTAATAGCTGCGACTTTAAAAAAGGTTCTTGCACTACTTTTGTGTGACTTGCATTGAGCTGTGTAATTGAAGTCTCCTGAAGTGGCAGCAAGCCACAAACAAGTAGTCACAGCATAGTCAGATGTTAACCACTTGCCCTCCTGAGGATTTACCCCCCTTAATGACCAGGTCTCTTTTTGCTACTCGGCGCTGCACTAATTCAACTGATAATTGTGCGATCATGCAATGCTGCTTCCAAACGAAATTTATGTCCTTTTTTTCACACAAATAGAGCTTTCTTTCTGTGGTATTTGATCACCTGTGCGCTTTTTATTTTTCACGCTATAAACAAAAAAAGACCAAAAATTTTGAAGAAAAATTATATTTTTTACTTTCAGCTATAAAAAATATATAGTAAACTCAAAGTTAGTTATAAATTTAGGCCAAAATGTATTCTGCTACATGTTTTTGGTAAAAAAAAATCCCAATAAGTGTATATTGATTGCTTTGTGTGAAAGTTATAGTGTCTACAAACTATGGTATAGATACTGCAATTTACGCCATTTTTTTGCTATACAGCGCTGCACTAGTTTAACAGACAATTGCGCGGTCATGCAATATGGTACATAAATTAAATTTACATCCTATTTTTCCCACAAATTGAGCTTTCTTTCGGTGGTATTTGATCGCCTGTGCATTTTTTATTTTTTGCGCTATAAAAAAAAAGGCTGACAATTTTGAGGAACAGAACAATATTTTGGACTTTTTGCTATATAACATGTCCAGTAAAAAAAATTCTGCGACATGTCTTTGCTACAAAAAACCCCAATACGTGTAAATTAATTGGTTTACATGAAAGTTATAGCATTTACAAATGACGGTAAAGATACTGGGATTTTTAATTTTTTTTATACTAATAATGGCGGCGATCAGCGACTTATGGCGGCGATCAGCGACTTATGGCGGGACTGCGGCAGACATTCTGACACTGGGGGGGAACTGACTTGGGGTCACTGACATCCCCAGTGACACCAATACAGTGATCAGTGCAAAAAAAAAACACTGACACTGTATTATGGCACTGGGGAGAAAGGGGTTAACTTTATTATTCAGTGAAAGGGTTAACTGTGTGAGGGGAGTGTTTTACTAGGGGGCGGGGGTGTGTACTGCAGGGAACACCGCTGATCTGGACAGATAAACTCTTCTGTCCTGATCAGCGTGTCAGGAGCTACTGCAGCTGTGCTCTCTGTCAGTGATTGCCGCTAATCGCCGGGACATAGCCGGTAACGACCGGCTGTGACCCCGCGACTGACATCCGCGGCCGTGATCGGCAGGACAGGTAGGGCGGCAGTACCCCCTACCTGTTTTAAAAACACACGTTTTAAATTGTGGTTTTGCCCAGCCGTGCCGCCCTGCCGCCGTATTTCTACAGTGGTTGGACGGCATGTGGTTAAAGTCAAGCAACATTAAAGCTGCACTGGTGTGAACTGGGCCTAAGTTCTGTAAAGGGTTAAGGGTTCATGCACATGGGCTATTCTATACATTATATATTACATTTCTTGGTGCTTTCCCACACCTGGGGAGCTGTAGGTGCCATGTACAGTCTGTCTTAGAAGTTGAGGGTTATACTCTTCTAAATGCTGATACTTCCATGCATTAGCATTTACCCACTCATGCACTGGGGGAGATTTTATTTTATTACAAGTACTTATATAGTGCTGTCAATTTACATAAATATATTGTACATTCACATCCATCCCTAACTCTCAAGGAGCTCCCTAACTCACATTCATACCGAAAGGAAACACATGCAGGCCCAGGCAGAACATGCAAACTCCAGGCAGGTAGGGCCATGGATAGGATTCAAATCAACAACCTTGGTACTGCTAGGCAAAAGTGCCAACCACTTAGCCACTGTGGAGATGTACTAAAACTGGAGAGTGCAAAATCTAGTGCAGCTGTGCAGAGAAACCAATCAGCTTCCAGGTTTTTTTTTGTCAAAGTTTAATTGAACAAGCTGAAGTTAGAAGCTGATTGGCTCCCATGCACAGCTGAGCCATATTTTGCACAGTTTTAGTAAATCAACCCCAATGTATTTATTGAACTCTGAAATGTTACATTCAGGAAATATGTAACACATACATGTGCAGGTAAACATCTTGTATTTCTGTCAATAAATACAAGGCTTCCTCTGTTATCCACCAACCTCTCCACCTTGGCAATCAGAGGAAGTCTTATATTCACTGTTAGAATTTCAAGACTTCCCTAGAATGCTTAAGCAGCTCCACTCGACTTTGCAGATAGGAAGTTGCTTACACTGCTACTGAATCCATTCCAGTCATAGCTGATCAAAATGTAAATATACTTGACGATTATTGGCAGTGCTTTTTTCAGGTGCTGGAGAAGTGCGGAGAGAAGTGCCAGAAACCGGCAAGTGTGTCAGGGGCATGTACACAGACAATCAGGGCACTGATCATCAGTGCAGCTGTATCAGTGCTGCCCATCAATGCTGCCAAACAGTGCCTGCTCATCAGTGTCCCCTATCAGTGCCACTTATCAGTGCTGCCTGTCAGCGCCCATCAGTACCACCTATCAGTGCCACATCAGTGCAGCCACATCAGTGTTTATCAGTGCTGCCTCATCAGTGCCGCCTCAGCTGTGCCACCTCATCAATGCCATCAGTGCCGCCTCATCTGTGCCACCTCATCAATGCCCATCAATGCCACCGCATCTGTGCCACCTCATCAATGCCCATCAATGCTATCAGTGCCGCCTCATCAGTGTATACCAGTGCAGCCTATCAGCGCACATCAGTGATGGAGAAAAAATACATATTTGCTAAATTTTATAACAGAAACAAAGAAAAATATTTTTGTTTTCAAAATGTTCAGTCTTTTTTCATTTGATTAAATACCACCAAAAGAAATCTGTCTCAAAAAATGATAGCAAATGTCATTTGGGTGCAGTGTTGCATGACCGCATAGTTGTTTCAAAGTGCGACAGCACTGAAAGATGAAAATTGGCCTGGGCAGGAAGGGGGTGAATGTGTCCCGTAGGCAAGTGGTTATGGAACAATGTCCCCAACAGCCACAGAAACAGTAATAAAACTTGACAAAGCTTCTGAGACTCCCCCACTTTGTCCATTATTAAAAAATATATCTGGAAGAGCACTTCTTCTCCCTCACTCCTGGATGGACCCAGGTTTTTAATGACATAATGGCTATGGAGATGTTGGTGGCAGAGACCCGTCACCCTGCACATGGAGATAGAACAGCACTGACTAGTCTTTATTACAAGAAGCTGAAGCACAGAAGCAAGATTTTACACTGGATTACTGCAAAAATCTGGAGGAAATACATGAAGCACCCCAAGAACCAAGAAAAAATACACGTCTATTGTATTTAGGCAATATTAGCTTATCCTGGAGTTCAGCTTTAAAAAAATAAACTCACCAGCCACTTTATTAGGTACACCTTGCTAGTACCATGCTGGTCTCCCTTTTGCCTTCAGAACTGCCTTAATTCTTCATGGCATAGATTCAACAGGGAGTTGGAAACATTTCTCAGAGATTTTGGTCCATATTGACATGATAGCATCACGCAGTTGCTGCAGATTTGTCGGCTGCACATCCATGATGAGAATCTCCTGTTCCACCACATCCCAAAGGTGCTCTATTGGACTGAAATATGGTGACTGTGGAGGCCATTGGAGTACAGTGAATTCATTGTCATGTTCAAGAAACCAGTTTGAGATGATTTGAGCTTTGTGAGATGATGTATTATCCTGCTGGAAGTTGCCATCAGATGGTGGGTACACTGTAGTCATAAAGGGATGGACATGTTCAACAACAATACTAAGGTAGGCTGTGTCATTTAGATGATGCTCAATTGGTACTAAGGGACCCAAAGTGTGCCAAGAAAATACCCCCCACACCATTGCACCACCAGCCTGAACTGTTCATACAAGGCAGGATGGATCCATGCTTTCATGTTGTTTATGCCAAATTCTGACCCTATCATATCAATGTTGCAGCTGTAATGGAGACTCATCAGGCCAGGCAACATTTTTCCAATCTTCTATTGTCCAAATTTGGTGAGCCTGTGCAAATTGTAGCCTCTATTTCCTGTTCTTGGCTGACAAGAGTGACACCTGGTGTGGTCTTCTGCTGCTGAAGTCCATCTGCTTTAAGGTTTGCCATGTTGTGCATTCAGAGATGATATTCTGCATACCTTGGTTGTAACGAATGGTTATTTGAGTTACTGTTGCCTTTCTATTATCTTGAATCAGTCTGCCTATTCTCCTCTGACCACTGACATCAACAAAGCATTTTCATCCACACAACCGCCGCTCACTGGATATTTCCTCTTTACTTGACCATTCTCTGTAAACCCTTAAGATGGTTGTGTGTAAAAATCCCAGTAGATCAGCAGTTTTTGAAATACCAACAACTATGCAAGGTTCAAAGTCATTTAACCCCTTGACACCGACACCTCCCAGCCCAGGTGTTTTTTTGCGCTGGGAGGGAGGGCAGGGTTTATGGTCATGTGATCGCCATGATTGGCTGTCACAGCAGTCACATGATCGAGCGATCGGGACCTTTCCGTGAGGTACTGGTAAATGTTCCAGGAGCAGTCAGTACATTTATTTAATTTGGGTTTGGGTTTGCAAATTTGTGGCCATCAAGACCCAGCCACTGAGAAGCCCCATATTTGCATACTGTTGGCACCAACAGGTTAAATCCCCTTTCTTCCCCATTATTATGCTCTGTTTGAACTTCAGCAAGTCATCTTCACCACTTCTAGATGCCTAAATGCACTGAGTTGCTGCCATCTGATTGGCTCATTAGCAATTTGTGTTTCCAAGCAATTGAAAAGGTGTACCAAATAAAGTGGCCAGTGAGTGTACATGACTATAGCCAAATAAATTAATAAGATGACTTTAATGTAGAACACTAAAAACTGTTTGCTTCTAAAGAGAAAGTAGAAGTAATGAAGCAACTTATGAGCAACAATGATGAAAAATGGAAGTGAATGCAATCTCCGTGACAACAATATTAATTGTATATCTTTAATATCAAAAGTGAGAGAGATTACAGTTTTCTAGCTTCCTCCCTGAACCCCGTGCCCTTGAGATTTATACTTGGAAGTGACAAAGCTTTGTCCATCTGCAAGCGACCTGCAAATGAGATCATTATATGGGTGACCTATGGGATTAATGCCTGGGAAAGGAATAAAATGTACAGCATGGCTCGAAGCTAGAACAATATACAGTAAAACATTTGGAGCAGTTCATAATGCAATGTGTCAGAATCAGGAGATGACCAGCATGGACCAGGCTGATAATGGTAATTATAAATGATCAGTGATGCACAGTAAGCAAAGCGCTCATCTTCGTTTTGCAGTTTTGTTTTGTCTATAATTATAGTTTAGATAAAGCTGTGCAAATCAAAAATGTTAAATGCAGAGGCAGGCCTCCTGTCAAATGTATAAGTGGAATGGCTCAAAACCTTCAGTTATTTCTCTGCCAACAAATGTCCGCACATCATTACAGCGCTCTATATGTGTTTACTTTAATTACACAAATTTATAGATTTTAATATCAACTCTGTACTTGTAAAAATGGCCATGAAATCAAACATTGGTGACAAAATCTAGCAATGGATCTGGCGATGTTTAGCATTAGAATTTTCCTAAAGAGCAAATGAGTCCACATAGACAACAAGTGATCACTGCCATGTCAAGCCAATTTCAGCCAAGCTCGGTAATGATGGTTACATGTATGAGCACCTTTAGATTTGAGCATTTGAGCAAATATTTGTTCTTAACCTCCCTGGCGGTATGATTATGTCAGGAATTTTGTACCAAAAGCTGTACCATTTTTTTGCATGGAAATTTGGTGTTATGTAGTGTAGGCCTGCAATTCTTAGTAAATACTTACTTAATAAATACTCATAAAAAATAATAATATAATAATAATAATAAAAAATTTAATTCAATATTATAATCAAACCAAAAACACTGAAATTTGAAATATAGCGCCGAGTTCGCACATCACTGAGCAAAGTCGCAAAATCGTTTTCAGTGTCTGATGACGAATTTCTCCACGAATCATTATCACTCAATTCTGCAAGTGGTTCTGATTTACTATCGCTGTTCTCTAGCCGGTCTAAAACCGCTTTTGACCTAAAGGGACGCTTTTTGGACGCCATGGACTTTTCTAAGTTTCCAGGCAGAAAGAACATTCAAAATGCAGGCAGGGCACAGGACAAAGCACTCAGGACAAAATGTATGTGAAATGCTTTGATACAGGAATGTTTTGCTATGAAAGGTTAAAGAGCTGATGAGCTTTATTTCAGTAACTGATTTTATATGTTTCCTTTGTTTAATTATTGCGGTTAAGATATAGAGAATTATATGAATGGGTATTCAAAGCACCATATCCTCAATAAAAATGAAAAAAGAAAGTACGAACAATTGACATACAGATGCCTATGAAGCCTTCCTCCTCCGCTCAGTCACTCAGTGCCTATGTCACTGAAATGTTTTAGGCGCTCGCTTCTGTTACATTTATTGAATGTTTTGGAGCAACTGCACTTGCGGAGTGCAACTGCACAGTCTATTTGGCTTTAGTAAATTAACCCCAAAGTCCATCGAGGGGCGGACTGACCATTTGGAAACTCGGGCACTGCCCGAGGGCCCGGGGTCAGTAGGGGGCCCCATGAGATGCCCCTGGTACCTTTTTCATAGGCTTTTTGAGTTTGGGCAAGGACACAGGGGCCCCATGATCCCCTATTGCCCAGGGGCCCCATGAGTTGTCAGTCCGCCCCTGGTGGATGGATTTCACATGTTCACCCGAAAATAGAGATCTCAAGTATAGGATGTGCTCTAGGTTAGGCTCTATCCCTGTGAATTGTCCAAATTGGACTCCTCTGGATTATGCACAGATGTGTTGCCTTTTTTTCCCCTTCCCCCTCCATTTCCAGCTTGAGTGAACTGGCCCAGATGGGAACATTCTCTGTTGGCCTGTAGGATCGAGTTTACTGTACAGACCAGCATGCACTCGCCTACTGGGATTGTATCACCTGTATGTACTGATGAAAAGTTTAAATAAAGAATTTAACAAACAACTCCAAAACTAAAATATCACATGTCAACACATGATATGTCTTTACTGGAGTTGTTTGTGATCATTCCTGAAGTTATAAACACCTTAAAAGTCCCGTACCTTTCTACATTATGTTTTCATTGTATTATTAGGATTAGGTGTAGGTTTTAAGAAAGGGAGGGATTAGGGTTTGGGGTGGTAAGTGTTGGGAAGAGATTAAGGGGTATATTTATAAAGTAGTACATCTGACATTCAGCAAAAATTCACTGCAGGTGAATCTTTCTGCTGCATGTGTTTTAGGTGATTGATTCACCACCAGTGAAAGTCTAATTCACTGCTTTATATAAGTGCAAACTTACTTTTGAAATTAGGAAGTGTATATAAACCGAAGAAAAAACTGGAATATATTTTCCATTACCAGTCCTTATGCAGGCCATACAGGTCAAATTCTGAACAAATGTTCTTTAGAAAATGGGAAATTTTGTGCATTATGTAATCCAATGGTGCGACTATTCATTTCGAAATTCGACCAATCAAACCTTCAATTTCACCTCATGTTGCTACAGAAAAGAATTATTCTTTTCTTTCCAGGTCACAGCTCACACTCATTTCTTTTTCCATTATATTTCTTGCACAATTCTCCCACCAATGATTAGAAATTAATTTATTTAAAAAAAAAACAAAATGCTCGATCACTAAAATTCGATAGCCACATGAAAATGGTCAATGCTGCAGCCCACTAATGTTGAAAAATTCAAACAAAAATTCTTAGTCATGCTTTTTGAAAGAAAATTCTTCCGGAATTCGACCCATGTATGGCCTGCATTAGATGGGATGGCTGTCTTTTTTCAGGGTTTTTTTTTTTTTTTTCTTGATTTTCAACTGGCAGTCCTGCCAGTAACACACTTTTTGTCTCTGCATGGCTACTCATTTACTATACTGAGTCTTTTGGAGAATTTGCGTTGTCACCTTTACCACCTCTGTAACATGGGTTGGGGGGGCGTGTTCTATAGTTCATAGAAGTGAACTGGGTGGGGCTGATAATAATATTTGCGATAACACTGCAAAGTGATTTTTTTTTTAACTTATTAACCTCTTGTCAACCACACAAGGCATATATGTGACGGTAAGAAAGTGGGCTTTAATGCCCAGCCATCGCACGCACACTATGCTTCCATATCGACCTAAGGTTGTGTGCTGAGGACACTGACCAGGACAGCTCTCAATCATGACTTCTGATTGGGTTCCAAATCATGTGACCGCTGTGAGGGCCAATCACAGCTGTAACATGATACAGAAGCTGCACCTTCTCCTGGGCATTAAAGCTTACTTCAGTCACAGGGTCACTGGGAAGCGGTATTATCAGAACAGAAATGTGTTAACATTTTTTAACAGAAATTATAAAAAACCTTCAATGGTATATATTTAACAAACCAAAATCAAGCAAATATGAGTTCATTTTTAGGGCTTACATGTGCTTTGAGCACTAGGGGTTCATTGCTATGGCATATATTATTGATTAAGTGTTGCATGGTAAAGCGATATTATTTTAGGTATTAGATTAAGTGTTCCTTGTTAGCTTCAGCTATTACCTCCCTAAATTCCAAGGGAGAGAAAAATAAGGTGGATATAATAAATAAACCTTAACAGTGTAATGGCTCCAATATGAAGGTAAAGCCAGGATTTACAGTTGGACATCTTCTCTCCAATAATCCAATGAGAATTAAATCTGAACTCAAACAGTTAGACATACATTTGAAATACATATATGTTAGCTGTCCCTGTTTTTCTTTTCAAATGGTTTATAATTCTGTTCAGCTATTGCCCTGTGCTACAGCTACTCCCACCAGACAGAAGATCCAGATCCTGACCTCTCTGTAGGCAATATTAAATTAATCAATAAAAACTGGTCACGGATATATGTTTGCACAATTATGGAGCAGCCAAACTTTACTGAAGCCAAGCTCTGATTTTCCCTCCTGTAAGTATCTTTTCTGTAACACAACAGAGCCCTATATTTGGCCCAGAGCATTGAGCAGCCCTCTGCCATTATCTACACAGGAAATGCAAATCAAATTAGGTCCCCAGTAAAGCACTGGCAACTGTAGTTAGCTGAAATGAGATATTATGTGTTTAAAATGCAGGATCCATTTATAGAGAAAGATTTTTATTATGGTTTGGGACAGGAGGTGGGGAAAAAAATCTTCCAAATGAGGTTACAAGAAGAAATCAATAACAACAAAAATGGTGTAGCTCTATGTACAAAATATTGCACTGTGACTTGCTATATACCTAACATATTCCAACCAATAAATCCATAAAAACTAAAATCTGTGCTAGAAGAAAAAAAAAATGTGCAAAAAAGTCCCCCCTGCATCAGCCTCCATGCCACCTGCCATGCACCACCCACTGTGCTGACCATGCCTCCGCAACAGCATGTATATAACTTGCTGGTATTCAGCTGTACCCAGCAATGATAAATACTGTACTTTCCCAATGCTCCATGTATGATGATGTTATCAAAATAGTCCAGTTCCTACGCATTTCATCGCTGGAACATCAGACTTCCTCAGGGGGATCATTATTGGATGACATCTCACATGCATTTATGATCCTGGTACCCAGCTCCACTATTGTAGACCACGCCACAATGCCACAGTCCTGCTCAATCTAGATGAGGGATTAACGTCTGAGAGAGTTCAAGCAAGGCTACAGCACCACAGAACAGTCCACAACAAAATGGTACTGGAGTGGAAGTGTGCACACGTTTGCCATGGAAGCACAATCAGCACAACAAGCAACACACAGCAAGCGACACAGAGACTGACACATGCGGGACCCTCCCACACAGCCCCTTCTTTCCTCAGCACAGACCCCAATCCTTACTTTCAATAGATTTTTATTGAAGTTTCGACATAACAAAACATATACCTATCATTGGTAACAAAATAGACTAGTACAAGAGAATGGAAGATAATGAATACATAGGAATGCACATATTCTGATCATTTCTATCTTTAACAGAGAAGTTCAAATAAGTCCAAAACCAGGGAGAGATAGGGAGGGTGATAGTCAACATCCCCCTTGTATCACATAGTTCTCTCCCACAAACACCTAACACAAGAAATCCCAAGCAACTGCCTGCGATATCCATTTGAACATTAGAAACTGGTAACAGACTACCAGAGAAGAAAAGGAAGGGAGAAAAGAGGGAAAAGAAATCTGAAAGACAGGTCTGACATGGGATGTTAAGGAGGCGCATAACCCCTGCTCCCACGGAGCAATCATAAAGCAACACTCATATATTCGGCCCAGCGTTCCCACATTCTTTCAAATCGGGCCTCTGTATCATGAAGCATACTAACAGCATTTTCCTCCAGCATAATCCAGGTGATTTTCTTCTTCGCCTGTGCCACAGAAACTGAAGGTTGCTTCCAAACTCTAGCAATGGTGATCTTTGCACCCAAGAGAACATAGAAAATTAAGTGTTGTAAATGTCCAGGAATATCCTCCAGTAATGCATTACGTAGAGCCACAGAATGGGTCTGAGGAATGGGTAACCCAGTAATTTTACGCAACATAGCAAAGATGCCATTCCAAAAGCCTCTCAGCTGTGGACATTCCCACTAGATATCAAACATGGATCCAGTCATGCCACATCCCCTGAAGCAAAGGGGAGAAGCAGAGGAATATATTTTAGCTAAACGCATAGGAACCATGTACCATCGAGTAAGTGTTTTTACGTTAGCTTCTATCAAAATTACATTCATAATGCCAGAATCGGATCTCAGAAAGCTCCTGTGCCAGTCTTCAGCTTCAACCTCTTCCCCAAGATCCTTCTCCCAGTCAGACATGTAAGAAAATGTGGAAGGAGAAGTCAGTCTCAGTCCATATATAAGAGAGATACCCACTCTTTGACCTATGTCCTGTATGCACCATTTTTTGCATTAAGTGACCCTACATTGACCTGACTTATCAGGCACAAGGGAACGCAAAAATGCAAGATCTGAAAGAAACGGAACCACTCCATTTGGGACATTTCTAACACCTCAATGCAATGGCACAGTGTAAAAGGCCCTCTATGGGTAAAAAACTGCCTGATCCGATATAACCCCTTGTTAAGCCGCAGGATCCACTTATAATGCTCCTGTATTTATAACTGCCAGTTTTCTGGTGTTGGGCATAAAAAAAGCTATAGCACTAGTCATGGGGTCTCCACCAAAAGGGCTTGGGAAAACATCTGTTCAGACAGAGCTGGCAAATAAGCAGTCATATCAAAGCTATGATCCTTTCTTTCAGCAGAAACCATAATACTACAAGCTGGAGGAAGAAAATAGCTGTATAAGTGGGACATTTAACCATTTCACATACATACAATATAATAGGAGCACCAAACATATGTCCAAGGTTTTTACTTTCAATCAACTTGGACTTCTAGATGTTTGTTTGGCGGCTTCATTGGGCTGTATATGTAGATTCTCATATCTGGGTTCTTTTCCTCTTTTTAATTGGTGTCCCTATTTTGTGGAGTGTTGCCAACCCAGAGCCATTGTGCGCAGTGACAATTTCAGTGGTTCCTAGAATGTCTCAGTCCTGCACCCTATTTGTTCCTGTATATGTAGACATTTCAGACACTTCTTTTACCAGATTTGACAAAGCAAATGAGCATTCTGTTTTGAGTAGGGACCCATTATGATATTTAATATAGGTACTTATATAGTACCATCAATTTACACAGCGCTTTACACATTCACATCAATCCCTGTCATCAAGAAGCTTACAATCTATGGTCCCAACTCATATTCATACATAACCATTCTAGGGCCAATTTAGACAGGGACCAATTAAACTACCAGCATGTCTTTGGAGTGCGGAAAGAAACCAGACTCCCCGATGGAAACCCATGCAGGCACAAGGAGAACATGCAAACTTCAGGCAGGTAGTTCTGTGGTTGGGATTCAAACCAATAACCCAAGTACTGGTAGGCAGAAGTGCTAACACTTAGCCACTGTGCTGTCCATTATTTATTTTTTATTTATTTTTGAGTTATCTAAGGTAAGCCTGGATCACAACTCATGCCTCATTTGTCCTGCCTATATAGGAAAGCAATCATCAAGCTCTTGAATAGATGTGTCAGTAGTGGATTACATTAAGTATATTAAGCAATGTCTACTTTATTCAGTTTAAGTATATTAAGCAATGGCTACTTTGTACCATTCTATACTATATATCCACTATTCAACAAGCAGGCACGCATTTGCCAGTTAAGTATATTACATTAAGGATCAGATTAGGGTAGGGTTTAATCTCTGGTCAGATTGTTGAAGATGTCTGGGACCTTGTTTTGGTAATCAGTGGCAATCCGCTCATAATTCCTCATTCTGGACCGGTAAGTCGAACAAAGCTTTGTTATTCAATATCTATATTACAAATAAACACACATTTAGCCTTTTAAAAAGTAAGAATTAGAGTTGCAGTGGAGATTTTATTCTCAAATGATCGGGAGTTTGGTAGTAAAGAAAACATGAGAGAAACAATGACTTTCATTACCACCTCTCATTCTAACCACATTAGTTACCTGGCTTGTTCTTTCTAAACGTTTTAGGATTTTTACAGTTTATATAAAACAGAAACAAAAAAAAGGCTACAAAAAAGCAACAAAGCAAACATACTGTATATTTTCACCAATCTTCATACTATAAGCCCCTAATTATTGCTTTAAATGTTGCAGCTGCATATAGATATTTCTGCTTAGCCATCCGGCACATGCAGATGCCAGTCATTTAGCATGTCTTTCTGGAAATCTTTGACTGCGCTCTATTTTCCCATGCTCCCCACTGGAGGGCACTGATGAAACGCCAATGCACCGATGTGTGACATCAGAATCTAGGAATGATGGACACTGCTGCTGTTTTTTTTATTCTGCTGTGAGATGCAGACAAGGGATGAGAGGTGGCTCTACTAACATCAATTCCTAAGAACAGGCTTTTTACAGAAATACAGGATTTATATTCAGCATAAACCCCAGGAATTTTTCAGAAAACGATTGCTATGCATTTTATTCATCAAGTCCAGGAATTCTTCAGGAAACAAACACTATGTCTTTGGTTACAGATCATTTCAATGCTATAAGAGTCTAGGTGTATGCAGCTTTATTTATTTATTTTTAACAGGGGAAAACAAAAAAAAGACATGGCTGTGTAGGATCTATTAAATTCAATGTCAACCTTCCTGTTACTAAGGATAACAGGTAAGGCAAGGAATGAAATGATCAGCTTAGACCTATGCAGATTGTGACTCATGTATACCCAGAGGAAGAATGCCCATTATCTTCGTGTGTCACAGTGTACAAATGAGGTAGCCACTCTACAACAGCGAGGTATGTGCATCTAGTGGTAACCTATTGTGCCAAGATCAATGGAAATTTGTCTAGCTTGAGCTGCACAGCAGGAAAGTAATTTGCTAATTCTTCACCATCCACATGAAATGTTTTGTTTCTTCCCAGAGAGCTGTGTTACCTGGTAACATCCAATGCAGCTACATAAAATAAAATGTTGCCAATGACCCTGTCTTGACCAGGTACATCTGTTCTCCCCTTCCCCACCCGATGCAGTGAAGGAAAAAGGGGTCGGGGAGGGGGCTGGCCTTAATATGTATACAATATTTTTTTTATTTTAATGAGGAAACTTGAAATCCTAAGGGATCAATATTTATATGGAATAACAACTTGGGATTGATCCATCGTCATCAACTGGCATGAAAAATATTTCCTTCGGTATCATTGACAAGGGTCAATTTACTGTGCTGCACTAATTATTTTTATGATATGAGGTTTTTTTTATCACATGATATTTTTTCTTTTTACAACATTCAATTGACACACCAAATTATCACATTGAATCAGTATCTTTTTACATCGACCAATTATTTTATTATTGAAAGCTTACATGTCTCACAAAACCAACTAATATACTCTTACTGGGATTGTTTCTATTAAACACATTTAGCAGAATACATTTTGGACAACATTTATGAAGACATTTGATTTTTTTTATTGGATATGTTTTATAGCAGAAAGTAAAAAATTAAAATCAAGTGATATTAATACTTGTGAGCTAATATGGTGAAATATAAGTGATCAATTAATCAAATAATTTACTAATACATGCACATGTGGTTCGCTAGCTCCTTACACCAACTCATAAATAGTGCAACAACATACAAAATAAAAATTATATTATTAATGAAAAATAAAATTTAGTGCTGCGCTCCCGTGCTAAATTAAAACTGTTGCAAGTTTTTTATATAATTAATTTAGAACGGGAGTGCAGCACTAAATATTATTATTCATTAATAATATAATTTTTATTTTAGAAAGTAAAAAATATATTTATTTTTTTATTCAAAATATTTGCTCTTTTTTTCCTTTATATAATAAAATAACAACACAGTGGTGATCAAATACCACCAAAAGAAAGCTCTATTTGTGGGGAAAAAATTATATAAATTAATTTTTTCATAATATGCAGGTAAAGTAGTGCAGTGCCATGGATGGGGTAAAATCCTCTGGTGCTGAAGTGGTTAAAAAAGACCTTGCCACCTCTTTCTATTTGGTAACTAACCAAGGCATAGAATCTGTATCAAAGAAGGGTCATCTGTTGCAGCAATTTGGGACACCTAAGCAAATATGTCAGTGTTGTAATTCTGCTGGAAAAATCAACAGGTTTGAGTAATGAGACTCCCAGGCCACCTGCAGCACTCCCCTTCCCCACACCTATGTCTTCAGAGTGTTTCTGCTGAAAGTAACAATAAATCTCCAAAATTTAGCACTGAAAACCTCTGCATAGGAGCTCCCTGGCATTGTTAATTGCGCAGCAATAAAATGCCAATTGTATTGGATTTTTTTCTTGCAGCCAGAAATATACTGATGCCATAGGAGCTGGGGGTAGTGCTATCCAACATTCCAGGAAGTGTCAATTTTCTGGCAAAATTTCAGCACTAATAACTTTGATTAGAACTTTCAATTTGCTGCCACAAGATACAGTACTTTTGTAGGCAAGCTGGCAATCCCTACAAGTAATACAGATTGCCAGCTTGTGTTTAGCCAGAAGCTAGTGCTGTTTTAATATGCAGAAACCCATGTGCTAATCTTTGCGAACTGAATTTTACATAAATTAAGTTATCAAAACAATCAATATTACAGAGCATGCACCAAATTTAGTTGATCCCCAATATTTAGCAAATTAAAGCCCAGATTCATTTTTATCCAACTTCCCAAAGTCCCCAGAGGCATTGGAGGACACAGAGGGTTGTCTAATGGGGTCAGCTGCAGAGACAACATGAGCATTGCAGGTGGCAGCTGTTGGTCAAATAATATTTACAGCTTTCTTAAATCGTGAGATTAAAATACCAGTTCCAATTATAAGAAATAACAAATTACGCAAATTTGTGATTTATAGAATGAACCATTGACTTCTAAATGACTATTTCTAAAGATTTTCCCAATCAGATCTAATTTTCATGCAAGGGTTAGAGCTGCTATTCTATCCTATTTGGTTAACTGGTTACCAGACAGTGCATGACCGATCGCCTCCAACATTGTTGGGGTGTATGGTCATTAGAAATGATGTAGAAATGCTCATTGGGAGGGTTTATCATCTGATATTCTGTTTTCTTCTGCTGCTAAAGCATAGATTATGCCAAAAAAAACTTAAAGGGGTTGTCCGAGTTATGTAAAAATAAATATAGCACTGTAAATCTGATGGTCAGCAACATACACATAAGCTAAGCAAATTTTAGGGAAAAAAATTTTATTTCCTCATTCCCCTAGTTCTCTTCTGGCTCTTTGTTGTTATTTGCAGGTAAACAATTTCTGCCCCTCCCCCCTGCAAAGGGGGTGAATACAAGTGCTGCTCTGAGTGAATATATGAAGACCATGAAAATATGAAGACCATGGTTGGCAAGTGTGTGGGGACTTGAAGGTCTTGTGCATGCTGCTCGGGCAACAAGCTGGGTATACCAAATACCCTTGTTTTCTGTGTCTATGGGAAAGTCGAGACTGACAAAATCACTGGACCAAGAAGAGTTGGCAGCCGAGGGTGCTAACAGTTGGTGAAAAAAAATGTACTCCGAGAAACTTTGGTACCTTCCCATAACGTTCTTCTACAACCTCTCCACATAAAATTGGGATTGATGAAGCAATTCATAAAATCACTTCCAAGAGATGGAGAATGCTTCAAATACTTGGTCACCAAGTTTCCAGGCCTGTCGGAGGCAAAATTGAAGGAAGGTGTGTTCGTCGGACCAGGCATTAGAAGGCTTATAGTTGATCAAGAGTTTGTTAATACCATGACGAATCCTCAAAAAGAAGGGTGGATTGCATTTAAAGAAGTCGTAAAGAAATTTTTAGGCAATAGTGAAGATCCTCACAACAAAAAGATCGTCGGACGAATGCTGAAAGCATTTCAAGCTTTAGGTTGCCTAATGAGTTTGAAAGTGCATTTCCTCCAGTCCCACCTTGACTACTTGCCTGAAAATTTGGGAGCTGTGAGTGAGGTCTTCCACCAAGACATTAAAGAGATGGAAAGGAGATACCAGGGAAAATGGAGCATTACAATGATGGCAGACTACTGTTGGATGCTTCCAAGAGACATTCCAGATGATACTCACAAGCGTAAATGCACCAAGAGGAGCCTCACAGGGAAGAAGAATCGAGTTTAGTGTGTGTAGGTGAGCTCATTTCAGTTCAAAAAAGGATTTTCATGAAAAAATTGTAATAAAACTTTAATTTTATAAGTCTATTTCCATTTATTTCGAGGTATTGCCTTATTTAACATAGTTACCTAAATTGTCAGGAAACGTGATGTCCTATGACAAAATGGAGGTCATTTTTGGATTCAGCTCACCAAAAAACATAAAGATTACGTGGAATAACCAAAACAGCTCTTACCAAAAAGTTTTTGCAGACCTGTATTATTAACCAATGATCCAGATATAACCAAGTGCTCTTGATTGCTAGCTGGGAATAAGGAGAACATTTTCTGGCATACAATGAATAGTGGATATGCATGTTGGAAGAAAATAAACTTGCATGAGGTTCTGATGACCTTTTTTCACCTGCTCAGATTTTCCTTGTGCTGGTCCACTTTTAGTCACATCATCAGAACTACTTTTAAACCAAATATTGCATAGCTGTACCTGATTCAAAAATATAGGATTTAATGAAAATTCAGAGAATCAGCCTTAATGTGCCATGTTAAATACTGTTTGGAATCTGTTAAACATAACTTACTGGACCTTGGTATTGATAACTCTATAAGCTTGATGTCTATATAATAATACCTTGCCAAAGTCCAAGGTTAAGAAATATATACTGCTTAGACCAGTGGTTCTCAACCTGTGGGTCACGACCCCTTTGGGGGTCGAACGACCCTTTCACAGGGGTTGCCTAAGACCATCGGAAAACACATATCTCTGATGTGTAAAGAGCAGCTACTGTGTAGAAAGCAGCTGCTGTGTTGAAAGCAGCTACTCTGTTAAAAGCAGCTACTGTGCTGAAAGCAGCAGTATTGGAGGTAAAACGACACTTCATGAATTATAATTACTGGGTAAACAATTTTACGGTTGGGGGTCACCACAACATGAGGAACTGTATTAAAGGGTCACGGCATTAGGAAGGTTGAGAACCACTGGCTTAGACTGTTATATCAAAGGAGCAGGGCCCTCCTAACCCTCTTGTATTGAACTGTATTGTTGCTGTATTGTCTCCCATTATATTGTAAAGCACTGAGCAAACTGTTGGCGCTATATAAATCCTGTATAATAATAACATGTAGTGCTGCTAAATGTTTAATGTCTTCTCCTGAAGTCACAGTATGTTGTGGGCCAAAAAAAGATCTGAAAAAGTATAATGTAAGCTTCACTGTTAACATTAATGCCTACTTTTAAGATTGTAGCCCTCTGGGCAAACAGCTAAATGCACGGTTGCAGTACTTTGTTTCCTTAATACTTATATGTGACCTTTCTCATGCTAGGCATGTCTGGGAATATAATTAGAATAAAGTTCCAATGCTCGAGAAAGGCTCTGTGAAGGGAGAAGCTGGCCAAGGTCACTTGGGGTGATGTGACAGGTATACCTTAGAACACTGAACAGTTGTTTTGAAGCCCTGTCAGAGTCAAGACATTCTTTTTTGTGACACTCTGTTCAAGTGCTTTGTATTAAGGAAAATGCAAGCCAGTTTGGATACGTGTTCAAATTTTAGGTGAAATTGGGTAAAAGTACATCGGAAATGGAAATGGTGCGAAAAGCTTATGGGAAAGCTGTATTATCATCTGCACAAGTATACCAAAGGCACAAGGCAAAGACGAGAAGGTGTTGAAGACAAACAAAGATCAGGATACCCTTCTTTGTCAAAAACTGAAAAGAATGTGAATCTAGTGAGCTCTGTTTTCAGACTTGATCGATGGCTCACTATCAGACTGATTGCAAAAGGAACAGGAATTACCAAGTAATTTGTCCATGAAATCATGGACAATTGAAACATGAGAAATGTGTGTGCAAAACTTGTTCCAAAGAACTCGTCATCTGATCAGGAGGGAAAATGGTTACCAGCACACTGAGGATCACCAATATGGGTCCAAATGTTTTAATGAATGCTCACATAATTACAGCAAGGCATCGTTTTGGAGTCTCGCTGGACCCCTTCATCAGATGACGGAACTGTAACTATGTGATCTTTCATTAAAACTTTTGGACACATATTGCTGATTCTCGCTGTGCTGGTGACATTCTCCCTTACTGATTCTGTTCGGTTCCAGCCGACGGTTGCTGCAGCACCCACTTATACACATAGCCATTTTTAATGCAGGAACGTGCGCGTTTGGATTGTACACTTGCAACCTGATCAGGAGGAACAACGTCAACTTGTTTGCCAAGACATGTTGGCCCGTTTAAAAAGAGAGCCTAATTTTTTGAGTCGAGCGAGTGATCATGTGAGATGAATTCTGGGTGTTTGAGTACAATTCCAAGACGAAGAAACAAAGTTCAGATTGGCCCACACCCATGTCACCCAAAGAACACTCAAATTTGCAATCCATAAGTCAAATCAATGGTCAGTATTTATTTTTTATTCATGTAGAATTGTCCATACGGAATGTGTACCTACTGGTCAAACCAGTGAATCAAAGAGTTTACATAAAAGACACCGAGTCACAGAGGCTGTCACAGAGTTTTTGGCTGAAAACACATTATGGTGCTTTCCCATCCACCCTACAGCCCTGACATGGCTCCTTGTGACTTTTTCATATTCCCAAGGATGAAAGGACACCATTTTGGTAGTGTGGATAATGCCCATAAAGCCACTACGCAGGCTCTGAATGTCATCCCACTTGAAGACTTCCCGGGATTCCATGAAGAATGAAAAAATTGCACTCACAAAGTGCATACTTTGAAGGAGATAATGTTCAATTGTAAAATGTATTATTAAAATAATTTTTTAAATAAAATTTTCATTATTTTATGGACACACCTCCTATGTCAAGAGAGTTTTAATTTTGTTACTCCAATCTTGTGAATCCAGAGACCCCACCAGACAACATGGTCACAAAGGTGACCTCACTGTTTCTGTATTATTGTTAGGAGGTATAATTTGGTCTCACCAGCCCACCCCCAACCTAATGACCCAACACTAAGGGAATACAATCACACTGATGTGGTCATTTGCTCTCTCCACCAGTCATAGTGCTACCACTGTCATAATGTGAAGCACTGTGCAATAAAGTAAAGCTTGATTTGTTAATACTGGTGGTCCTTTCTCTTCCCGTTTTTCTTTTTTAAACAAATAATATTGTAAAACAATGGTCTTTTTTATCAATCATGATTTCATACACTTTAAAATATGACCAGGTTTGGCTGTACCCCAGCTGTTTACTTGGGATAACATTTATTTCAACCATACGTTACTTTCTATGCTATGAAAATGTCATCTATGCCACGTCATCATGACTTTATTGCCTACTGTTCTTGTCCTCTCTATGTGTAAAAGCTGATTACTGACTTTATGTATACACTTGATTGCCACATGTTTTCATTGTATACCTGTACTGTTTAGCTCTCATTTGTCAAAACTTCAATAAAATACAATTTAAAATCGAGAAACATTAAAAAAAGGGGTTCAGCAAGAAGTAAAAGAGAAAGAAGTATGGGGTTCTGAATAAACAAATAAATTATATATATATATATATATATATATATATATATATATATTCACCTAGGTAGATACTGCATCAGTCCACTGGTGCATTTGTTCCCCTCTGATTCTAAGACTGAGAACTGTGTGATCAAAGATCACTGATTGCTCAGTTTTTGGTCTTCCATGAACAGAGAGCCGGTGACTGCCACTCACCACCTCTCTGCTGTGCCCCTCTCCAGGAATCACTAGAGCACCAGGCTGTAGAGGGGGGCAGGAGTGGCTGGCCCAGCTGCTGGTCAGGCTTCTGGGTGGACCCAGACCATATGTTCAGGATCTTTTGAGAGCATGGATTGGCTCAATGATGTCAGCCAACTTTAGTTCACTGTCTACTGAAAATGGGTTACAAGAGTGCAGAAACAATTGAGTACTGACGTGATACTTTTTTTATTTGCGCTAACATACAATTTTGAGGACAAGCTTTCGGGGTATGTCCCCTTCTTCAAGGTCCAGGCAGTACTTCCTGGACCTTGAAGAAGGGGACATACCCCGAAAGCTTGTCCTCAAAATTGTATGTTAGTGCAAATAAAAAAAGTATCACGTCAGTACTCAATTGTTTCTGTCGCAAGTGCACTAATACGGCTACAACCACCTCAAGCAAGAGTGCAGAACAAACTGCACTCATGTGATCTATAGTTGAAGTATAGTAAAAAAAAAAAAAAGATTTGGCCTTACTTCTCCTTTAATGCTTTCTACCAGATATCTAAGAGTTCAGAAATTACAAAAAGTATACTGCCAATTGATACTGTATTTGAAAAGTTGATAAATCCCCACTTGCAGTTTGTTTTTGTCAGACACAACAGGGCAGGTTGGGGAATCTGATGGATAGTATCTACAAAGTAAGCTATTACATTACTTTCTGGTTATGTCTACGTATATGTCTTTGAATGCACTAACATTTATCAAAAGGACAGTATAATGATCACAATTAATCTGAACCTATCCTGTCCACCAATTGCATAAATTAACAATAATGATGAATTGGAGACACAGTTGCCAACATTTTTGTCAAAATTTGACTTGCATTCTATGCAGTCAAGCATAAAGATTCCGCTGTTAACATACTAACCTGAAACACCTGAGTTATTCCAGTGATGCTTTTATAGAGATACCATGACCCCAGAAACCTATTTTCTAGAAGGATATGTCCATGCATATTTATGAACATGTGTTTTCTAGGTTCATATCAAGCAAAAATGAAAATAAGCCCACATGAACAATAGCCTTCTGTGTTTTTAATTCAGGTTGTATTCTGTGATTTCCATTTACACTGCGGGACCTTGACAAGCGTTTTATTGTCAAGAAAAAGAGGAAAATATGTTTGTCCAAATCTAATGAATTACAGCTTCAAAAAGTTTAAGATAAACTGGAAAACAGATGAATAAGTTATGACTGTGCAGGTTCATTACAAAATGTAAAGCAGTGGTTTTATTGGTGCCACTCTTCCTCACAAGTGGTAATTATCAGGGCTTGGTATAATACAGCAGAAGACCATACAATGCCTTTACACATGGGTCTTCACATCCACCCCTATATGCATTACCTTATGAGAAAATGAGAATGCTTTGTGATGGCTGCATTAACAAGCAATAGAAAAACATATTTAATTTTAATGTACAAAATGGAAGCCTACATTTCTTAATGCTTTTAAAGAAATGTTGGAGATGGCAGTGTACTGACTGGATACAGATTTAGTTTCTTCTATTTACTTTCTTGAAGGTCATAAGGGAAGAAAAGGATGGACAATATACACTGAAGCTCTAAAAAGACAGTGAGTTTGTGGATACTACTGTTGACTAGTCACAGTACTACAAGTTCTAATGAAAAGACTGCCATTAGCAGTATGGGTATGCTGTAGATGTAGCCCATAATCATAAAATGGCTTGTATTCCAAAACCACTAATATCCAGATGGTGGAAAATGATTGATCACAGCATGGGAAACATTGCAATAATGAATGCTAAACACATACCCATTACAGACATAACTAGATGCACTTCCTAGCCACATGGTAACTGAATTAACATATAAGTGTTTAGAAGACCATAGTAAAATGTATACTATTCTTCATGTCCAGACCCCCCACTGCACATGGATTACCAGAATTTACCTTTTCTACACAATATATGGCTAAAGTTAGGAGGACACATGACCATAATACCTACATGAGCTTGTTGGATATCGCACCACTCTGTAGTAGTCAAGATGACACTATGATTTGTAGTGTTTTTGTGATATGATTGATACTGAAGACTCCAGACCAATTTACTCAAAAGAGCATTTGTGAAGTTAGGTAATGATGGTAGGTCAAGAATATCTGGCTTACAGTTGGCATTCTAATTCATCCCAGAGTCATTCAATAAGGATGAGGTCAAGGCTCTGTGCAGACCACTCAGGTTACTCCACACCAAACTTATCAAACGATGTAAGCTATGTACTCTTACATGCTCTCATGAGTATGAAAACCCAACCAAGGATGGATAGGGGACTTTTTTGGTACATATATAATTACTGAAAGTGGTTGATTTTTTTTCTTTAAAATAATAAACACATTGCACTTACCTGCTCTGTGCAATGGTTTTGTGCTGAGTAGCCCTGATTCTACTTTTTTTGGGACCCTCACTAGCGCTTATGGCCCCTCACTTTTGCTGAGTGCCCCCAGAGCAAGCTGCTTGCTCTGGGGGCACTCATGCAAGCTCACACCTGAACTGCCACTGTGGGGTTTATTTACTAAAGCTGGTTGACTCAGAATCTTGTGCACTTCTGCATGGAAACCAATCAGCTTCCAGGTTTTATTACTAAAGCTTAACTGAACAAGCTGCAGTTAGAAGCTGATTGGCTACCATACACAGGTGCACCAGATTCTGAGTCAACCAGCTTTAGTAAATAAACCTCTGTGTGTCTATGGGAAACACAGAGTGTGACTCAGTCCCACCCCCGCTTCCTCTTTACTAGCTGTGATTGACAGCAGTGGGAGCCAATGGCTCCTGCTGCTTTGTCTCATCCAATAAGGAGAGAAAGACCTGGGAGAGACTCTGATCTCGTGTACATCGCTGGATCAAGATCGGGCTTGGGTAAGTATTTGGGGAGGGGGGGGCTGAGGGGGGAGCTGCACACTGAAAATTTTGCATGAAGAATGCATGAAGGTAAAAAAGCCTTTAGAGTCACTTTAAGTTGTTCAAAGAATTTACAAATGTATTTTGTGAAATCTTGTACAAGTTTATTTACATATTAATATTTTTTCCTAAAAGAAAAAAAGGGGTCATATGGCATTTGTGCATTCCACTTTTTCCATATATTTATACCTGTATTATAAGCCATTTACTGTGCATTTACTATTTATCCTACTATGTAACATACTGTATGTATCCTACTATGGATAAATGGTAAATGGCATATGATATGTGTTGAGGCATACGGAAATACTATTATCGGGCAGTACAACAAGTCTCTTCTGCTTTAAACAAATATTTTTAATATGTGAACAATAAACTTGTACAAGTTTCAATACAAATATATTTGTAAATTCTATGATCAACTCAAATAATTATATATGCACAAAAAAGTCCCTTATTCCTCCTTTGTTGTTATTTCACATATATTAAGAAGCTTTTTTTTCTTAAGTGTTTTTTTTATGTCTTTATGGAGCTGGCTTTGTGCATAGGTGCAAAGAGATGGAATGTGGAGTAGAAAAAAATCTTCCCCAAACAGCTGCCACTAGGTTAAAAGTGCACAATTGTTGTACTGTATGTAGTAACATTAACAGCACCCTTCACTGAAAGCATTAATTTGGAGAGTGCCCACATATTTTTGGCCATATAATGTACTAGGAAAGACTCCTGGTGTTAAGTGGTGACTTCTTCAGAATGAACAAATATGGTTCTCATAGCTTGTTGCCTGAAAATTATGACCATCATGTAAAAGCATTCCATTTACTACCAGCTATATCTTCTGAAAAGTTAAAAATATTTTGTGCAAGAGTAATTAAACAGCTAATCATTTATACCTACAACATTTTTGACAGGTGCATTTATGAAACTCTAACTCGGGTTGTGAAAAACGGCAAACAGTAAAGGCCCGAGGTGATTTACAGAGCAAAGCTGGTGAAGCTGCAACAAGCTGTGAATCTCTAAGTAGATCCCACTGCAACCTCTGAATATCTCCCTGTACAAGTTCCTGTCTGTGTTTAGATGTCACAATATAAAATTCCATCTGGATGAAGCCAATATTTTACTTCACATTTGCTCCGTGACCTTAACTGCCGTTACAACTCTGAACTTTATACTTGAGATGCCATATTAGGTCTTGCAACCTTGTCGTCCTATGACCTTGTCATCTGCAAATTTTCATCTGAAAAGGATCTATGGAATCACCAAGTTTAAATGCCACCATTATATACTATTCTTAGAAAAAAACTTAATTCCAGCAAGATATGATTTAACTGAAATGGAGCTGAAAATACTGTATATAATCAATAAATATAGCAGTACTCATGAAAAATAATTCATCCACAGCTGAAATGTAGCATTCCTGCAAGGTCACCCCTTTTAGGTAAGTGAGAATGTAGCCTGATACTACAGAAGACACTAAGGAAAGAATAGCACTCACTCCCTGGTTAACTTTCACCTTGACTATTGTAACTCCCTCCTCATTGGTTTACCTCATCGCAGGCTATCCTCTCTTCAGTCTATCATGAATGCTGCTGCCAGACTCATCCACCTTACTAACCATTCCATATCTGCCACCCCTGTCTGCCAATCCCTCCACTGGCTTCCCATTGCCAAAAGCATAAAATTCAAAACATTAACAATAACATATAAAACTATTTATAACTCTGCCCCAAATTACATCACCGATCTTGTCTCCAAATATCACCCAAACCATCCTCTCTGCTCCTCACATGACCTCCTGCTCTCTAGCTCCCTTGTCTCCTCCCATGCTCGTCTCCAGGACTTCCCCAGAGCCTCTCCCATCCTTTGGAACTCTCTACCCCAATCTATCAGATTATCACCTACTCTGCCCACCTTTAGGCGATCTCTGAAAACCTATCTCCTCAGGGAAGCCTATCCTGCCTTCAGCTAATAATGGAATCTTCTACTCCTCCTACCAATCCATCCCCCACAGTTATTACCTTTTGTATTACCAACCCCTCCCTCTTAGATTGTAAGCTCCAAGGAGCAGGGCCCTGCAAACCCTCTTGTATTGAACTGTATTGTTTCTGTATTGTCTCCCTTTTATATTGTAAAGAACTGAGCAAACTGCTGGCGCTATATAAATATATAGACAGTCAAAAGAAATGGCAGCAGTCAACTATGGAATGGGCTTAGCATTGGGGTATGGTTTTATTTCTGAATCATGGGATAGCCTTCCAAAAAGCACTTGGGTAGCACTAAAAGTCCTGAAGTTTCATGTCAAACATACCTCTCAGATAAAAAAAAAATCAAGACACAATGGGGTTGTTTTACTAAAGGCAAATAGATTGTGCACTTTGCAAAAGTGCAGTTGCATTCTGTAAGAGCAGTGGCTTCAGAGCTTAGTAAATCAGTAGAAGCTCTGCTAACTTCCTTCATCCAATCAAGTACAAGCAAAAATGCTGTTTTTTTTTTTCATTTTCCTTGCACGTGATTGGGTATTATTTACAAAGTGAAGCTTTAACTCATTGACTAAGCTATGGAGCAACTGCACTTGAAGGGTGCAACTGCATTTTGCAAAGTGCACAGTCTCTTTGCCTTTAGTAAATCAACCCTAATGCATTCCTACA
The DNA here is from genome assembly GCF_062004578.1 of Staurois parvus. Taxonomy (NCBI): domain Eukaryota; kingdom Metazoa; phylum Chordata; class Amphibia; order Anura; family Ranidae; genus Staurois; species Staurois parvus. Next base: position 2,148,193 of record NW_028317931.1, on the reverse strand, counting down.
TCATTTGATGAAATACAAGCCTCAATCATTTTTTGGTTTGAACACTGGGATACCTTGCCAATAGTATCATGGTAAAGCAAATCTGTCACAATTTAAAAAATGTGAAATAAAGCCACCCCCCCCACCCCCGATGCTGAAATCTGCTGAGTTGAAGATTTAAAGCGGAGCTAAAGCCATCAATTTAACAGTTTCAGAAAACAGTTACTGACATGTGCCAGGAATGTAACTGTCACATTTGCTTGTGCTCTCAACCAAACTGTCGAACTATCAAAAGACTGGTGCTATAACCGATCATCTGTGCAGCATCATGGGTGCAGCATCATGGCAGTTGAAGATCAAACAGATGGCAGCTTCCTTGCCTGAAAATGATAAGAGGGTTCAGTTCCGCTTTAAACTTGGTGAAAGACCTTCAATCCCCCCTATACATATAGGTGTGCACTCTGTGGTTTCTTCTTCTGGTCACACATCTGTTCTGTAGTAACCTGCGGGCCTCCAAAGGAAACCACACAGGCAGTGGGAGATGATGGAACTAACATTCCATGAAGTGTCAAATATTCTTCAGCAAGCTTGGATCTTCACTTCAGCGGAGTTTAGAAGCATGGTAAAGAAAAATGAAATAATAATGACTTTTTGTGTTAGAATGATTTTTTTTTCATAAAGTTGCTTTAAAATTATTAAGACTGCCATTGCTGAACCCCCCTTCTAAAAATGCTCGCTCCATAGCTGTCCTGCTGACTCAAAACACTCTTATTTTATGCCATCTTTACTTGCTGAATGACAGCCTCCATGTTTCTTTCAGAGCAGATTCCCTTTAGAAAAAAGTACGGGTGTCGCACAGTACTTTCTATGTCACAGTCCATATAATGTCTTTTGTCTGGTAGAAACCTGAATGGTTTCTCAACTGTGTAGTATCAAGATAGACGTAGAAATACCCCCTTCGCTTGCTAGAAGCTAGATCAAAAGCTGAAGAGGCCAGTGATTTCTAGGTAGGAAGCCAGTTCAACCTGTACTCTCATGTGACTGCTGTGAGCTGCAACTCTCCTCAACTCTCCCCCATGAGGTCCATTAACAGAAAATAAGACCTCTGAGCAAAAAGAACATGTTCTGAATAAATTCCACTGCTTTATAAGCATAAATATACATATGATTTTTTGCTAAAGTGTCAACATAAAATATAAAATCATAAATTTAAAGGAACACCCTAGTCAAAATTCAAAAATGAATCACTGAATTTCATACAGGAAAAATAGTATCTTTGCTCAGTGCTTCAGACATGGCCTGATGCAGAAAAATACCAGTATCTAAATTCTTTAACCACTACTGACTAGATTCAAACAAGCCTTAAGGGGAGAGAGAGAGGGAGAGACAGAGAGAGAGGGAGAGAGAGAGAGAGAGAGAGAGAGAGAGAGAGAGAATCACACATCTTAGATTCCAGGAAGTACACTCCCATTGACCCAGTGTGGTTTCTTTCTGGTTTCTGTCCTTAGTTTATTACAGGGAACTCAGATTAAAGTGAGCCTTACTCATAAGAAATATGAAATTTGCCAATAGCAAATGCTATTATACATTATTCACAAATGAGGGGTAACCCAGGCACTGCATCCCTAAATATCAACAGTCCAAAACTTACCTAAATATGACCTTAAATATACCAAATTAAAAAAATAAGACAAAATATTAGCTAATACTTTATTCCTGATAAAAAAAATTACAATATTACAATGTACAGCAATTACACTCACCGGCCACTTTATTAGGTACACCTGTCCAATTGCTTGGTAACACAAATTGCTAATCAGCCAATCACATGACAGCAACTCAATGCATTTAGGCATCTAGATGTGGTGAAGATGACTTGAAGTTCAAATCGAGCATCAGAATGGGGAAAAAGGGGGATTTAAGGGACTTTGAAAGTGGCCTGCTTGTTGGTGCCAGACGGGCTGGTCAGAGTATTTAAAAAACTGCTGATCTACTGGGAATTTCACGCACAACCATCTCTAGGGTTTACAGAGAATGGTCAGAAAAAGAGAAAATATCCAGTGAGCGGCAGTTGTGTGGATGAAAATGCCTTGTTGATGTCAGAGGTCAGAGGAGAATGGGCAGACTGGTTGCTGCAACATTCAGATGGTAAGGTCAGAATTTGGCATAAACAACATGAAAGCATGGATCCATCCTGACTGGTATCAACAGTTCAGGCTGGTGGTGGTGTAATGGTGTGGGGGATATTTTCTTGGCACTAGCAAGGTGTACCTAATAAAGTTTTGAGTGTACATAATATACAACATTCCACAATAGAGGGAACAAAACAGCTATGCCTCTAAAACTCATATACTTAAAGTCGAACTTTACCCTCTCAAGCAAAATTGGCTATTTGTAATCCTTATGATGCTAGCATTAGCAAATAGATAGGAAAGTATAACATATTTACTTGTTTTAATTTTTTTTACATTTCTTCAGTTACTTCCTGGTTCCCATGCCTAGGCAAATGATATCATACATCCCAGGAGTCTTCAAGAGTGAAGGGAGGGTTTTCAGCTCTGCCAATGCCTGAGCTAGGAGCAGATGGATTGTAGAATGCTACATGAATCATCTGCCTTTAGTCAAGATGGCCACTGCCAGGAATACCAGGGGGTGTTTTTCAAAATGAATGCTCAGAAAAATAAAGCATGGAGACATGGATGGATGGGTGAGTTTGCTTTGGATTTTAAAAGTTAATTAAACAGCATTTTGGTTTGTGCTGCTCAGATGCAGTGCAGTTCCATTCTAAATACATTGTATTAATTCATGTCATTAATTCACAGACTTTTCTGAATCTCTTCCATATGGTAGCTCTGTCCTCGACAGTTGTCATTATCAGCTTCTTTGGAAGACTAAGGCAATAACTAAGCAAATAGTATCAAAGCCCTGTTGGGGGCTGTTGGGGGGGAGACACATAAATCTCTGCCACAGCCCACTTGCCATCAGGGATATCCCTCCTGTATCATCATATCTTACCATTTCACCATGATATACCCTTTGCCATAGCTGGTGTGGTAGTCCTAATTGCCCCCAAATTTTAGTGTCCTCTGGAATTTTTAGGTTGACCTCCAAAAGATAGAGCATCCTCTCTTGCACTGTGAAGGAAGGTACCTGTATATATGGCCTGTGATATTCCATCAGGAGGAACGAACAGGTCACTCTACACCAGGGTGGACATCTAGAGCAGTGTTTCTCAACCTTTTTTCAGTCAAGGCACCCTTTGCAAATATGCACAGTCCCAAGACACCCTTTAAAATTATGGACAGTCTTGAGGCACCCCATTCTAACATTCTATTCAATTAGTTTTAAATAACACAGCAACATCCACACATGTAGGACACCCAACATTAGAGGTGATTTATTCTTCCAAAGCAAATACACTTTTGCACATTGGTACCGACTAGTATTTCACTGTTTCTCTTCTCCCTCAGTTTTTCACCATCACTGAGCTAATAATGTGCTCCCAACACTGATGGAGAGGGGCGGGGGAGGGTCAAAACTAGGATGCTGTGCAGGCAAATGACATCCTTCTTATCAACTGATGATATCATTGGTTGTCAGGAAGCTAGCAGGCCATAATGGTGTATAATGAAAATCTGTGGTTTTCTATAACTATAAGACAAGCTTGTTCAACCCACTGGCTTGTATACAAGTTTTGGATAATTTGTAGATATTTTGCCAAGGCACCCCTGAAGAAATCTCAAGGCACCCTGGTTGAGAAAGGTTGATCTAGAGGACAACTGACAACTCTGAATGTGAATAGACAGAGAAAGAGGGAGGAAATCACAACACAAATTCTAGGAAGTACACTCCCATTGACTCTCTGCAGTGCTTTCTGGTTTCTGTCCTTAGTTTATTACAGGGAACTCAGAATAAACTGAGCCTTACCTATGAGAAATATGGAAGTTGACATTAGCGAATACACCTTCCTAAAATTTTAGCTGCCTGGATGTTATGCTGTCTCTCTGGTTTCACTCTTTTCCAAGTAATTACTCCAGAACAAGTATGGATGTTAGGAAAGTCAAAGAAAAATGAGTCCTGATCTGCCTACTTGTTCCAGGTTTGTGATTCAAAGTATTAAAACAAGAAGGCCAGTATGGCAGCCAGACAACTAGCAGTCTCCATGTTTCTTTTATAAAAGGTTTCTTTTAACCACTTCCAGACCGGACACTTTTACCCCCTTCCTGACCAGGGCAATTTTCAGCTTTCAGCGCTATCACACTTTGAATGACAATTGCGCAGTCAGGCAACACTGTACCCAAATGAATTTTTTACCATTTTTTGACACAGATAAAGCTTTATTTTGGTGGTATTTATTCACTGCTGGGATTTTTATTTTTTTTGCTATGTAAATGAAAAAGTCCAAAAATTTTGAAAAAAAAGTGTTTTTTTTATAGAATTTTGTAAATAAATAATATTTCATCATAAATCTTGCCCATAATTTATTCTGTTATCTTTTTAGTAAAAAAAAAATTAACATTTAACATAGCAAATTAGTTTATAACCAAAAATTATAATTTTTAAACATTTTTTTTTACATTTTTATATTATTATTTTTTTTTTTTTTTTTTACATACTGTCACACTAGCAGTACAGTGTCACCATGGTGACACTGTACTACTTGTGGGGGGTGATGAAGATTTTTTTTTTTACACTGATTGCTTTTGCACCCATATAGGATGTAAAAGCAATCATTTCTCTTTCTCTCTGTCTGCATTCTTGCACTCATTGAGAACTACTGAGTGAGCTGTGATTGGTCACAGCTTGTCACATGGTACAAGGCTGTTGTGAATAGCCTTGTACCATGTGACCTCTGTGATCATTCACAGATTTCACACGTAGTAAGCAATGATGTCACAAGTGACATCTTGCTTACTACTTTGCATGTGATCACTGATTGGCCAATCAGTGATCACATGATCGGGACCTCGTACAGAGGTCCCGTTCGACGATCAGTGTTTCACTGTGTCCAGAGGACACAGCGGGAACCGGATCGCGGTGCTGCGCGCTCCAAGGGAGCGCGCACAAGCAGGGTGCGGGGAGGCCATTTATAAACGGCCACCCGACCCTGCAGTGCCACCGTCCGGCCGTTTATATGCAACGGCCGGTCGGGAAGTGGTTAAGATAAATTATATTATTATTATTTTTTATTTTAGTGCAATGGTTGTGAGATATCATATGCAGATAGCTGGTTTCACTTTCCTGTCAATGTTCTTTAATAGTTTAATTAATAAAAAAAATATATTTCTTTAAGTTAAAAGGTTTAGATTCCCTGCGGATAAAACTGTATCTTCCATCCATCCATGGCCTTCAATATGCAAGCTTGTTAATAAAAGGTGCTGTTTCTAAACTTGTGTTTAATGTCTTCTAAAACATAGGGAAAAGGGAAAAAAATCAATCAGTTTAGAAAAAGAATATTGATGTCTTGGAGAAGACGGAAGAAAGATTGATTTGCAGGCAGAATATATGGCAGAAAGCTGCACTTGTCCATGGCTTAATATACAGTGCTGATGTTTATTGAGGGCTATTTACACCTTCATATCATTCTGTTCTCATAGCAACACTACAGCTATCTCCTGGGAACCAAAGAGTGGACACAGGGGGGATAATTGAGAGGTGAAATGCAACCTTTTATATTCACAGTGGAGAACTTCTTACTGCTAAGGCTTTTAGGAAATGTTCACAGTTACAAAAGAAAAGTAACTAAAGGGCAGAAAATACGTAAATCTCAGAGATTCTCAAACAACCTTCATAGCAGCCAGGCTGTATATAGTAAGGAAAGTTGTTGCCAAAGCACACCACTCCACTTTCTGACAAAAAGTGACAAAAGACAGGACATCCTTTAGCTCATAGTATTAAAGTGGTTGTAAATGATCAAGGTTTTTACTTTCATGAATTCCACGCAGGCAGAAATGTTCTGCCCCCCCCCAGCCCCCACTAATACTTACCTAAGACCCATCGCAATCCATGGATGTGTACAAGGGCCTTGGCTGTCCAGGGACTCTCACTCCTCATTGGCTGAGAAAGCAGTGGGAGCCATTGGCCAGTGAGCCAATGAGGAGAAAGGTGGGGTGGGACCAAGCCATGGCTCTGTGTGTGAATGGACACACAGAGCAGTGGCTCAGGAGTGAGCCTGCTTGGGTGCCCCTATAGCAGGAGGGAGGGCCAGGAGCAACGCTGCCCGCTGCCCCCCTCCCTCTGACAGATAGTACGGCGTGAAGTTTCCCTGTACTATCTGTCAAAGTTGAAAACAGTGCGGACTTCTGTGAATGAATGAACTGCAAGTCCTGACAACCTTAGCAGCTGTCAGCTTGTAGTTTTCAATGAACTACCACAGTGCTATGGAGCACCGTGGTAGTTCATTGAAGCTTCCTGTCAGAATATCTGTTTGACCATACATCCCGTACAGCAAGCAGATATTCTGACAGGTCTACAGGAGACCTGCATGGCATCAGCGATCTACTGATCACTGGTGCAATGTTTCCAGGCTCCTGTAGACAAAAATATTAAATGCACTTTTGTTTACCTGCAAAAAAAAGTGAACTTATCCTTTAAAGCAGAGATTCACCCAAAAGGGAAAGTCCCTCTTTAAACCTTTGTCCCCTGCTCCCCATTAAGGATTGGCACCTTTGGGGAGCGGGGGGGGAGTAGGTTCCCAAATTTGACAGGTACCCGCTCCCACTTCTGCTGTGATTGCCTAAGGCGATCGGAAGCAGAAGTTGTCCTCCCCCCTTCCTCACCGTAGTCTTCTGGGACACGTGACAGGTCCCAGAAGACTACGGGGCCATTCACAAAGTGCAGCTCTTCCAGCACATGCGCAGTGGGCCTCAAGCTGTCACACCGGGTGCCCACATTGAAGATGCCGGTGCTGAGGAGAGCAGATGGCTGGTGAAACCATCCGTGGTGAGGACACCTCTGGATCGAGGGACAGGTAAGTGGCTGTATTTTAAAAGTGAGCAGCTACAGTTTTAGGTAGCTGCATACTTTTATTTTTTTTTTCAGCTGGAACTCCACTTTAAGATATTTGTATACTGCCATCATATCCCCTCCTCTGTATCTCTTCTCCAAGGAGAATACGCTTGATAGTAATAGGAAGAATATGCTTGTCTGTTTTGATGCAGCAAAACTCTAGCATTTGTAGATGTGAAGTAGCAATCCCATTCTTTCTTATGTGGCTGGTTCACATCTATGTGCTGCAGTTTGACGTGAAAGGCAAAGGGGAACTCTGTGGGCTCATTCACACCTACAGTAAATAGGTCCATTACCATGCACACTGCATGTGCTAAAGCAATAAAAAATAACTAATAATAATTATAAATAATAACATGGAACAGGGTAAATCCAGCCTCCAAACCAAAGAGGTTTTTTTAAAACTTTTTTTGTATACAACCAACTTAAAGTGGTAGTAAAGGCTAAATCTAACTATTCTTAAACACATTCCCTCCCCCCTCCTCCTACCTATCCTGTATGCCCTGTTTAAAAAAAGTGAAGTAAAACAACAAGAAGCGCACCAACCTTGCGCATTACCTCAGTAACCAAAATTTATTTAGTAAAAGAATGGTACTCACAAACAGCGAATAAAAACAGGCATGTAAGTCCTCCAAGGGACTTTAAAGGCAAGAGGCCAGTGCGAATCCCATCATGGGGGTAGCCACTCAGTACATCTGACGCGTTTCGAAGGTCATGCCTTCTTCCTCAGAGCTCCGAGGAAGGAGCTGGCCTCTTGCCTTTAAAGTCCCTTGGAGGACTTACATTCCTGTTTTTATTCGCTGTTTGTGAGTACCATTCTTTTACTAAATAAATTTTGGTTACTGAGGTAATGCGCAAGGTTGGTGCGCTTCTTGTTGTTTTACTTCACAGTTCTGTTCGGGCTTCCCCAGCCTTGGTGTGGAGCTGCACGACCTTGTTTATTCCGGTGGTTGCTTTTCCGGAGTTTGATTTCATCTACTCACCACCGGCCTGGGTCCCGGAGCGCAGGAGAAATCGCATTTGGTTCACTGTTTAAAAAAAGGTCTGTATAATTACCTTTTTTTCTCTGGTCTGGATCATCATGAGTCATTAAGTCCGAATCCCCTGTGTAAAGAAGCGCTTGGCAACAACTGTGAATTCCCAGAACCATGAAAGCACCCATAGGCTCTTATTAGCCATCCATTGGTGCAGATTCCTCCTCTCCCCTGCAGCAGCTGCTCACTGACACAAGGTACCCTGAGCTTCTGGATTAAGTGACTGGACCGGAATAAAATAGCTAAGTACACAGATCATTGTTATACAGGGTATGCAGGATAGGTAGAAGGAGGGAGGGGCAAGGGTAACATTTTAAGAATAGTTAGATTTGTATTCCACTTTAAATAACCAGTATAATTATTTGAAGGCAGAATTAAATGTTATGCAGCTGTTTACATAATTATTTTGGGCCAGTTTTCCTTTGATAATTATTATAATAATAACAAAAGTCAGGGGCTATCCATAACCATTTACCACCAAATGAAAGCCCAATTTGTCCTGAAAAAAAAAACAAGGTATAATTCACCTGGATGTACAAAGTAATTGTGATGATATGTACAGTTTTACAAACACATGTCAAAGTTGTAAAATTTTACTTAGGCTTTAAGATTTGTTTTACCCTTAGGCGTGAAGGGGTTAAAAATACATTTAATAATGTATTACTGATTACAGAGCTGCATTCATTTGTTTGTATTATATCAACCTAGAGTTCAGCTTTACGTTTACTTCTTCTAACATAATCTCAGTTTTCAGAAAAGATCTAAAATAAAACCCCTTTTTATGTAAGAAAACAAAAAAATTCATCAGTAGGACATTTTTCAGCTCCTGTCCTTTATTTTGTGGCATGTCCTTGTACAAGCAGGCAAGCAAATGCCATGCAAAAAAAACCCTCAATTGTTTAAATGTATTAAACTGGCAGCTTTGCAGGGAAATGGAATCAGCAGCTCCAATACAGACACTTCAGTGAGCTATGATGATTGCTATGTAAACCATCTGTGTTAGGAATTTGCACTGCTTTCTCTACACTGCAGATTTGGCTTCATAAACAGCATTTATAGGCAATCAGGTGAAATCATAAAATATAACAAATAAGCAATCTGTGTACTACAAATATCCTGGCCTGTCAGTGCCTTAGCCATTCAAGCGGTAAAATCAGGGCAGTGACTAATGTAACATACTTAGAAAGCCAATCCTGTTACTGGATATGGGGGGGAAAAAAGCACTCACTTTTTATATTTTCTAAGCCATTAATGGAAAATAAGATTTAAGCATTTTATTTCCTGTGTAAATAAATCTGATACATTTTTTTTTGTCTGTTCCTCTGGATAAATATACATGTTTAATATTTAGCAATGTACAGTGGCTAAATGGTTAGCCCTTCCACCTGGCAGTACTAGGGTCGTTGGTTCAAATCCCAGCCACAGCACCTCCTACCTGGAGCTTGCATGTTCTCTCTGTGCCTGTGTGGGTTTCCTCTGGGTATTCTGGTTTCCTCCCACACTCCAAAGACATGCTGGTAGGTTAATTGGATCCTATCTCCTAGATTGTAAGCTCAAAAGAGCAGGGCCCTCAATCCCCTCATGTTTTGTATTGTTCTGTCACATGTTCTGTCCCCCTTTGTAATGTACAGCGCTGTATAATAATAATAATAATAATCTAAATTGGCCCTTGTATATGAATGTGAGTTAGGGACCTTAGATTGTATGCCCCTTGAGGGTTAGGGAGTGATGTGAATGTACAATATATATGTAAAGTGTGTAAATTGATGGTGCTATATAAGTACCTGAACTAAATAATCATTAAGACCTCCCATTTCACTTTGAATCCTGGTTATTCCTTCATAATGACAAGGTGGGTATAGCTACATAGACTGATATATATAGATGTTTGGCTCAATGACAAGAAATCCCATAGAATTTGTTTTCTGAAAACTGCTAAGGACCAGATATACAGGGTGTCTTGATTTTCTGCAGATAGGCTTCATCGGATGTTTAATCTCTCATTTTACAGTTAAACTGCAACACAAAAAAGAAATACTGGTAGTTTAATTGGTCCCTGTCTAAATTGGCCCGAATAAGTGCACATATAATTTTGAGTTGTACCTGGTACACACATTACGTTTTTTTTTGTTCAACCCAGTGGGCTGAATGAAAAAAACCTTTGAGTTTTGACAGTGGTATTGTTCCCCTGCCAGAACACATTAACCAATCCTTGCAGCAAATGGCTGTTAGCACTGATCAAATGCTAATTTTGCAGCATGTCCCTTCAACAAAAGTTGGTCCTAAGACCAGCTGTCAGGGACCATCGCGACGCATGGGTCTACACAGGCGTAGGTGTCTGCCAAGACGTGTAGGTGGCAGGGCACTAGGACCCAGGCGCACCCGTCGTCTTGACAGTACTAGGCAGGCACTAGGACCTAGGCTACGCTTGTCAGGTGCAGGGCGGGCTATTCAAACCAGCTCTGCACAAACACTTGTTGCCGAATGGTATTTGTATGCTGTTACCTGTGTTGTGAGTATCTTGATCTGGATTGTTTGACCTTGCTGCCTTCTCCTGTCCTGACCCTTGGCCTGCCTGACTCTGCTCCTGGATGTTCCCCTTTAAACCTGATCTTTTGGTATTGACCCTGCGTGTGACCCGACTATCCTTTGCCTACCGTTTTGTACCTCACCGACCCGCTAGTTACCGACCCGGCCTGTATGACTCTGATTTAGCTCATCCATCCTGCAGGGATCACTAGGCTCCCTCACATCAGACTCTTAGCCCCCTGGAGCTCCTGTCAGACTCCTCTACCCCTGTTGGAGATACCTAGCAGCTGCAACCTGGTACCGGAGCGCTCCAAGTCTATCCCCACCATCAGGGGCCCTGGTGAACAAGTGCTCCGGTGCTTAGACTCCGCACTCCGGGGAGGCTCTGCCAGGGGATTGATAGAGGTGCTGTCAGGCGGTCCATTACACCAGCTTCTGTTGAAAGGACAGCTGTACACATGGTCCGAATGTCGGCTGGTTCCTGCTGAACCGGCCAATATTCAAACCGTGCATACCCAGCTTTAGGTACCTTAGATTGTAAGCTCCTTGAGGGCAGGGACTGATGTGAATGAACAATATATATGTAAAGTGCTGTGTAAATTGTTGGCATTGTAAAGGTACCTGAAATAAATAAAATAAAGGAATTATTTGCATAGCTACACCTACTATCCTAACGTGAGAAATAAAGTCTTTACTGTAGTGATTTATGATGAAATCAAGACATGCAGATTTCCATCAATCTCTACTCTTATTTATACAAGTTCATTTGAGGGCTTCATGTTTCCAATTAACCCAACTCACCATAAACTGGTTATACTTTACAGGTACATACTGTCGATTGTATCAGTACATGCTATAGATAGGCAAAGACTTGTAATAACACTTGTTCCTGAATAATCCTCTCTCTAAATATAGAAACTATAAAGTAAGAGAGAGCAAAAGCATCCACTCAGACATAGTTGTCTTCTAATTTGCAGTAGATGCTGCTGTGGACACCATTAAATCTACTGTAGATGCAATCCAACTCTTTTCTGTAAAAGAAGTAAGCTTTTTTTTTTTTTTACTGTATTCCAAATGCCAAGGAACTAACATGGAACTAATTGTGCCTTCAGGAAATATCTATTCTAACTTTTCACCACTGACATTTGACGAAAACAAAATAGGAGTCTATGCATCTGAGGTTTTCACAGGTTTATTTCAAAATATCAAATTGACCGAAGAACATATCCCAAGGCTCAGAGTACAAATGTCATGTATGTGTGAAATTTTGCAGGGTTAGGAATATGTCTGCTAGTGCTGACCCAGAACTTTTCATGTCCAAAGTTTTTATTGCTTGTAATAAATACAATTTTATCATCTACCTAGAAGGATACATGTGAGCTTTAAGAGATCTGAAATTGATTTTGTACATTATACTTCCAAACCACGTTCACTTATCCTCCAGACCTCAGTCACTGGCCTCTTCAGTCATCTTCCAAATATCAATATTCATTAGATGGCCTCATCATAATCTATCCTCAATTATGGTCTTCATTTCTCTTCCTTATATCAATTTTCACACATACTATTTCATTTTTTCCCATAGACACTTCTCATCCACCCTTGTCACACATATTTTCTAATTCTCTTTATCTCCTTGCACTATCCTTGCTTTTATTGCTCCTTATCGCACCCCCTCCCCCCCTTAACCCCGTTGCAGTTGTCCTCCCTATACATTCTTGTCATTCCTCCTCTGTACACATGCTTCTCATACCCATCCTCAATCACGTTACTCAAATATTCTTCTTATTCATTCTTCCTACTATGCCTGAGTTAAAAGTTAAAGAGGAATACCTGTTGAGGTGTGAAGTCTACCTAACTCAGCTTCCTGTGTTTTTGTGGCAATGATGCTGCACTGCTGCTGAATTAAGAGCAACCGTGGGCACCAAGCTGTGACAGCTTGCAGCTTCACAGCAAGGTGCCCACTACGCATGCGCGAGTCATGCTGCGCCTCCTGATTGGTCCGGCAGTTTTCTGGGACCTGTGAACGTTCCCAGGAAACTGTGGGGCCTGAACTTCCAGCTCACTTTGCCGCAGCAAACTGAGCCGGAAGTGAGATCGGGTACCTATCAAAACCAGGTACCTGCTCCCCCCCAAAAAGTGCCAAATATGGCAGTAGAGAGGGGGAGGAGCCAAAACAAACAGAGCTTCCCCTTTTGGGTGGAACTCCGTTTTAACATGGACAAACATATTTGATGTTAGGTCTACTTAAAATGTCCATGACCAATAAAGAGGTGCTTCCTTTGCAGTTTTGGACCCCACTGGCATATATCAGCCTTCCAAGGTGATACTTTTGTTGAGGACTATGCAACCTATGTCCAGGCTTCCCCAGTGTGCAGAAAAGCATTCTTTACAATGAAAGCTGTGCTAGATTTTTAAATTTATGATTATACCAGAGACACTTCAGATTAAATCTCAATATTAAATATTAATGATCATCACAATCAAAAGCAATTATCACACTCTATAGAAACAGTGATAATGTTATGGAGGCGTATAGGCATACAAAGGGTTATGCTTCTTTAATTAATGGCAGTGAAGCAGGAACAGCTGCATAAAATATTCAGTTCTAATGGTTCCTTCGTAACTGGCTTAGCTTAACTTGGGATGATTAATCAATTATTTACTTAGGGTAGACCATTTTTCTGTCATATAAATTACATTTAATACCAATCCATTACTCTCCATTATAAAAGTGCAGTTATGGCTTCCTGGTTTGCGTGTGACAGGCATTAATATAAATATATGTGTGTATGAAAAGTATAAGGATCCTCGGGCACATTTGTACACAGCTTTTTGTTCTTCTTTTCTAGCAAAATTACATGGCGGAGGGGAGAGACATTCCACTCTGTCAATCACAAGATAGTCTCCATGCAGATATTCTGAGATAGCTCCGTTTTCTGCTAAACAGCTGCATGATCTGCATTCTAAACTGGTTAAACCATTTCTGCAAACAGCTGTCAACATAGGATAAACCATTTTCCACCAGACGGGCTAGGAACACAGAAAAAACAAACAAGCCAGCCATACTACTTTGACATTAGTCTTCACAAAACTTTATTCTTTCAGGACAAAATCACAGAAAAGTCCACCCAGACCAAGCTTCAATCTGAGGTAGTTCACTCAGTAAGGGTTTGAAATGCAGGGCCATCCTAATAGCATCATGAGCCTCTGGGCAAAGTAATGCACTGGGGCCCCTACCAGCTTGCCCCAATTTACACACCCACTCTCAATAATTGAAGTATAAATAGTTGATAGTATTAGTACATTGAATTTTAAACAATAATACAACATGCTATAAATCAAAGACTAATCAACACAAGGAGAAGCAGAAGGGCACAGAACAGGGGGAGTCAGGAGGGCACAATACTGGGATCAGGAGGGCACAGTACAGGGGGAATCAGGAGGGCACAATACTGGGATCAGGAGGGCACAGTACAGGAGGGAGTCAGGAGGGCACAATACTGGGATCAGGAGGGCACAATACTGGGATCAGGAGGGCACAATACTGGGATCAGGAGGGCACAATATTGGGATCAGGAGGGCACAGAACAGGGGGAGTCAGGAGGGCACAATACTGGGATCAGGAGGGCACAGTACAGGGGGAGTCAGGAGGGCACAATACTGGGATCAGGAGGGCACAGAACAGGGGGAGTCAGGAGGGCACAATACTGGGATCAGGAAGGTACAGTACAGGGGGAATCAGGAGGGCACAATACAAGGATCAGGAGGACACAGTACTGGGATAAGGAGGGCACAGTACTGGGATCAGGACGGTACAGTACAGGGGGAATCAGGAGGGCACAATACTGGGATCAGGAGGGCACAGTACTGGGATAAGGAGGGCACAGTACTGGGATCAGGAGGGCACAGTACAGGAGGAGTCAGGATGGCACAATACTGGGATCAGGAGGGCACAGTACAGGGGGAGTCAGGAGGGCACAATACTGGGATCAGGAGGGCACAATACTGGGATCAGGAGGGCACAGAACAGGGGGAGTCAGGAGGGCACAATACTGGGATCAGGAGGGCACAGTAAAGGTCCTGGGATACTGCCCACTTTAGGTAAAAGCATGACTTTCCTGGCAAATCCATAACGGGGTGCAAGTATGATGTAATGCAAAAATTGTTATGGACTCCCATGTACCTTGGGCTCATGGGCAGCGCCCAAGCATTAAGACAGCCATACAGAAATGAAAAAAAAATCTATGGGTTTAGCTGTTTCTCCAAACAGTTACATTCCAGGAATGCCATAAGTGTTCTTAACCGAACTGTCAAGTCATCAAATTGTTGGTGTCATAACTGATCACGTGTAGTATCATAGAAACTGCAGATCAGACACAGGCTAATATGGCAGCTTTCCTGGCTGCAGAGGATTGGAGGGTTTAGTTCCACTTTTAACAGAAGAAAAAGTATGTATAAGTATAAGAAATCGTTCTGCAGGATATGTGTAGATGAGATAAGAGTCCCGCTCGATAATTATCGAGCGTGCCTCTTATCTCATCTACACTTTAACAGAAGAGAAGAGCTTTAGCTGACCATACGTGTCTAAAACTTCCTGTTGAACTTTTATTTATTACAGATACTTATATAACGCCAACAATTTATACAGCACTTTACATATACTGTATATTTCACATTCATATCAGTCCCTGCCCTCAAGGAGCGTACAATCTAAGGTCCCTAAACCACATTCATACATACATTCCTACTAGCATGTTTTTGGAGTGTGGGAAGAAACCCACATAGTCAAAGGGCGAACATGTAAACTCCAGGCAGGTAGCGCTGTGGTTGGGATCCAAACCAACAATCCTAGTGCTGCTAGGCAGATGTGCTACCACTTAGCTGTCCAGACAAACATAAATTGGAGCCTTGGATGGTCCTGGCAGACCACCTGGTTCAAAAGACTACAACTGAAAGATCATTCCTACTAGCATGTTTTTGGAGTGTGGGAAGAAACCCACACAGTCACAGGGAGATCATGTAAACTCCAGGCAGGTAGTGCTGTGGTTGGGATCCAAACCAACAATCCTAGTGCTGCTAGGCAGATGTGCTACCACTTAGCTGTCCAGACAAACATAAATTGGAGCCTTGGATGGTCCTGGCAGACCACCTGGTTCAAAAGACTACAACTGAAAGATCAAAGGAACCAGGTGCGAAATTGTCAACTGAACCTTTAAATATATCAGATGCCATTGCTGTTCAAGCAGGCATAGGTGTTGTAGCTGCTTGCCTATAACACCTGGCAGTGGAGATTCCTCCATCCACATGGTTTTTTATACTTCCTACATTCAGACCGCAAGCTACACAATATAAATCTATGGTTGTATGGCTAACCTTTCTTGCAGAGAAGTCTACACAATGACAGTAAGACTCAGTGAACTATCTAGAGAGCTCACTAGTGCATAGTAGTTCACTGAGAACTACAAACCATCAGCCATATAGGCTGTCAGTACTTGTAATTCATTCATTCATAGATCACTATGAATAAATGACACAGCCGTGTGGGTGGAGCCCCTCACGGCCACCTTCTTTTCAAATTGTGATAGCGGGTGTGTGGAGAAGATCCCCTGCCCAATGTTACAATGAAGAGGGGGGATCAACGAGAAGTAGGAATGGGAACATGCAGGAATGGGAACATGTTACATGGTCCATCTTAAAAACGAGTAACATGTTACATGTAACATGTTCCCAAAGGTGAACTTTAAGGCTGGTTTCCCACTGATCCATTTTTCTTCCGCTTTTGCGCTAAAAAAAAGCAGAAGAAAAATGTGTGATCATGTATTACTTTGGAACTCTTCACATTGATCCATTGCGGGTCAGGTGCATTTTAAAAAAAATCCTGCTTGCTGCAGTTTTGGTACGTTAAAAAAACGCAGCAAAAATGCACTTCCCCCGTTGAAATCAATTAAAAATACGGTAAAAATGCATAAAAACCTCACCCACGGTGTGTTTTTGGTGCATTTTTTGAGACACCTGTCCTGTACAAAAACATTGTATAAATTAGGTAAAAAATTCAGCAAAACCACAGTAACCATGTTTTTGCTAGGATCAGTGTGAAACCAGCCTAAGATCTTTCTCATTGAAACATGTCAGAGTGAGGCTTGGTCTTGTTGAATTTTCTGTGATTTTTACTTGGAACAATAAAGTCTTGTGAAGACTGATGTCACTGGAGGGTGGCCGGCTTCTTCCAATGAGGGGAGCGCTGATGAGCTCCATCAGCTAGCACCTGCAGCCACAGAGATGGGCAAATTGCAAGCTTTGAACTGTGGATCCCACTGGTGTTGGTGAAGCCGGGAACATACAGGTGAAACTCGAAAAATTAGAATATCGTGCAAAAGTTCATTTATTTCAGTAATGTAACTTAAAAGGTGAAACTAATATATGAGATAGACTCATTACATGCAAAGCAAGATAGTTCAAGCCGTGATTTGTCATAATTGTGATGATTATGGCTTAGAGCTCATGAAAACCCCAAATCCACAATCTCAGAAAATTAGAATATTACATGCAATCAATAAAACAAGGATTATGCATAGAACAATATTGGACCTCTGAAAAGTATAAGCATGCATATGTACTCAGTACTTGGTTTGGGCCCCTTTTCCAGCAATTACTGCCTCAATGCGGCGTGGCATGGAAGCTATCAGCCTGTGACACTGCTGAGGTATTATGGAAGACCAGGATGCTTCAATAGCGGCCTTCAGCTCTTCTGCATTGTTCGATCTCATGTCTCTCATCTTTCACTTGGCAATGCCCCATAGATTCTCTATGGGGTTCAGGTCAGGCGAGTTTGCTGGCCAATCAAGCACAGTAATCCCACGGTCATTGAACCAGGTTTTGGTGCTTTAGGCAGTGTGGGCAGGTGTCAAGTCCTGCTGGAAAATGAAGTCAGCATCCCCATAAAGCTCGTCTGTGGAAGGAAGCATGAAGTGCTCCAAAATCTCCTGGTAGATGGCTCCTTTGACCCTGGACTTTATGAAGCACAGTGGACCAGCACCAGCAGACGTCATGGCTCCCCAAATCAACACAGACTGTGGAAACTTCACACTGGACTTCCAGCATCTTGCAGTGTGTGCCTCTCCATTCTTCCTCCATACTCTGGGTTTTTGGTTTCCAAAAGAGATGCAAAAGTTGCTCTCATCAGAAAAGAGGACTTCGGACCACTGAGCAACAGACCAGGACTGTTTTTCTTTAGCCCAGGTAAGACGCTTCTGCCGTTGTTTGTTGTTCAGGAGCGGCTTGACAAGAGGAATATGACATTTGAAGCCCATGTCCAGGATCTGTCTGTGTGTGGTGGCTCTTGATGCACTGACTCCAGCCTCAGTCCACTCCTTGTGAAAGTCCCCAACACTTTTGAATGGTCTTTTCCTGACAATCCTCTCCAGACTGCAGTCATCCCTGCTGCTTGTGCACCTTTTTCTTCCACACTTTTCCCTTCCACATAACTTTCTATTAATGTACTTTGATACAGCACTTTGGGAACATCCAACTTATTTTGCAATTACCTTTTGAGGCTTTCCCTCCTTATGGAGGGTGTCAATGATGGTTTTCTGCACAATTGTCAGGTCAGCAGTCTTTCCCATGATTGTGATTCCTACTGAACCAGACTGAGAGACCATTTAAAGGCTCAGGAACCCTTTGCAGGTGTTATGGCTTAATTAGCTGATTAGAGTGGGACACTTTGAGCCGAGAATGTTGCACCTTTTCACAATATTCTCATTTTCTGAGATTGTTGATTTGGGGTTTTCATGAGCTGTAAGCCATAATCATCACAATTATGACAAATCACAGCTTGAACTATCTTGCTTTGCATGTAATGAGTCTATCTCATATATTAGTTTCACCTTTTAAGTTGCATTACTGAAATAAATGAACTTTTGCACGGTATTCTAATTTTTCGAGTTTCACCTGTAGATGGGTTGAGTTCATGCATTCTAAATGTTTTTGACCACTTGCAATAACAGCAGTTGCAAATCTTCTAAATTGGCTAATCCATTCCCCGCAGAATAAACTGCACACATTCTAAATAGGTCAGTCATTTGCTGCCTAAATGATTTACGCTTCCACTCCTTAGAGATGTTATGATAAACAAAACCCCGACTAACACATTGCCGAACCAGCTTGTGCTGAGCATTTCCATGTAATCAACCTTTTTTTTTATACAATGGCACAAATATTAGCAATATATACTCAAAAGCAGACACATTGTCCCGGCAGGAGAAGTGGGTCTGACCTTTCCACTTACATATTTATATACACATAAAAAGTAAATCCATTACTCCATTACTTGGCAGGTACTGTAAAACAGCTTCCCTATACATATTTCATCTGTGTATTTTGGTCTGTGTCTGGAATTCAGCGTTGAAATGTAACCTATAGGGACCTTTGTATTACTTTGTATTACTGTCTTCTTACTAAGTGCTGGAGTTGCTTCTCCAGAGCCACCAATCAGCACCAGACCTCCTGAATGTGATTGGTGACTGTGGAGAAAGAACATCAGTTCTTAGCGAGAAGGGCAGTATTGGAATAATAGATTTTATTGATTAAATAGATTAAAGCTTGAAGTTGTCAAGATAACCCCAGCCGTGTTTGGCCTATGGTGTGAAAAAACAGTATAGATTTGTTTCAAAAACGTGAGACTCTTGGCACCACTTACATAAGTGTCTATGGATAGAATAGTAGTAGTCTCAGGAAATCTGTTGACCCATATATGACAATTGGATTACTCCATTCTTCTATACTGTAATATGAGGATTTGGATGATTGCTGTAGGACAACACAGACTAACTGAGACTAAGGTTAGCCTGACCTGTTAAGATTTCTCTAGTTTAGCCCCATTAAACAGCATGGATGGGGGAATCTCCCCTGACGGCTATTGTATCCTGATTGCTACTTCCCCTGAGGCTGTCAGAATACCTGAATATTGCAATATAAATCTAACTGGCTGTAGTTACTGTTCAGCAAAGAACTTCTTTGATTTTGTTGAGTCTGGTGGTGCCAACATGTGTTATATTTTGGCTGAATCAGCAGGAAGTTGAATAATCTTTCCTGAGACAACGTCAAGACTCTCCTAATACCTAACAAACACTATAACAATAAAGGTGTGTGTGTATATATACCATTTCAGCCTCCACCATGTACCCATAGGATGCCAGGATAAAGGCAGCTATACCGGGATAATGCCTGGAACTTCAGGCATCATCCCGGTGTCTTGGTTTTTTGTTTGCAGACGACATTTATCTTTAATGTAAAAGTGAACTTAATAGCTAATTAGCCTCTGGTTAACTTTTACACACAGCAGAAGGGGATCCCTCTGTCTTCCGCTACCTTCCCAAGCTTTCCTGTACCGCCGGGGAGCCTGGGACTGACACCAACGGTTCTGCCAGCTGACAATAAAGATGACTGAGGACTGGAGCATCTGCGATTATCTCTATGGCCTAAGAAACCAGAAGCTACTAGTATATTTTCACTTCCGGTTTCATCAGGATGTAAACATGCCATTACTGCCTTGTGAAACCATAAGTTCAACCTGATCTGGGTTTGATCTGAAGCTTTGAAAGGGAGAGGAGGGGTCTAGTGTTGAATAGACCACAGATCTCGTCATAAGCAGGGCCAGTCATTACTCCAGTTATCACAAGGAAGTAGTTCATTCCTTGTGACAGCCATAAATGTGGTAATAAATAAATAGCCAGTGTAAAAAATAATAATAATATATATTTTTTTTAAATTAAAGCACCCGTGTCCCCCCAAACATGAAAAAGTGAACGCATACGTAGGCCGCGCACACATATGTAGATGATGTTCACACATGTGAGGTATCACCGCAAACATTGTAGCGAGAGCATTAATTCTAGCACCAGACCTCCTGTGTAACTCTGAACTGGTAACCTATGTTGCCAATCTTACGCAGCATTTTTTACTGACAAAACAATGAAAGTTTACTGACAGAGCACATTGTTTACTGACAACCTGAAAAATTACATTAAAAACTAAGACAATTAATATTTAACCACTTTGCGCCAGCGCCTTTAAGAGTTTCAGAAGCCAGGAGGTGGGCGGGGTTTTAGGGTCATGTGACCGCCGTGATTCGCCGTCATGGCGGTCACATGATCTGAAAAGTTCCCAATTGCAAGGGGTGATCGGGACCTTTCCGTGAATCATGGACATATGTGCTGGGAGCGCGGAGGGCGCGCGCTCTCAGCACATGCATTTGCTAATGGAACGCAAATATGCGGCTGCTCGGCGTCAAGGCCCAGACGCCGAGATGCGGCCGCTCGGCGTCAAGGGGTTAAACAGTTTAAACACAATACGAAAACACTGACAATACCCATACCCATTACAAAAGTCAACACAGCTTGACAAATTATCAGCCCCTGATATTTACAGTTGTAAAAACCACTGCTTTTTACAAACTGTCTGTAAATTTACAGGAGGTTGGCATCCCTGATGGTAACTTGTAAAGGCTTTGAAAGTGTTGCTATGGATAATATAATGTACTGTAGTTTATTGCCATTCCGTGAGCATTCGCAATTTTAAAGCCTGACATGTTAGGTATCTATTTACATGGTGTAACATCATCTTTTATCAGGGGTAGGCAACCTCTGAGAGATGGAGATCTACCTGAACGACACAAAAGAGAGCCAAGATCACTGGGGTTTGGCATCCTTGGGGCCCCCTGGAGCATGGTGATGGCAGCGCAGGGCACATGCCCCCCTTAATGGCAAATCCCCCCCCCCAGTAACAAATTATATGCCTTTTCTCCCCTAATTTAAAAACAGAGGCCCACCCCTTCCTGGTAATGACAGATTCCAGCCCCCTCTGCTGGTCCTAGTAATTTTTGGGGATTTTTCTGTCAGTGTTAGTGGGTGTTGGACGGAGGGGTGGGGGGCAGTATATATCTGTTTCCAGCTGTCGGTATTGTGAGGTGAGCAGAGTAGAGGGTACAGAGGGTCCTCAATAGGTGACACAGACCCAGGAAGCGTCTTTCCTCACCAGGGAACCTGGGGCGGACTGACAACTTATAGGGCCCCCGGGGAATAGGGGATCATGGGGCCCCTGTGTCCTTGCCAAAACTCAAAAAAGCCTATGAAAAAGGTACCAGGGGCATCTCATGGGGCCCCCTACTGACCCCGGGCCCTTGGGCAGTGCCTGAGTTTCCAAATGGTCAGTCTGCCCCTGCAGTGAACACAGTCTTGGTTACCAGGCACTGCTCTCCTCCTACCTCGCTCAGCCCTGTGACAGTTCTGTGTCCATCAGGCAAGCACCAACACTTCCTCCCCTGTCCTGAGCTGATCTCATCCCATCCTCCTCTCTGCCCTCTCGTTCCTTCAGCTGTGGGATGGAAGATAAAGGGACACTGCGGGATCTGAGCTTCATTGGGAGAGGTGGCTCAGTTCAAGAGCAAGTCTCCTCCCCGCTCCATCCGCCTGGGTCTCTCCTCCCCGCTCCATCCACCTGGGTCTCTCCTCCCCTGCTCCATCTGCCCAGCTCTCTCCTCCACCACTCCACCCACAAGGCTCTCTTCTCCACCCCCCCCCCCCCCTCCATCTGCCCAGATCTCTCCTTCCCTGCTCTCTAACTTTGGTTGGCAATACAGAGATGTGAACTACCCGTCACCTGGCTGCAGTCGACTGGTAGATCACGATCAACGAGTTGACGACCCCGGTTTTATATTGTACCTAACAATTGAGTATTATATTGTGTTTTTGTGCATTAAAATTCATTAAAGTATATATATATATATTTTTTTTAAATTTGATTAAAAAACTACTGCTCAAATACCATGTGACATAAATAATTGCAACACCATTTTATTCTCTGGCATCTCTGCTTAAAAATATATAATGTTTGGGGGTTCTAAGTAATTTTCTAGCAAAAAAAATTGCTGATTTTTACACTTAGCAGAGGAATGTCGGGAATTATCCAGGACTGAAGTTGTGTACATGAGGTTACTAAATCTAGAACATTTAAGTCTAACACAATGCAACTAACGCATGCATGGCATGTCCAAAATTCTACATCCAAGCAAACATTTTAATCATTTTGATCAAAGAAAGAAAAAAGAATAAACAAAAACTATATAAAGTGAGAAAAGCAAATATAAAAAGCAGCTAGCACAAATGGTGAACCCACTCCATATCACAATAAACATAATAAAAGTGCTGTGCTATATAAATTGAATAATGATGGTAAGTATATGTGTCTGAAGATCAAAAACAATCAACCCATATAAAATCTGATACAGTAGCCCATAAGTGTTGCTATATGACAAAACTATATGAACAATATGAAATGTGCAATCATAAATAGTAGTGACTCAATAAATAGTCCAAATAAATGAAGAGGAAGTCCTCAATCCAATATCTTTCAGAGCAAAAAAGTGCTCAGTGGCATAGAAAGCTGCACCCACAATTAGTATGAACCGCAGTCCTAATTGGAGTGATATCACAATGTGGAAATAAGACATCCTTCACCACTATGCACTCACCAGAACTTAAATAAAACAGGTTTGTAGTAAAAATCCTCCAAGGTATGCATATCTCCTCCTCAAAGGGCTGGTGCGTAATCTTCCAGTGATGTGTTTTGCTTTAGCCGCTGACAGAGGTTCCTCCCCTGAGTTACTGGCTAAGACAGCAGAGCCACAATTTGCACAGTAACAATGGACAAACTATCACTAGAGAAGAATCCTGGTCATATGACCATTAGGATTGGCTCTTATAGTGGTCATATGACCAGGATTCTTCTTCAGTGATAGTTTGTCCATTGTTACTGTGCAAATTGTGGCTCTGCTGTCTTAGCCAGTAACTCAGGGGAGGAACCTCTGTCAGCGGCTAAAGCAAGACACATCACTGGAAGATTATGTACCAGCCCTTTGAGGAGGAGATATATATACCTAGGAGGATTTTTAATTCAAGCCTGTTGTATTTAAGTTCATTTAAAGTGATACTAAACCCAGGACCCTGCATTCACTATATCTGGTCACCCCACAGTACACAGAACATGGAAGCGCAATTATTTTAATAAATATAATTTGCTAAATACCTTTTCTCATCAGCAGTATATAGCAGTCTTGTGACTGCAGCAGAGCACTAGTTAACACTTGTAGGAGGAGTTTTCTTTCTGCTCTAGGAGGATCTAGGAGGATGTGAAACCCCTGACCCTTTGTCTGGACAGTGCTGATTGGCCCTGTGCTGATCACATGCACTCTCCCAAAAAAAAACTCTAGCAATACACACCAATACACACTAAACTGTGCATGTGACCACGGGTTCAGTCTGTATCAGGTGGTCATTTAAACAAGAGGAGGGGCAGAAAAGACAGGATCAAACAGCCTTTTTACACAATTCAGAGGATTAACCCCTTAGGTTCCACAGTGAGTATAAAAAGCATGCTTTACTGCATATACAGACTGATTTTACTGAGTTTAGTAACACTTTAAGTGAGTGCATAGTGGTGAAGGATTTCACGGATGTCTTATTTCTACATTGGGATGTGACTTCACTCTATTTAGGACTGCAGTTCATACTAATTGTGGGTGCAGCTTTTTATGCCTTGAAAGATACTGGATTTAGGACTTCCTCTGCATTTATTTGAACTATTTATTGAGTCACTACTATTTATGATTGTACATTTCATATTGTTCATATAGTTTTGTTATATAGCAACATTTATGGGCTACTGTATCAGATTTTATATGGGTTGATTGTTTTTGATCTTCAGACACATATGCTTAGCATCATTATTCAATTTATATAGCACAGCACTTTTATTATGTTTGAAGAAAAAATAATGTTTTTCCTTTTTACATTGTTTTCCTTTTAATCTGCCCCCCATTCTTTTTTATTACTGTTATCACAGAACAAAAATGAACCAAAGTTATAGCTCAGTGACCAAAAACTCCTTTAAATCTTCATGCAGGTTAATAATTCACATTTTCTTACAAATTGAAGGAGTCAAATGAGAATAGGGGTGTTTTACTTTGGTTCCTACCAATGCTACAAACAAAAAAAATGCTAACAAACAGCAATAAATGTAACAAGCAAGTCAATGCACGCCTGTCAAAGTCTAGTGGATGTGTTCCAAAGAAACTTACAAATTTTTGTTTCCATAGGTACAGGTTAATACCCCTAAAATATCAGTTTAATTCCCACAAGGGATTGTCATTTTAACTTTATACATCCCCAGAAAAAACATAAGGACAGCTACATCCAGTCAGAGGCTGCAGATCAGGGGCGGACTGACAACTCATGGGGCCCCCGGGCAATAGGGGATCATGGGGCCCCTGTGTCCTTGCCCACACTCAAACCACACCCAAAAAAGCCTATTAAAGGTACCAGGGACATCTCATGGGGCCCCCTACTGACCCCGGGCCCTCGGGCAGTGCCCGAGTTCTCCAATGGTCAGTCCGCCCCTGCTGCAGATATCAGGTATGGGGTAGAAACAAATTCATACCTAAAGGATAAGTTCCCCTTTGGGAACATGTTACATGTTCCACCTGTTTTTATGGTGGAACATGTAACATGTTCCCACAGCCGCAGCCACCACCCCCCTCCCTCTGACAGATAATACAGGGAGAAGTTTACCCATACTATCTGTCAAATTTGAAAATAGCGCAGCCGTGCGGGGCTCCGCCAACATGGCAGCATCATTCATTCACAGACTTATCATTTAAGCCATCAGATCACCATCACTGATTAGCCATAACATTATGATGACTGACAGGTCAATAACATTGATTATCTTGTTACAATGGCATCTGAAAGTGAGTGGCATATATTAGGCAGCAAGTGAACATGTTGTCCCTGAACTTGATGTGTTGAAGGTATCTGATGTGTTGAAAGTAAGATTGGAGTGACTCTGACAAGGGTAAATTGTAATGGCTAGGCGACTGACTTTGAGCAACTCCATTACTGCAGCTCTTGTGGGATGTTACTGGTCTGCAGTGGTCAGGACCTATTGAGAGTGGTGGAAGAAAGGAAAACCGGGGAACCAGCAATGAGCAGCCAAGGCTCCATGATGCACGTGGGTAGCAAAGGCTGGTGCATGTAGTCTAATCTAATAGAAGAGCTGCTGTAGCTCAAATTGCTGAAAAAGTTAATGCTTGTTCCAGTAAAAAGGTGTCAGAACACACAGTGCTGCACTGTTTGTTTCATATGGGGCTCCGTAGCTGCATATGGTGTCCATGCTAACCCATGTTCAAAGCCAAAAGCACCTACAATGGGCATATGACTATCAGAACTGGACCACAGAGCAATAAAAAAAGGTCGCTTGAGGAACACAACAATGAGTTCAAGGTGATGATCTGGCCTCCACAATCTCCAGATCTCAATCCAATCAGGCATCTGTGGGATGTGCTGGAAAAACAAGTCTGATTCATAGAGGCCCCACCTCACAACTTACTGGACTTAAAGGATCTGCTAGTGATGACTTGGTTCCAAATATCACAGCATACTTTTAGAAGTGTGGTGGAGTCCCTAAGTGGAAGGGTTGTAGTGATGTTATGACTAATCAGTGTATAGTGAATACAAAAAATTAGATAGATAGATAGATAGATAGATAGATAGATAGATAGATAGATAGATAGATAGATAAATAGATAGATATCCCATATTGGACATTGGAGAGGGTAGTATTTTAGTTAGAAAAATGCAAAGATTTCTTACCTTTAGTTGAATAATAAGTTCACCAATTGGGACAAAAGAGAGCAGAAAAATAAAAAAAAGAGATTATTAGTGTTTGCTCATTACAGTTTTTGGGATTCAAAATTTGCAAATTTTATGCAATAATATTTATTGGCAATAAAAGATCTCAATATACTCTATGTACAAAGTGATATAAATACTAAGCTCTGCAGCAAAAAAACAAGTAACTATAAAACAAAAAAAGTTAGCAAAACACAAACATATTTTTTTAGAACCAATGGGGTTGATTTATTAAAGGCAAATAGGCTGAGCACTCTGCAAGTTGCTCCAGAACTTATGAGCAGAAGCTCTGCTGACTTACATCATCCAATCATGTGCCAGCAAAAGTGCTTTTTTTAAATTTTCCTTGCACATGGTTGGGTATTCCTTACAAAGTGAATCTTTATCTAATTTACAAAGCTCTTGAGCAATTACACTTAAAGAGTGCAACTGCACCTTGTATGGTGCACAGCCTATTTGCCGTTATAAATCAATCTCATTGTCCCTTATAATATCCCAAGCAACGTTACCAGCCCTGCTTGCCTAACTAGAGAACTCTACCTATCCCTGTAACCTTCTTTGTCCCACTCCACATGTGAACTTTGATTTCATTGTCAGAAAAACCGTGCTGCTGCCTTGACTCCCAACACTGTGGGTGGGCACCCTTGAGAATCAAGGAAAGGCTCTTGGAAGATGTAGTTCTGGGCAGCAGCTGCCCCTGCATACATGCTACAAACCTGGTGATGTAACAGAGAGTAATAAAAGCTGTTTTGTATTACCAGAGCAGAAGAGATAGGTTTGGGGGGGGGGGGAGGGTTTAATTAAGTAATAACTCGATTTACACTCTAATTGTTCAAAGTTTAAAATGGCAAACATGTTCACTTTAAATTTAAAAATAACACTATTGGTTTACTGTTAAATTTATGTGACATAAAAGCCAATTTAGTCATACAAATATTCTGTAATATAAATGCCGTCTACTAACACTTTGGGAGCAAGTAGAAGTCCCCCCAAATACATAACTGGTAATGTTGTATATCGAGGAATTGTCTTCCTTGATACCCAGTGATTTGGGTCTACCATTTAATAAACATAGGAGAATATGTGAGGTTTAAAACAACAATTATTACTTGTGCAATCCACTGGATAACTGGATGTGTTGTCATGGCTTCAGCCGCTAAGGATGGAAAACCCCCCTCAAGCTTTGGAAGTACTGTGCAGTGGCAGCCCCCCTCCCCACTCCTCCAGTCCCTGCGGATTTACTAACTGGTATGTGCTGCAAAGGCCCTGAAGCTTTTGGCACCCATTCGATTCCTTTGGCAGAGAAAAAAGCCAATGCACTGCTTGCTTCTAAAAGACCTTGAAATCAATTCTGTTTGGCTTTCTTGAGAGCCAGATAAAGCCAACAAGTACAGAATGTTCCCGGATGCTGAAACAGGTGACCATTTAGCAGAACTCTGATAGTAATAGGGGACTCCAAAGCTTTACGGGACTCTCAAGCTAAAGGTTGAAAGTTTGACTGGTTAAAAGTAGACCTTTTAAATGTTGAGCTGGTAGGCATGTTTGTTGCAAAACTAAAGAATGGTGGAAAACTCCTAAGGTTTGGGGTTTCTTTAGAATTATTTGGGGTATGTTATTTATTGCAGTTTACTGATGTTATATTAACCATGTAATACATAAAACGTGCTTGTAGGCAAATACACCAGACTCCATTTAATCCAGATATGTAGTGATTCAAATATTTACATACTTTCACTATTTTAATTAGTATCTCCTTCTGCCTTTGTACTAGTATCCTATAACAATCTGCGTAACATTCAGACTAAGAGAGCAAGAGGCATCACTGTACACCAATTAAGTTTTACTACATTGAACAGTACTGGGATTCTAACAAATGGAGCTTGCTCATGGAAAGTGAACCATAAATTTAAGCTGGCCATAGATGGATTGAATCTTGTCCGGTTTAGGAGGGACCAGCCAAAGATTCAATCCATCTATGGGCAGGATGTTTCTACACAAGTTGATCCATCGATACAACCAGCTTGTCAGATTTTTTTTCTGCATGAAATTACTGTCGGTAGCTATAGCCACTCGCAGTGATCATTGTGTTTTGCTGACCAGGAAGGCTTACCACCCTCCCCGGCAGAACACAACAGGAGTTACCACATCAACACTGACTGTATTGATTAGGGAATCAAGCTATTTTATTTCCTTCCACCACTGGTGGAAGGAAAGAAAATGTAATAAGCTATGGCCTGTTTTAATAGTCATAGTCCTTGTTGTGTACTTCCTCTCTCTGTATGTCCTTTATCACCAATCACACTCAAGCATTTGAGGTAAGTTTAAATCTGATTGACGGCTTTGTAAATGTACATATTGGTAAGCCCAGGGCAGCTGCCACTGCACCACTCATCTTCGCTCTGTACTATGATCTATTTGGTCTGTTGGAGATTGAAAACTATGAAAGACAAAGAATTGTTGACCTGTCAGACTGGGGCTCATTAGCATACTTTCCTGCTTATGCCTTGCACACACGATGAGAATATTTTATTGCATGCTAGTCTCATCAAAAATGAAGAGGTTATTATAGTTATGAAAATTCTCGTACGCCAGAGTACAACTTTGGAAGTGATGTCATGTATTGTATTGTATTTTAATGTATTCTTTT
The DNA here is from genome assembly GCF_062004578.1 of Staurois parvus. Lineage (NCBI taxonomy): Eukaryota > Metazoa > Chordata > Amphibia > Anura > Ranidae > Staurois > Staurois parvus. The sequence continues at coordinate 2,119,253 of NW_028317931.1, read as the reverse complement.
GTCTTTGAGCATGCGTGGTCTCCAATTTGTTTTGGACGAATACTGTACTGATTAAACCAAAATTGTACATGCTGGTATCATACAAGAAAATTTTTTATGCTTGTCCCTTTAGATAATTTCGCATGAACTGTCATGATTGGCTCACGAAAGCTGTGTACTAGTGATCAAACTATTGTACGATTGCTTTGAAAGCAGTATTTTGCGTCAGATTTTTTGATTGAGTGTACTATGCACTTACTAAGGACATAGGTTATGCAAATTTCTTTCCTTCAACCTGTGGTTGAAGGAAAGAAAATCACTCAATTCCCCTATCAACACAGTCATTGTTGATAGGGGAATCCCTCCCTCTGTGTTATTCTGCTCCAACAGCAGGAGGATTTCCTGCTGTCAGAACATGATTACTAATGCCAGCTACAACCAGCCTGCCCATGGATGGATCACAATTTGGCCGTTTCCTGCTGAACTGGCTGAATTTTGACCCATCTATGGCCAGCTTAACCTCCCTAGCGGTATTCCCAAGTGTAGCTCGGGGTAAAATGTCAGTGCTAAAAGCGGTAACCCCGAGCTACACTGGGGCTTACCATGCGGCGCTGCATAGGGAGTCCCTGCGGAGCTTACCTTGTCCTTCGCTCCTGCGATGTGTCCCCTGCAGCGTCCCTGGCCATCTCCTCCGGCCGATGCCGGCATCCAGCTTCTGTGTTCCGGTCCCTGTGACGTCGGGACGTACGGGCGGCGGCGGTGGTGGGAAATTTGAAAATTTTTAAAAATGTCATTTTTTTCAAAACACATTTTTCATAGTAAAACATTGCTGTTTCAACCCATTTCACATACATTTTGTCCCTAGTGCTTTGTCCTGTGCTCTGCCTGCCTTTTGTCTGTTCTTTCTGCCTGGAAACGTCCATGGCATCCAAAAAGCGTCCCTTTAGGTCAAAAGCGGGTTTAGATTAGCTAGAGAACAGCGATAGTAAATCAGAACCACTTGCAGAATTGAGTGATAATGATTTGTGGGGAAATTCGTCATCAGACACTGAAAACGATTTTGCGACTTTGCTCAGCAATGTATGAACTTGGCGCTCTATTTCAAATTTCAGTGTTTTCGGTTTGATTATATTATTGAATTAAATGTATTATTATTATATTATTATTTTTTATGATTATTTATTAAATTATAATTTATGATTTTGTGTTTCAAATTTTATCATACCCGGGATGTTTAATAGACTCTTGTTCGGACAGATTTCAGTGAGTTATTCCTAAAAATTACAGCCTACAATAAAAAACTACATATTTCCATGCAAAATAATGGTACCGCTTTCAGCACCAAAAATCTGAAATAATCATACCGCCAGGGAGGTTAAGTTACATATTACATATGAAAAATGAATTTATTGGCTGCCAAAAGCATACTGAACATGCTGGGATTTTTAAATGAGAAAGACCAGCATCTGTATGTCAAGGATACACCCTGTAATACACACTTATTTGTCAATATTTAATTTAGTAAAAAATATATATTTGTGTAGTTTTAAAATTTTCATGTGAAATGGGTAAATTGTTTCAGAAAATTCAGCATATATAGCAGCATAAGGCAAATGCCAAAAAAACAGATGTAAGAGATGTAACAAAACCTGACTCAACCTTTTGCTAAAAAAACAGGTAAACATAACAAGAAATATAACAGGAAATATGGTGGGCCTATTGCACTAGAATTATGGCAGTATTCAGTGGGGTTGATTTACTAAAACTGGAGAGTGCAAAATCTGGTGCAGCTCTGCATAGAAACCAATCAGCTTCCAGTATTTTTTGTCAAAACTTCATTGAACAAACTGACGGTGGAAGCTGATTGGCTACCAGGCACAGCTGCCCTAGATTTTGCACTCTCCAGTTTTAGTAAATCAACCCCAGTGTTTCTCTGGCTTTGGTTTTTTTTGCAGTATGAGGTACTGGAATTTTATAAATAGGCTGCAATTATTTTAGTAGGTCTACATCTGTACCATGAGATGCCAGGAAGATTGGCACTAGATTAGCACAAGGCCTAATTAGCACCTGTGGGTATCTATAAATACTGGAAACCTTGATTTGTGCAATCAGCTTCAAGAAATTATTTTGAGAAGAATCATTTCCTTGCTTGCAAGCTTTGATTCTGCCTAATGCCGCATGTGATAATTATTGCCACTGAGTTAAAAACAGCTGTCATATTGAAGTCCATTGGTATAGAGGGGTGAGGGCACCAGTAGCTGAAAAACAGACACAGCAAGCCAAACCGGACAGACAATAGCATGGCTCAGTTTTCAAATTGTTAACATGCTGGCCAAGCTTATTACAAATCATTTGGCAAGTGTATAAACAGATAGCCAAACCAATACCACCTTCTGTATTCCAGATGAGAACATAAATTCTCATGTGCTGGAGGTTAGTCATCATGAGAAATGTAGCTCAGACAGATGGCATATCGAGAGCTGCCCATCTTTATGTAGCCCAAAAAATCTATTAAAAAATAATGTGTCTACACCGATAGGGTATTAACATATTTTCCATGGGTTATGGATGCATGGAAGCCACATTACATATGAAAAATCAAATCATTATATAGACATCGCAGTGGGCACATAGGGGGTTATAGACTAAAATTGGAGAATGCAAAATTTGGTGAAGCTCTGCACCTTATTTAAGCAATAATAAAACCAAAAATGTAAAATATAGCAGCTTACCAATCCTTAGATGTGATGGCTGCATTTGTTTTTAGGCTTTTTCCCTCTGTTTTCACCAGATGATGTGGTAAGTTTCCTGTTGCCCCAAAAGATGTAACCAAGCCCCCCAGCATCTTGATACCACCCTCGAGGTTCCCCGATAGCTGCCAAATATATTCGGAAGCTGCTCAGAAGAGAGAGGTGGCTTATGTTCCACACTGCAGCCTGTCATCCTCCCCACACAGCTCCACAGTGAACTCCCAGCCAGAGGATACAGTTACCAGTCGATTGCCTGCCAATCTCTGCGCACCAGACCAGCTTCTTGCCTTCCGATCTCTGCGCACCAGACCGGCAGCTTGCCTGCCGAACTCTGCGCACCGGACCGGCAGCTTACCTGCCGAACTCTGCGTACCGGACCGGCAGCTTGCCTGTCGATCTCTGCGCACCAGACCGGCAGCTTGCATGCCGAACTCTGCGCACCGGACCGGCAGCTTGCCTGCCGAACTCTGTGCACCGGACCGGCAGCTTGCCTGCCGATCTCTGCGCACCGGACCGGCAGCTTGCCTGCCGATTTCTGCGCACCGGACCGGCAGCTTGCCTGCCGATCTCTGCGCACCAGACCGGCTTCTTGTCTGCCGAACTCTGCGCACCAGACCGGCAGCTTGCCTGCCGAACTCTGCGCACCGGACCGGCAGCTTACCTGCCGATCTCTGCGCACCGGACCGGCAGCTTGCCCGTCGATCTCTGCGCACCGGACCGGCAGCTTGCCTGCCGAACTCTGCGCACCGGACCGGCAGCTTGCCTGCCGAACTCTGTGCACCGGACCGGCAGCTTGCCTGCCGATCTCTGCGCACCGGACCGGCAGCTTGCCTGCCGATCTCTGCGCACCGGACCGGCAGCTTGCCTGCCGATCTCTGCGCACCAGACCGGCTTCTTGTCTGCCGAACTCTGCGCACCAGACCGGCAGCTTGCCTGCCGAACTCTGCCCACCAGACCGGCAGCTTGCCTGCCGATCTCTGCGCACCAGACCGGCAGCTTGCCTGCCGAATTCTGCGCACCAGACCTGCAGCTTGCCTGCCGATCTCTGCGCACCAGACCGGCAGCTTGCCTGCCGAACTCTGCGCACCAGACCTGCAGCTTGCTTGTCGAACTCTACTTCCTGAAGCCATTATACTGGGGACATTATCATCATCATAGTGACATGCCCTTCGTTCATCCACTGCAGTGAGAAATTTTTAGTTAGAATAACTCACTGAAATCTGTCCGAACAAGAGTCTAGTAAACATCCCAGGTAGGATAAAATTTGAAACATGAAATCATAAATTATAATTTAATAAATAATCATAAAAAATAATATAATAATACATTTAATTCAATAATATATATTTAATAATATATATTTTATAATTATAATTATTTTAAAATATATTCAATAATATATATATTCAAACCAAAAACACTGAAATTTGAAATATAGCGCCAAGTTCGCACATTGCTGAGCAAAGTCGCAAAATTGTTTTCAGTGTCCGATGATGAATTTCCCCACGAATCATTATCACTCAATTCTGCAAGTGGTTCTGATTTACTATCATTGTTCTCTAGCCGGTCTAAAACCACTTTTGACCTAAAGGGACGCTTTTTGGACACCATGGACGTTTCTCAGTTTCCAGGCAGAAAGAACAGTAAAAATGCAGGCAGGGCGCCGGACAAAGCACTCGGGACAAAATGTATGCGAAATGGTTTGATACAGTAATGTTTTACTATGTGATGTTAGCGTCTTTAGTGAATGTCACTTTTTGTCATTTTCAAATTTCCCGCCATTCTGTCCCTGTATGTCCTGACGTCGCAGGGGACAGAACCCAGAAGACAGATGCCGGCATCCGCCGGAGGACATTACAGGGGACACTGCAGGAGGGACATCGCGGGAGCGCAGGACAAGGTAAGAAAAGAACAGATCCCTGAGCAGCGCCGCATGGTAAGCCCGAGTGTAGCTCGGGGTTACCGCTTTTGGTACTGAAACTTTACCTTGAGCTACACTTGGGAATACCGCCAGGGAGGCTACCCTACCAGCATGTCTTGTGTGGGAGGAAACCAGAGGAAGCCCATGCAGGCACAACATGCAAATGCCAGGCATGTAGTGCCATGGTTGGGATTCGAACCAACGACATTAGTACTGCCTGGCGGAGGCGCTAGCCACTGTGTTGCCCCCAAATAGCCTTATATGTTCTTTATAACAATGCAAAAATATTTATGTAGTTAAATTAGTTTGAAAGTTATTGTCAAACTAAACACCTATCTAACTACATCACTAACTTGATCCCTGGGCATAAAAGGGTTCAATTCCTTTTAACTTTCTTCCAGCAATACATACAGCTTTCCATAGATCAAGCATAGGATCTAAGGCCTTGATGCCAGACACTTACATTCTTACACCAAGCACACAGCAAATCCAGATAGAAATAATTGCTTCTCTCCAGTCCACTGGGTCTGCACATCACTATATTGCCCAGGATATACTAAATTCTAACTCAAAGGTCAGCCTGACACCACACCACTCATCTTCTCTGAAGCTGCCACCTTGTGAGAAAGATACTTTTAATGAAACATGGAAAAGTAATACGCGGCAGAGAGCTCATAGGGAAAAAAAGAATCATTTATGGCAAACATGCATTCTATAGTTTTCTGTGTTTAACATGCTGCTTATGTGCTTGGTATAGGAACCTGAGGGATGAGGACAGATGTCTTCACCCTATAAAATTAGCAAGTGTTTATTTATGTGATGGCTTTCAGCTGATCACATGGCTCGTCTATTACTTTACAATTCCGCTAGTCCTTCCTCTAATTAGAGGCTTCCTGATTATTGCCTGTGGGCTCCTGTAATATAGAACAGCTGTAGTAATGGAATGTTACCAAGTTAAATTGGGTTCCAGATACCGCTTACACTGTACAGTTGCCCAGAGCGGTTTCACATACGTAAGAGTCATAACCACAGGATTGTCACACGTACCTAATCATCGTACTTCACGAGAGTCAAATTTAATGGTGATTAAGAATTGTTGGAGTTTAATGAGAAATCAAATTGTAGCAGCATTTAGATATAGTTTACTTAGTTCAAGTGTCTTAACCTGTTATACCTGCAATAAATGCCCCATTTTTGGCCCTGTAAAACGTGTCTGCGGTACGCCGTTTTCAATAGTTTGCCCATTTCTACATCAAAACAGAGGACGCAAGCCATTCTGTTTAACCTCTGCAAACGTTATGGATTGGGCCCCTCACAATTCCCCTTAACTGCTCACTCAGATGTATTTTGGCCTATGCAGTACTTAAAGTGGTTGTAAAGGCTCAAGGTTTTTTACCTTGATGCATTCTATCTAAAAAACATTCTGTGTGTAGTAGCCTGCCCCCCCAAAACTTACCTGAGCCCCATTTCCATTTAGTGATGTGCACAAGAGCCTCAGCTGTGCTGGGTCTCTCCCTCCCCATTGGCTGAGACAGCAGCGGGAGCCATTGACTCCTGCTACTATCAATCACAGCCAGTGAGCCAATGAGTAGAGGGTGGGGGGGGGTGTCGAGCCGTGTCTGTAAATGAATATACACACAGAGCAGCAGCTCCGAAGCAAGACTGCTTGGGTGCCCCTATAGCAAGCTGCTTGCTGTGGGGGTACCTGGAAGGAGAGAGGGGCTGGGAGCATCAGGGGGACCCGAGAAAAGGTGAATCGAGGCTGCTCTGTGCAAAACCACTGCACAGAGCAGGTATGTATGACACATTTGTTATTTTACAATTACTTTAAGTTGTATTTCCAATTTTGCAGTCAAATCAGGAAAACACTTACATTGTCTTTGTTACATATTCCCATTCGCATAGCAAAAAAATTAAACTGCTGCTTTTTTTTTTTACTTCTTAAAAAAAAACCCTCCTACCTTCCCCCTTCTATATAATGCTAAGGAGGGGGCAGGGGAGTTAAAGTTTACCATATATAACCCTGTCTGTACTGCGCTGGCAGATGCCATTATCAGATGTAAACTAGATTTGAATGCTGTCTGTCCTAATGAAAGGTTCAAGATCTCAAGGCTTGGGTAGTACATTGTATGTTAATGCATTTTCTCTCATTTTGTCCCTCTAATTTAACTTTGAAATTGTTCAGAGAGCAGCTTCAAGCCTAAGTATCAACCCACTTTCCATCTATGCTGTTTGAATATGAACATTTAACAAACATAGTGGGGAGTTTTTACATTTGACCACAAATATGGAAATATACTTTAAGTATTTAAGAGTTAGAGGAGGCAGGAAGAGATAGGGTTTTGTATACCAAAAGAGATTCTTCAAGATATACATACTGTTTTATTACATAGCTTTAAGGCTCAGTTCACACAACTGCAACGTAAAAGTTGCACAACTATGGTGTGACTTTGCCAAGCCACTTACTGGTGATTTGTTGACGACTTGAGTACGACTTTGATGTGACCTGATATACGACTTTCACGCCATGTGACTTTACCTGGGTGATCTTCCTGTCATGTCGGATTCAAATCACATCAATATAGATGAGGATCCAGCTTGGAGGCGACATCTATTAAAGTCTATGGCACAAGTTGGATAGAAGCCGACTTGAAGTAGTACAGGAACATACAGTCGGAGCAACTTCAGTAGTGCTAATTAAGATAAGTCTCATTGACTAACATGGGATTTCACGTCATGCGATTTGGGGTCTCAGATAAAGTCAGATCCAAAGTCATGGCAGTGTGAACCGAGGCTAAATTATTTAATCAACATTCAGGCCCATTATAACAAAAAACCTATTCCTTCAATCTAAAAATAATCAGATCTTTATTATGCCAATTAAAATCTTAATATAGGCCAAATGGTACAAACATCTAATGGGACTAGCCCCCTGACTTCCAATCGTGGGTGACAGGTGTATCTGCTACAGGGCCTCTACCAATACAGTATTCTTAGAAGTTGGATGCCAATGCTACCCTCCCACCCTAAGGGGTCAGGTAGGGAGGGTCCAAGCTGATGGGGTCCTCCAAGATGACATACATGCTTTGCCTTACACTTCCTTGGGGGTGGATTATTGGACAGTGAGAAGAACTCCTCTTTTTGCCTCCCCCTTTCTTAGCCTGCCTCCTCTCTCACCTCTCTTCCCCCTTCCCTCTCCATTACCCTTTTCTTCCACCCCCACCACTCAGTTTAGTGCCAGGGGCCAATAGATATACCAAATATTTCCAGGTATAGGGAATCAAGTCACACTCTATGTTGCAGTAGTTTGTTCTTGGTAGCTGAGAATGAAAGGAAGGTAAGTAAGTGCTCCTGGGGAAGGCTAAGTTAAACTGTACCGACTGCTTTGCCTTGCATAAGCAAAGAAAAAGGTTCTCTTTATGCAGAATGACTAAATTCAAACATTCCCAATATATCGTAAATCAACTCCATACAGAGTAATGGTAGTATTGATAACAAACCCCGGAGCAAGTTAACTAGTTATCTAGCTATCTAGTAAGAGCAGAAATGAAAACAAATCCAGAAATTGTGCTAATTCATTTTCTATTTACAACAATATAGAGTTGTTGAGAAAATAGGTTTTATATTGTTTCTAAACCCTGGACCCTGCATTCACTATATCTGGTCTCCCACAGTACACACAACATGGAACTGCAATTATTTTACTAAATATAAACTGCTAAATACATTTTTTTTCATTTATGGTTGAACTTTTGTCTTTTTTCAGCCAGACTAACTATGTAACTATATATGTGCAGTGTGACTCCTAGAGCTCAACTGCCTGTAAACGACATAGTGTACATGGACACATAGGAAAACATTAGGGTGAGTTCAGGGGCTGCTGAAAAAAAAGCAGAAAAGCTCCTGAATGTTAGTTTATCAGCTGCAGTGTACATGAATCCTTAATCATCACCTTAAAAAACGTATGAAAAAAAAGAACAGACCCAAAGTCATTGTTTACACGCAGGTCTCTCCCCTGTCAGTGTTACTTGGCAATCGCTGGGTGCCGGCAGAGAATCTCTGGCTGGGACCTAGTGTCATCTGTAGCAGCCAATGGCGGAGTGGGTAGGGCAGCGCGCACATGCCCCCTATGCGGAAATGCAAATCATATATATATAAATATATGTGTATATATGTGATTTTTTGCAGCCCTGCCACCCTGTAGCAGTAATTCTACTATAGGACGGCGGGAAAGCGGTTAAAAAGCATGCACCAGGAAAATTCATTTGCTCTGGATTTTTGTTAAATGCTATATTCACTCTTTTTATAAATATGCCTCGTGCTCCCTTTCCCTTTAACTCAGGTGTTAATGGTGTTAATAGAAGGTTAAACAGTTATTAGTAACAATTTTATTTTAAGGCTATTTCATTCCAATTAAAAAGACACATTGAGCAAAGTAATCAGAGTATACCTTAACATATGACTTCTTTTATCAATGTCAAACTTGTTTCATTTCCAATTACAAAGTCACATTGAGCTAAGTAATCAAACTTTAGGTTAACATGACTTATTTATCATTTATACTTGTGGGGAGAACAGTAAGCGCCCGCGCATACCAGTGCTGCAGACAATTGCAGATGTTAAGACACTGATATTCACATTCATTAGATGAGATTTCAATTTGCAAATCACACATGAAATTGCTTCTAATGAATGTGAATGTCAGTGTCTTAACATCTGTGATTTTCTGCAGTGTGATTTCTAAAGTAGTTCTTGCATTACTTTTTCTATAGTTTTGTTGTGATTTCACATACATAGAATATAATGGAAATCACTCTGCAACTGCAAGAAATCGTTACAAAAATCTTCACAAGTAGCAATAAAGTCTTCAGAAATTGCACCTGAAATCTCGCTGAAATTGCACACGAATTGTGGGATTGTAAATCGCAGCAGTGTGACCGGTGACTTAGCCCCGGGTGCAATTTGGCATGCGATTTGTATGCCAGGCAACTTGCAAATCGTATGCCAAGTCGCACCCCATTGTCCACTATTAGAGCGGTCATATCGGTGCGGTTCCGACTTGGTCGGAGCCGCACCGATTTCTAAAGTAGTACATGCACTACGTATCATAAGATTTTCATAGACATCTGTCAGATGTCTTGCAAATTGCACTTGAAATTGGCTTGTCCCCCGTCTTTGAAATTATGCGCCTTTGCTGTAAGTCGCATGTTTTCAAAGTCGAGTTTGATGTGAGTGGGGGGTAAGAAAAGAAAAGAAATTTTAAAATGTGATGATTCCGTTCTGAAGATCAATTATAAATCATTACTGGCAGAAATCCAAAGGTTCGGGAATACAGGGTTTGCTTTTATGTTATAGCGTTTTGTATCAATGCAAAAACCAAAAGCTACGCTGCTTTGTGTTCTGTTCTGGACTCGTTGCTTTTTTGGTTCATGTTAGGATTTTCTGCAGTCTGGGAGTAAAGTATGTCCCTGCTCTTGCCCAAATGAACAGGAGGACATAAACCGATACTGACAAAAGCTAGTCCAGCACAGTTGGTGATTTAATGTTGAATATATACCTTGCTTTTTTTATTTGTGACCATACAGTTTATGCCAGACATCAATTACCCTGGAATGAAATCACAGGACCCGCTAATAAATAATTTTGTTCACCTCCTTAGTGGGAGTCAGACACTTGACCTTGGATAACTGATGACTCAGTGGATGATGGACACAAGGCATGCCGCCAAAAGTTATATTCTTATTTCATTTATACTAAATCTGATATGATATTCAGGTAGGCTGACAAAATACACAGGAAAGTTTGGAACCCTGGCAGCGGTCAAGGGAAAACAGTATTGTCCAAGCAATACTTTTGTCCCTCTTTTACTTACTGGGATAGAGAGAGGAACCTCATACCTACTAGCCAACTGAAAAATTAAAAAAATACAACTAAAGCCTTCCATCATCAGTTTGTATAAAACACCCCCAATGCTGAATGGGTGAATGAAAAATATTACATTTACTTTATTACAAAAAATATAATTAATAAATTGCATATTTTTAAAAAGGACCAATCTAATCAAAAATTATGTTTCGGATACGGGTGCATAAAAGTAGACTGGATCATCCAATGACTTGTTTTGCCTGTCAGTGCTCTTCTCAGTTCTGCCCCGCATAATCATGAAGTGTCGTAAAACAGGATAAAATATTCTCTAGTGAGAGCGAGACTCCATTACAATGGTGATATCAGGTGGGCAGATCTGGGAATTTAGGTGCCAAGATCTCACTATGGAAATTTCAGCAGAGCTATAAGAAGCCAGTTAATAACGTAACCCATCAACATCTAGATACCAGATATCGGTCAAACCTATTGTTGAAAAACATTATTGCTTAACAAAGGAATAAAGTAAAGAAATAAGTGAGCGCTTTTTTTAGAAATTAAAGCAGCTAGGCACACAGGATAACCAACAAAAATCCTCACAAGAAATTATATATAGAAGTGCAGCGCTAAAAAGTTATCATACATATATAAAAAACACAATGATTAAATGTGAATAAAAATAGTCCCAGCAAAGGTGACTTGGAGTAAAAGTGCACACTAACCAGATGTGCACATTAAAAGTGCAATGTAGAGATCATAATGCTCATGGGGTAATCATCAGAGTAGAAATGGTGTTTCCTTGGTCAGAGAAGATCCCCGGGTGGTGCTGAGCTGGGCAGGAAGAGAAACTCCTTGATAACCGGGAACAGAACGATGATCCGCCTGAAGAGAACGAGTCCTCTCCTGTGATCCTCAGGTGTCCTGCGATGCTCCGGCAGTCGCTGAGCTCCTGAGACACACGCCGTACTAGAGGAGAGCCGCGATCAGTTACTCACAGAGGAAATGACTGTCGTTCTCTTCAGGTGGATCATCGTTCTGTTCCCTGTTATCAAGGAGTTTCTCTTCCTGCCCAGCTCTGCACCACCCGGGGATCTTCTCTGATCAAGGAAACACCATTTCTACTCTGATGATTACCCCATGAGCATTATGATCTCTACATTGCACTTTTAATGTGCACATCTGGTTAGTGTGCACTTTTACTCCAAGTCACCTTTGCTGGGACTATTTTTATTCACATTTAATCATTGTGTTTTTTATATATGTATGATAACTTTTTAGCGCTGCACTTCTATATATAAATTATTGCTTAACAAGTCTACCCACCTAAAGACTACACAAGATTTAATAATAATGGTTGTTGTAAAGAATATAGCAGGGTTCTGAAAACGCACCCCATTGTTTTAGTTTATCTCTATAACTTTGAGTGCAAGGCCACTTTTGCTAATATTAGATCAGACTTTTGAAAGCCAGGTACCTACAGTACATTGCAAGTATTTTAGATATAATTTATATGTCAAAATACAAAATCTTTATGTTTTTCAAAAGAAACCTATGAGCTACAATAATGCAAATCTATTGTTGAAAAATATTCATGCCTACCAAGTCTGCTCACCTAAAGACTACATAAGTTTTAAGCCAACACTCTTTTTTCTTCTTTTTTTTTTTTAGTAAAACATTGTGGACTGTTCAGCTGAGCATATGTGAGAAGGAGCATTAGGAATGGCACCTTTGTAATAGATATAAATTTTGATGAATGTTCTAGGTTCGTAAACAGAACCTTTCTGAATTCAGACCCTTGCAGCCGAGAAACATTTATCATCATTTTTCGTGTTAACCTATTCACTCTTCACTCCAGAAACGTACCATTCAAAGATAGAGATTCATATCCAGCAAAGTGATTTTGGAAAAAAGTCTAATCTTGTGTGCCAATATACTTTTAAATACTTGAAGTCGTTCTGCAGTACTAGCAACACAACTTGTGCTGTAAGTGCCAACTTTTTCTCTTGACGTCCAGCATGGACTGCAGAGTCAGTCATACAGGTCCAACATGAGGCCAGAAGGATCACTTGTGTCTGAGATTACTTTTTCAGGTGTTGTATTGGATAGTACCTTTACAAAAATCCCACTTATTAGACACAGTAAGCAAAAGTTTACAAGTGTTTAGTATTTAGCTTATCTGTGTGCTGTTTCTTATGTAGTTACATAGTTAGTCCGGCTGAAAAAAGACAAAAGTCCAACCAATTCAACCATAAAAAAAAAAAAAAGTTATAATCCTATACCCATAGTTGGTCCAGAGGAAGGCAAAAAAACCCACCAAAGCATGATCCAATTTGCTCCTGCTGGGAAAAAAATTCCTTCCTGATCCCCCGAGAGGCAATCGGATATTCCCTGGATCAACTTTACCTATAAATGTTAGTATCCAGTTATATTCTGTGTATCTAAGAAATAATCCAGGACTTTTTCTGCATATTCTATGTCCTCATGGGCATGGGTCTTGCCACAGACACAATGAATGTCCTATGATTATTATACAGTATTTATTTATTATATTGATATATGATATATATATATATATATATATATATATATATATATATATATATGATAATGTCAGACACTTCCATTTGCCTCTCTTTCTATGTTTTCTTTGTTCTGCCATGCAAAATTATACTATATCTTAGTGCAATCAATGTCTTGGTCTATTATTTGAGCATTAATAAATCCTGCAAAACCTCAGGATTGTCACATCATAACCCAACTCCAGCACAGATCAGCAAACCCCAGCATTGTGCCATTGGGCATCTGATACTATTAGGTGTGTACACAGGGGTATATATTGGAGTTGATTTACTGTAACTGGAGAGTGCAAAATCTGGTGCAGCTGTGCACGGTAGCCAATCAGCTTCTAACTTCAGCTTCTTCAATTAGGCTTTGACAATAAAACCTGGAAGCTGATTGGTTTCTATGCAAAGCTGCACCAGATTTTGCACTCTCCAGTTTTAGTAAATCAACCCCACTATATAATATTTATATAAAATAATGTATGTATGATAAAAAGTGCAGGTTTTGCCATTGTTAGTACTGGTTGCATTGATATTAAAGTGGTTCTAAAGGCTCAAGGTTGCATTCTATGCATGAAGGTAAAAAAAACCTCTCTGTGCAGCACCCCCCCAATATTTATTTATTTATTACAGGTACTTATATAGTGCCATCAATTTACACAGCGCTTTACATGTGTGTATATACATATTGCAATATTCACATCAGCCCCTAACCCTCAAGGGGTGTACAATCTAATACTCACCTAAGCCCCCTCTCGATCCAGTGATGTGCACTGGAGTCTCGGCTATCCTGGGACTCCCTCTCCTCTTGGCTGAGACTACAGTGGGAGCCATTGGCTCCCACTGCTGTCAATCACAGCCAGTGAGCCAATGTGAAGAGAGGGGGGCAGAGCCAAGCTTCGGTTCCGTGAATGGACACATGGAGCAGCAGCTGGGGACTGCGCATCGGGTGCCCCTATAGCAAGCTGCTTGCTGTGGAGGCACCAGACAGGAGGGAAGGGCAAGGAGCACCGGTGGGGGACCCAGGAAGAGGAGGATCCAGGCTGCTCTGTGCAAAACCACTGCAGACAGCAGGTTACTATAGACATGTTTGTTATTTAAAAATAAATAAATAAATAAAATAAATAAGCGTTTAGAATCACTTTAATTATTATTTTTTTTTATTGTGCAGATGCCTAATACATGTTCATTATTATATTGTTAAGCATTATTACTGCTTCGTATTTTTTAGAGATGCCCGTGTATTGTGTGATCCCAATCAACACTGAAATACTGCTTGTGTATGCAAATAATCAGACGCTATTTTTAAGCACAATTATAGTTAGAAAAGCCAGTCAATATATATATATCTTTTAAAGTAAAATACTGTTGCCAAACCACAGTCACTCCTGTATAGCCAAATATATAACAATTTGAGTGTGTAATGAAGTTAAAGTAGAACTAGAGACAACACTTTTTTTTTTTGGATAGAGTAATGGAGGGTTATATTAACCCCTGTTATTTTATTTTTCTGTGTCCCATTGGGAAGATTTACCTTCACTTTCTGGCCCCTAGCCAAAAGAGGAAGTAAGTGCAAATTCCTGCAAATGAAGGAAATTCCTTGGGGACCCCCAGGTCACCAGAACTAGTGTCCCCATTGGAAGATGTCCCCTCTATTACTTTTCTGGGGACAACCCAAATTTTGTGGTTTTCCTAATGGGGCACAGACTGCAGTAAAAACCAGTGAAAATGGGTGTTCTGATCCATCCCCACTCTGCCCAAAATTTAAAAAATAAGTTTTGCCTTAGTTATACTTTTAGTTGAATACCCAGCTATTGATAAAAATCCTTGTGTAGTACACCAACGGCCAAGTCAGTTTGGTTTGGTAACACTAAGACAGTTTAGTATTTTATGAAAGGTTTGCATTGCCAGCTAAATCACAAGTGGGACTCCTGTACTATTGCTGCCATCATTTTCCACCTTAAATCAAAGTGCTACTAAAAGAAGACAGAGAATAATGGTTGTTGTAAAGAACACAGCAGGGTTCTCAACAGTCACCTTATTTTTTAAGTTTGTCTCTATAACTTAAAGTGCAAGGCCACTTTTGCAGATAATAGATCAAACTTTTGTAAGACAGGAACCTACAGTGTATTGCAAGTATTTTAGTAAACGTTATTGTGCAATCCTATCTGCTGCTGTTTGTGTTGAAATTCACACATAGATTTCACTTACTTTCTGTTTCTCACAGTTAAAGTGTTACTAAACCCACAACAGTAAAATCAGTCTGTATATGCAGTAAAGCATGCTTGTTATACTCTGTGAAACCCAAGGGGTTAATCCTCTGCATTGCATAAAAAGGCTGCTTGATCCTGTCTTCTCTGACTCTCCCCTTCTTCTACTGTTCCCAATCGGTTTGCTGATAGCACAGAGCTCTAGGAGACACTCTGCACATGCTCAGTTTAGAGCTTATGGCTAGAGAGTTTTTTTTTATTTGGGAGGGTGTAAGTGATCGGCATAGGGCCAATCAACACTGTCCAGTCAGAGGGTCAGGGGTCATGCAGCTTCATAGGACAGTCAGAAGAAAACGAAGAAAAAGAAAACTCCTCCTACAAGATTAATCAGTGCTCTACTGGACACTGATATAAGTCACAAGAATACTGGTGAGAAAAGATATTTAGCAGTTCATATTTACTAAAATAATTGCATTTCAATGTTCTGTGTACTGTGGGAGACTGGATATAGTGAATGCAGGGTCCTGGGTTTAGTAAAACTTTAAGCCTATAACCTGGTGTAGGACAATCTTCCTTTTATAATCACATGATAATTGTCAGTGTTGAATTAAAGCCCAACTAAACCTTCAGTTGGAATCAACCGTATTTTTCGCACCATAAGACGCACTTTTTTCCCCCCAAAAAAGGGGGAAATGTCAGTGCGTCTTATGGAGCGAATATGGAGCGGCCGGTCCGGTATTTCCACTGCCGTGTCAGAATACCGGGCCGGTCGCTCAGCTCTACAGCGGGACCTTATAGAGATGACTGCTGACCTTTGGGGAGGGGGGGGGGAGCGGGTACCTGAATTTGACAGATACCCGCTCCCACTTCCGTGGAGTTGTTCTTTCATCTTACCCGTTCCTCTATCCAGCGGCGCGGTCTTCCCGGCTTCTGTAGTGTGGGCATGACAGCCGGGTGCCAAGTGCGCATGCGCAGGAAGAGGTGCTTTTTGTGAATGGTAAGGCGGCACCTGGGACACATGACAGATCCCAGAAGCCGCCGGACCAATCACAAAGCGCAAGTGCTTCTCGCTCAAGCGCACTGGGCACCCGGCTGTCATGCCGAGCGCCATTACTGAAGCCGGGAAGACAGCGCGCGGCTGGATAGAGGAACAGGTAAGATGAAAGAACAACTCCGCGGAAGTGGGAGCGGGTATCTGTCAAATTCAGGTACCCGCTCCCCCCCCTCCCCAAAGGTCAGCAGTCATCCCCTGTACTATCCACAGTCTCTGGTCATCCCTGTGCTGTCCGCAGTCTCTGGTCATCCCTGTACTGTGTCCGCAGTCTCTGGTCATCTCCTGTACTGTCCGCAGTCTCTGGTCATCCCTGTACTGTGTCCGCAGTCTCTGGTCATCCCCTGTACTGTGTCAGCAGTCTCTGGTCATCCCCTGTACTGTGTCCGCAGTCTCTGGTCATCCCTGTACTGTGTCCGCAGTCTCTGGTCATCCCTGTACTGTGTCCGCAGTCTCTGGTCATCCCTGTACTGTGTCCGCAGTCTCTGGTCATCCCTGTACTGGGTCCGCAGTCTCTGGTCATCCCCTGCACTGTGTCCGCAGTCTCTGGTCATCTCCTGTACTATGTCCGCAGTCTCTGGTCATCCCTGTACTGTGTCCGCAGTCTCTGGTCATCCCTGTACTGTGTCCGCAGTCTCTGGTCATCCCCTGCACTGTGTCCGCAGTCTCTGGTCATCTCCTGTACTGTGTCCGCAGTCTCTGATCATCTCCTGTACTGTGTCCGCAGTCTCTGGTCATCTCCTGTACTGTGGCCGCAGTCTCTGGTCATCCCCTGAACTGTGTCCGCAGTCTCTGGTCATCTCCTGTACTGTGTCCGCAGTCTCTGGTCATCTCCTGTACTATGTCTGCAGTCCATTAGTTCAGAATTTTTTTTCCTGTTTTCTGCCTCTAAAACCTAGGTGCGTCTTATGGTCAGGTGCGTCTTATGGAGCGAAAAATATGGTAAGTACATTTTAGATGCATCAGAACAAAAGATGTGTACTTTTATAATTAAAAGCCTGTCCTCTATCAGCATGCTGCAGAGAAGCACCCTTTGTCTCTGTATGGAAGCAGTGGTCTCTTTGGAAAGGTCCAACATGTTTACTTGCTGAACAAAGCTGGTCAGAGATGGACCAAAGTTTGTCTGGTTCAAGAAACTGGACGAGCTAGGCTCCATCAATGATTGTTCCCGTTCAAGAGGAGTCAATCTACTGATTGATTCCTCTGGAGCTGGACTGTTGGTGAATTTTCATACGATCAGCACTGCAGTCAATCAGCTGCAGCACTGATTAGTGTATTGTGAAGTAGAGGAATCCTCACTGTCAGAATACAATATCACAGAGGGTAGGAATCCCCCCTCCACCTCGCTTATGTGGATGGGGGAATCTATTCAGGGTTTTTTTTTTAGCAGCTCGCTGGTTCGTTTAAAAAAAAAAAAACTAGTTATTTATGGCCAACTTTATAGCTAGAATTCTCCAATCAGCAGGGAGCATGAGCTTTGCTGATTGCAGAACTACAGGGCCTATTGTTACATATATAAGCAAACTGGCAGAACAATGATTGCCTGTATTGAACAGAAAGCTTGAAAAGTGTCCTGGAGAGCTGGATAGAAGATACTGTGAAACTCACATAAGGTTAAAGGTCTAGAATTTATTTTGGAGTGTAGCACCCTCCTAGATTAGCTAGAGGGAACTAGATCCTAATGGTTAGTGAGGATCTGGTTAGCAGCTCAGGTGAGATAGCTAGAGGGGTCAAATTCTGGTCAGGACTGAGAAACTCTTCAGGTCAGTCCCTCTGGAATTTTCCCCCTCCTCGGAGGCTTTCGAGGAGGGCCTTGAAGGCAGTGGGTGCATCTGAAAATGTCTGCCTACAACAAGGCTTGGCAAGGGGCTGGGACTACCTTAAAAGTGGAAGAGCCTGCTCAGTAGCAGGAGTGTGGTGGTGAGAGAGTAGTTTAACCCTTTGAGGACCATAAGATTACGGAACGCCAAAAGAATAAATTTTTTTGTTTTTAAAGTTCGTACTCTTCAGTTGCTGTAACTAAGCCATTTCATGAAATAATTGGCAAAAAGCTAGACCCATTTGTTGTTTGTTGATAAGAACTAATATTTTGATTCAAACCCCAAAAAAAAAAGAGTTTTAGGTTCTTAATCAGATGACACACGCAATTAAAAACATGGGACAACTACATCCCTTGGTCCTCAAAGGGTTAAAGCCGGAAGATGTGAGGCTGGAGGAAGAAGACTGCCAGAAGGCCTAGTGGGATGAAGCCTGCCTGAGAGCCTGGAGATGGAAAGGAGGAAGACTCGGGATTCACTAGCCCCCTGAGAGAGGACCACCTGTATAGCAGGGAAGGAGCAGCCCATCTGACAGGTCTGGTAGCAGAAGCAAGTGGTACAGGAGAGGATCTGAGTGAGTACACTTATACCCACTGGGCAGATAGGGGAAGGAGCACTCTGGTGAGAAACCAGGTTAGCCCTCTGCTAGTGCCTGTTACCCATTTAAAAAGAACAGGAGCCAGATTCCCTGCTCAAGAAGAAAGTCCCCAGATTTCTGGGTGAAGAGGAGTTCATCCAGAGTCTGGGGTGGAACAACTAGAGCTGCTGGCTAGCACTCCATGGTGTCACAGAAAAGAAGTTGTGAATAGTTTAGGAAGTTGTCCTTAGATTTTGATTCCCTTGGGCATCCTTTACACCCCTTACCCTATCAAAGTTTTAATCCCCTTAATAAAATAACAAAACAAATGCTAAAGGACTGATTTCTGTCAACTTAATGACTGGCTGTGCAGGACTATAGGGAGACCCAAGTTCTCTTAGCAACCCTCAAGGGGGGTAGTGTTACAGGGAAATAGGAAGATTCATACTGGCCTATAACAACAGACATTGACTGCTCTCCCAGAGTTATTTATCTGCTTGGTTGCTCTTAAAAGGACAACGACATTATGCAAAGTTAAAGAAATTAGCTATTTCCCTATTTTGGGGCATCCAGTGCCCTAATTCTCTTTCCAGAGTTTATGGGGCATAATAGACAATTAAAAACTAAAGTGACTGTTGCCCAACCTTTTTTTCACCCCAGAATAAATCAAGGATTCCACCTAGAGATGTGAAATACTAGCCTGTCACATCATCTACGGGGTCATCCTCAACCAACTACCAAAACCATGCAGAGAAAAATGGAGTACTACATAGGCCTAATGGGTGTCCTGTTTAACCATTGTATCAAGAAGTTATAGTTTTCCTGGTTCAGGAAGCCTACCAGAGGTTCTAACACCAGCAAAAACTCCAAATACTCCAAGTAACTGCCTTAGGCGGCTATGAGAAGGGTTTTCCCATCAGGGCTGACGGTAAATACAAGGCCTAGTTGGCAGCACTAGGGGAAGAGGTGGATGCAATTATTTAAAGAAAAAAGATAAAACTGCTCTTTAGGCTAGGATGCAAATATATTATATAAATTTGAACAGTACTTCAAAAGGTGTTGGTGTGCCAAATGCTATTTCCACCTCCGTGATTCGTCAACCACACTGTGTAACACCGCCACCAGGTATACTCTCACCTTAGCATTTTGACTTCCCACTAAGTGTTCAGTCATATAATGCGTGTGTCCCTTTAAACAGACTATGGTCAACACTCCTCGGTATGCCCAATGATGGCTCTCCTCAGCCTGATGCTCTCCTTTTCCTTTTAAAAGGATAAGTTCATCTTTTTACAAAAAAAATAAATGCACATTTTTTGGCAGAAGTGGTACATAGCTGCTGGTACTTTATTATATAATCGTATGTTGTTTATGGAATATAGGTTCACACTCAGCCCTGGTTCACACTGATGTGGTGCGGAATTTGCAGCGTTTTCTGTGAGCATTCCACACCCCATCAGAATCGCACCCCGTTCATGCGAACTGTTGCGGGTGTGTATGTTAAATTAACAACATCCCAAAAACGGTCCGCAAAATGCAGTGCGATTTGCAGAATCGGATCGCATAGGTGTGAATACCCATGTGATCCGATTCTAGTGCAGACCCAAAAAAGGGTCCTGCACCTTTTTGGTGCGGATGCGGTGCAATTAGAGCCATACAAACTGTATGGCTCTGATCGCACCGCACACACAAATCGCATCTGATTTGCACAGGAAAGCGGTGCGGTTCCTGTGCGAATCACATGCGATATACCGCACTGCATATATGCGAAACCAAGGCTGAATGCTGCTTTGAAATCATGCAATTGTCATTTAAAGTAACACAGCGCCGTAACGCCAAAAAATAGTCTGGTCAGGAAGGGGGGTAAATCCTGTGGAGGGCTTTGACATGGCAGCACATGGTCCAAACCCCAGCCACAGCACTTCCTGCCCAGAGTTTGCATGCTCTCCCTGTGCCTGTACTCCGGTTTCCTCCCACACTCCAAAGACATGCTGGTAGGTGAATTGGATCCTGTCTAAATTGGCCCTAGTGTGTGTATGTATGAATGTGAGTTAGGGACCTTAGGCTACGTTCACACTAGCGTTGTGTGCAGGCGGCAGAGAGGCGTTTGGGAAGCGTTTTTACCGCTTCCCAAACGCCTCTGACAATTCTGCACATTGCAGCACATGGTGCTGTTCTAACGGGAGCGTTAGTGTCGCGTTGCGGCAAAATGGACACCTCTGGTCGAGTCAGGAAGCGTTGAAGCCTTCTATTCTAGTCTATGGTGCCGCTCCGCAAACGCCCGGCCGGCGTTTGCGGTGCGGTTGCGATGCAGTTGCGGGGCGTTTGCGGAGTGGTAACACCATTCAAACTTCATTATAGGCATTTGTGGGGCTGTTGCGACGCAGTTGCGGGGCGTTTGCAGAGCGGTAACACCATTCAAACGTCATTATAGGCATTTGTGGGGCGGTTGCGATGCAGTTGCGGGGCGTTTGTGGAGCGGTAACACCATTCAAACTTCATTATAGGCATTTATGGGGCGGTTGCGACGCAGTTGCGGGGCGTTTGCGGAGCGGTAACACCATTCAAACGTCATTATAGGCATTTGTGGGGCGGTTGCGATGCACTTGTGGGGCGTTTGTGGAGCGGTAACACCATTCAAACTTCATTATAGGCATTTATGGGGCGGTTGCAGCGCAGTTGCGCGGCGTTTGCGGAGCGGTAACACCATTCAAACTTCATTATAGGCGTTTGTGGGGCGTTTTTAACGCTCGGCAAATGCCTAGCAACCACCGCTAAACCACTCATGCAGCGTTTGCAGAGCGTTAAAAAAACGCTCCGCAAACGCCAGACCAGCGCTTGCCAAACGCTACAGGGGCATTAGGCAAGCATTGGTAAAACAGTCAAGTGTGAACGAGCCCTTAGATTGTACGCCCCTTGAGGGTTAGGGACTGATGTGAATGTACAATATATATGTAAAGCGCTGCGTAAATTGACAGCGCTATATAAGTACCTGAAATAAATAAATGTAATATCATGATAGGCAGCCATTATTTTGGTGGCATTCCAAAAAACCTCATAGCTCACATTTGATTGGTCACTGTTCATTCGGAGACAAACACACGTGCTGATGATGATCTCTTATCAACGCATATAAACTGAGCATGCTCCTCCATGACCTGCAAGCTTCAACGTACACGGCTGAACTACAGCCCGTATTAAATGTACGCAAACGCACATGTGCAGACATTTAAATATAGACATATAAAATGTTCCCTTTCCCTTTTCAACCAAACACCTGGTTCTACTCTTTGCGGATTAAATTAGCATCTGAATGCAGTTATGAACCTCACAGATGCAGACAATAAACACCCTGTATGTGTCTTGGGGATACACAAACAGATTTTCCTTTTGTTCCCTCCACCACCAGCCTGCCCATTGTTATTCACCAGGCCTTTGCAGCTTTCCTGTTGCCATGGCAACTCTCCAGCATCCTCCCATCAGCCAGGAGCCAAAGGTTTAGCTATAAGCTCACTGTATCATGAAAGCAGCAGGGGTTGTCGAGACCTGGGAGCGTCTTCATTAGAAGGTCTCTCGGTTTTAACGGCATCTTTTTTAATCGTCGGTTGACCGCAGCTAAGATATTTTAACTGCGTTACCGGTAAGACGAAGGAACGATCGTAGATTACGCGGGCAGCGCCCTTCCAAGAAGAGAACGTTAGCTTCCAGAACACGAGTACAAGGAAACATTTCTCTAGAGAAAATGTCATGAATTTCATTCGATGGTACCATAGGCTTGGGAGCGGATGTTGCTTTTTACAAAGGATCTCTCCAGCAGTGGCGTAGAGCCATGCGCAAAGAAATGCATGCATTTAACCCTTTGAGGACCAAGGGACGTATTTGTCCCATGTTTGTAATTGCGTGTATCATCTGATTAAGAACTTAAAACTCTTTTTTTTTTTTGGTTTGAGTCAAAATATCAGTTCTTATCAACAAACAAAAAATGGATCTAGCTTTTTGCCAATTATTTCATGAAATGGCTTAGTTACAGCAACTGAAATGTACGAACTTTAAAAACAAAAAAATTGATTCTTTTGGCGTTCCAAAACCTTACGGTCCTCAAAGGGTTAAACGCACATTTCATAGACACTGCTTTCCTTTTTATTTGTGATGCAACCGTGTATAAGGGCTCATGTACACTGCAGCTGCTAAACTGAGGTTCAGGAGTTGTTCAGCGTTTTTTTTCCCAGCAGCCCCTGAACTCTCCCTAATGTTTTCCTATGTGTCCATGTACACATCGTCCTTTACAGGCAGTTGAGTTTACAGTCGTTTTTTTGAACGCACCAAACTTGCGTTCAGGAGTAGATTTTACCAGGGTTTCAAACGCTTGTAAACACGGTTAACCGTGTTTATAAGTGTTTGCGTTTAGAAGCGTTTTTTAACTGTTCCGTATCCAGATGCTGTCCAGAGCCTTTTTCATCATCAGAAATGCATGCAAAGCATTTTCCATGTATTCAAATGGACCCGGTACACCAGCGCAGTCATTTCCAGGTTTCGCGTGAAGGAAAAAAATAGTAGAACGCACCGCAATATGCTCATGGTGGGATCCATAGTGAATACAACCAGAAAAGACAGGTCATCTCAACACATACTGCTCTCTCTGCTTCTGTTCTCTCTATTTCTCTCAAAATGTCTGAAATAGTTAATTATTTACTGTTTTTCAGTGCATTCTGGGCATTTGGGAAGGTCTCCTGAGGTTATCTTTTAAAAACGTTTCTAAACGCAAACGTGCATAAACGCGGTATGGAAATGCGGCTACACTGGCTTTTTTAACCTACATTTTCCAGCAGTCAGATTCCATTGTTCAGAAGAGTTTTACAAATGCCCCGTGTACATGAACCCTAAACATTATTATTATTATTATACAAGATTTATATAGCGCCAACAGTTTGCTCAACGCTTTACAATATAACGGGAGACAATACAGCAACAATACAGCTCAATACAAGAAAGATTTGAGGGCCCTGATCCTTGGAGCTTACAATCTAGGCGGGAACATGGAGGGATCTTCCCTTTCATGGCTCTTGAGATGACAGTTTTCAATCACAGCACCATCTGTTAGTGCAATCTAGTATTGAGAAAAAAAAAACATGAGCAAATGGATGCTGTAACTCCTGCGCTGGACGATGAGCTCCACAATGTCAGTAACCCCACATGGAGTACATTTTGGGAATGCAAGGCTTGCTGCCCTCAATGGACCAGGGAAATCCAAAGGAGCTGTGTGCAAAGAAACAAACAGAGGGCGCATGGGCCTAGCGCATTACCTTCTAAAAATGAGATTTATTGAACGTTTCCGCCACCCCTCTGCCAATCCCTCCACTGGCTTCCTATTGCGCAACGGATCAAATTCAAAATCCTAACACTGACGTACAAAGCTGTCCACCATACTGCCCCGAACTACATCACTGACCTAATATCCAAGTACCGCCCAGCACGCACACTACGCTCCTCACAAGACCTCCTTCTCTCTAGTTCCCTGGTCTCCTCCTCCCATGCCCGCCTCCAGGACTTCTCCAGGGTGTCACCCATCCTCTGGAACTCCCTGCCCCAACCCATCAGATTATCACCTACTCTCCTCTCCTTTAGGCGCACCCTGAAAACCCATCTCTTCAGGGAAGCCTACCCCACCCCCTGCTAACTTGCCGACCTCCTCCACTCTTCCTACCACTCCATCCCCCACAGCTATCTCCTCCTGTGCCACCATCCCCTCCCTCCTAGATTGTAAGCTCGAAAGAGCAGGGCCCTCAATCCCCTCATGTTTTGCATTGTATTGGTAATGTTCTGTCACATGTTCTGTCCCCCTTTGTAATGTACAGCGCTGAGCGAACTATTGGCGCTTTATAAATACTGTATAATAATAGTAAAAAGTAGTATACTCACAAAAGAAAAAAATCAAAGGCACATCACAAAAAAGACAGCATGGTCCACTCTCCCTAGATGGTGGCTGTTGGGGGACTGTAGGCCTCTAAATGGTTGACGTGTTTCGAGGCAGCACCCCATGCTGTCTTTTTTTGTGATGTGCCTTTGATTTTATTCTTTTGTGAGTATACTACTTTTTATTCAATAAATCTCATTTTTAGAATAATGCACTAGGCCTGTTTGTTTCTTTGAACACAAATCTAGTATTGAGGCCTGACCATAAAATCCACTGGCTTCCCAAGAGCGTCATTGGTCAGACTCCAGTACCAAAAGCAATACAAGAAACAAGTAAAAAGGTTCCCAATATTATTAGAAACATAGAAAAGTGACAACAGAAAAAAAACCGAGTGGTCCATCGAGTGTGCCAGTTTTTTTCTGTGAGTGTGTTTTTGTTGTTTTTTGTTGTTGTTTTTTTTTGGGGGGGTTGTTTTTTTTTGTTAAAGCGGAGTTCCACCTAGAAAAAAAAAATAATAGTCAGCAGCTACAAAAACTGAAGCTGTTGACTTTTAAGATACAGGCATTTATCTGTTCCTCGGGTCCAGCGATGTCCTCACAACTGCTGGTTTCACCGGCTGTCTTCAGTGTGGGCACCCGGCTGTGACAGTTTGCGGCTTCACAGCCGGGTGCCCACTTGCATGCGTGAAAAGCGCTGCGCTTTGTGAATGGCCCCGTAGTCTTCTGGGACCAGTCACGTGTCCCAGAAGACAGGGGGAGGGAGAGGGGGAGGACAACATCCGCTTCCAATCGCCTAGGCGATTGCAGCGGAAGTGGGAGCGGGAACCTGTCAAATTCAGGTACCCGCTCCCCAAAGGTGCCAATCCTTAATGTGGAGAGGGGGGGGCAAAGGCTTAAAGCAGAACTTCCCCTGTTGGGTGGAGCTCCGCTTTAACTTTTTTTAACCACTTGCCCTCCAGATTTACCCCCCTTCCTGACCAGGCCATTTTTAGTGTTACAGCACTGCGTTACTTTAACTGACAATTGCGCAGTCATGCAACACTGCACCCAAATGAAATTCACGTCCTTTTTCGCACAAATTGAGCTGTCTTTCGGTGGTATTTGATCGCCTGTGCGTTTTTTATTTTTTGCGCTATTAAAAAAACAAAACAGACAATTTTGATAAAAAAAAACAATATTGTCTAGTAAAAAAAATAAAAAAATCTAATTTCAGCATAAATTTAGGCCAAAATGTATTCTGCTACATATCTTTGCTTAAAAAAAAAAAAAAATCGATATGTGTAAATTAATTGGTTTACGTGAAAGATATAGTGTTTACAAATGGCGGTATAGTTGCTGGAATTTTTTTTTTATGTTACTAGTACTGGCGGCAATCAGCGACGGGCATTCTGACACTGGTGGTATGTGTTGGGTATCCCCTGTTTTTTTTTTTTAATCAAAAGAACACTGGCTCAAAAGATTAAAAATACATTTTTCAGTTATTTAGCTCTATATTGCTCATCATTTCTACAACCCATCACCAAAAACAGTCAAGTAGTTTCTACTACTTCTCTCACGGCAAAATAGATAGTTTGATGCAGTCGTGCTATGGGATTACTGAGAACTCAAACCAAATGCAAGAAATGTCCCTTTTACTTTTACAAAGTGTTTATTGAAATTGTTCCGGAAAAAAAAATTACAGACGGAATAAGATTATGACATTAAAAATGATAGGCACCAGTGAGACAATAGGAAAGAAGAGAAATGGGTCGATAGGCCTATGGTCACAAAGGCAGTACAAAAGTAAACGGGTGGTGTAACAACTACCTCCAATGAAAATGTCACAGTCGGGACATAAATGCATAGAAGCGCCAAAAGATGCTTGAGTGCTCCAGATCTGCACTCCATGTAGGATCAGAGCCACCCAAAACCTGAGGGAAAAAGGTGGTCTAAGTTCTCCGTACAAGCTAGCAAATATAAAGAGAGCCTATGAAGGCTCAAAACCAAAAAAACAACTGATAGGAAGGAGAAAAGAAGAGAAAAAGAGACAGAGGAAGAAGGGGAAAAAAATAGGGAGAGGGGTGGTGGTGCGGGGGGAATCCTGCAGGATACAAGCTCCAGTGTACGATGAAGAGCTATATCAGTATCATCAAGTTAAGAGCAAGGAGCAGCCCAGGTTGTCATTATAGGTGACCCATGGTTCCCAAACCTTCAAGTATTGAGCATGTTGAAATATCACTTTTAATGTCACCTCTCTATCTAGGACTGGTAAACTGCACCAATGCCACCCTCTTCAGATCAGGGAATCTTGAAACAAAACACACAAAACAAAAAGGTGCAGAGGCCTGGTGCTTTTCTAACAAACTTTTAGTAAAAATTAAAACCAAATGAGTGCATACTCACAATGGCCGTAGATAACAACAACAATATACATAGATCCAAGTACAAGGCACAAGCCCATTCCAGCTGATGCGTTTCAAGGGACAAGCCCACTTCCTCAGAGCAGGAAGAGAGCATGTCCCCTGAAACACATCAGCTGGCAAGTCTGATTGGCCTCAGGGTCGTGTAATTTTCATATCTAATTAAGGGCCAAATTACCACTTGGGTGTATGTACAGTATCACTGTTATCTACGGCCATTGTGAGTATGCACTTGTTTGGGTTTCATTTTTAATGAAAGGTTGTTGGTAATGCACTAGGCCTTTTGTTTTGTTTTTGCTACTACTTCTAATGTTTACAGTGATGCCACATAATGTACGTTTATATTATATGTTGTTTGTACTTGTAGCAAGGCCAAGAAATAGTAGGGCACAGGGGCGGACTGACCATTTGGAAACTTGGGCACTGCAGTAGGGGGCCCCATGAGATGCCCCAGGTACCTTTTTCATAGGCTTTTTTGAGTTTGGGCAAGGACACAGAGGCCCCATGATCCCCTATTGCCCGGGGGCCCCATGAGTTATCAGTCCGCCCCTGTTAGGGCACATTTTGATTTTTTTTAACCTATTAAAAATACACCGAGACTAATGCAGGCCATAGATGGGATGAAAAACGGCCAAAAATTGGTCGAAAGTTAAAAAAAAAAAAAAAAATGGCCGATTTTCGGATCGTTAGTGTGGTAATTGGTCGGCCATTTTTAGTGATTTTTGCCCTTTTGGATTATCGGCCCTGCTAGAAAAAAAAATCGCCCAAATTTGTCGTTCTGCCGATTTTCGCGGCAATGATGGACAAATCTGCCAATCTTTTCCCGATTTTAAAAAATGCGCATGAGCAGTGACATGAAAGAAGAAGGAAAAGAAGAAAAGGAAAAAACTAGAATATGAATGAGAAAAAGGAAGAGAATATGAATAAAAAGAAGAAATAGAATATAAAGAAGAAGAAATAGAATATGAAGAAGAAGAAGTAGGAAAGAAGAAATAGAATATGAAAAAAAAGAAAAAAAGAAATAGAATATAATTAAGAAGAAGAAGAAGAAAAAAAAAGAATTTCAGTCTGATATTATATTTTACATTTAAAAGTATAGCAACATTGTATCTATTTGTATCCGAATAGAAACATCTGTATCCAAAATGGATACAAATAGATACAATGTTGCAACTTTTTCTTATTTCTTATTATTCATATTCTATTTCTTCCTCTTCTGCATATTCTATTTCTTCTTCTTCTGCATATTCTATTTCTGCTTTTTATTCATATTCTATTTCTTCTCTTCTGCATATTCTATTTCTTCTCTTCTGCATATTCTATTTCTTCTTCTTCTGCATATTCTATTTCTTCTCTTCTGCATATTCTATTTCTTCTCTTCTGCATATTCTATTTCTTCTCTTCTGCATATTCTATTTCTTCTTCTTCTGCATATTCTATGTAATTGCCGGCCGTAAACGGGACGAAAATCAGCCAACTTTTTTTTACCAATGGTGGTAACGTCGGCTGATTGAACGACCGATTTTTCATTTTTCTAAAAAAAAAAAATGGCCGGTTTTCTCCACGTCTATGGCCTGTATTAGTAAAAGTATTTTTGCAATCCTACCTAAAACATACTGACACTGACATTTGGCCCCAATCATGACCTTTGACCCTAACATTTGATCCTGAACTTTGACTATGACACTAACCTGGATCTTAGATTTTTTAACACATTTGTTTATTTTTTTACGTTGTTTACATTCTTCTCCTATTACTAAGATGGATCAGTGTATCTTTTTATCTATTTAGAGGAGAAAGAGTGTACAGGGCATGTTTTACAGTTTGATCACTATGATATCCAGTCACAGGTATCGCAGCAATCAGTGATCAAGAGCCAGTCCTCCCAGTCATTATTACAAGACCTAGGAGCACACTATGGAGCACTCTTCCAGCACGAATGCTAGATGAAGGCCCACCCCAGGGGCGGACTGACAATTCATGGGGCCCCCGGGCAATAGGGGATCATGGGGCCCCTGTGTTCTTGCCCAAACTCAAAAAAGCCTATGAAAAAAGGTACCAGGGGCATCTCATGGGGCCCCCTACTGACCCCGGGCCCTCAGGCAGTGCCGAGTTTCCAAATGGTCAGTCCGCCCCTGGCCCACCCCCATGGTGCCACATACTGTAAATGTGTGAACAGGTTAACAAACATTGTTTCTTTCTCTAACGGACTAACTTGCAGTGAAAGTTATATTGTTTGAATGACAAACAAACCTGTAATATAGTGCAGCTCACCAGTCATTAGATGAGGAGCCTACATTATTATTTTTTTTTTTTTCAGGCATTTTCCTTTTAATTTTACCCCCAATATATTACATTTTTGCTCTTGGGTTTACTTATACTCTAAATATCACTGAACCACACAGATATTTTTCATTGCTGCAATACCTAAAATCAGTGTCTACAAAACATCATCTGATACTTATTTATCTTAAACTGTTCAATATGTATGCAGTGGATCACATTACTAATAGGTCGTATGCCTATAGGCAGCTAATACATTTATGTTAGATCTCCTCTAAGCAGACGATTATTGTAAAAACACTCATCAATCATCAAACCTCACCATCTAATGGGCCTGAAGGGACAAAGAGCATCTCACATAATTCTATATATTAATAATTCTTTGACTAACAACCGGTATATTAGCTGTAGAAAATAGAATTGGTGCACACAAGATGGCCTGACCCAACAGAAGGGAATCTACAGGAATCTGTGACATCACTAAGATGTACAGTAATTTAGCCTGATTTGGTTCTTTAGCCTAAGTTCACACTAGCTTTGTCAGCAGGCATTAGACAGGCATTTAGGAAGCGTTCCTCAAACACCTATGAAAATTGTACACATGACAACACACAGTGCTGTTCACAGTGAAGCATTAGCGCAGTGTCATGGCAAAGTTGATGCCTCATGTCCAGTCAGGAGAAGTTGAAGCCTCCAATTCAAGTCTATGGTGATGCTTCTCAAACGCCTGGCAGGCATTTGCGAGGCAGTTGCGAGGAGTTTGCGGAGCGTTAATACCATTAAACTTCATTGTAGGCATTTGTGGTGCAGTTTTAACACTTGGAAAATGCCTTAAAAACGCTCATAGGGCTTTTGGGGAGCATTTGAGGAGCATTAAAAATGCTTCCCAAATGCCTGTCTAACGCCTGTCAAACGCTATAGCGGAGTATGGCAAGCGTTAGAAATTAGTCAAGTGTGAATGAGCCCTTAGAAAAAAAGTATCAGCACTCTTAAAATGGAACTATACTCACCTTGGCTCCAACAATGCTGCATCTTGGAGCTCCCTGCCGGCTGCAGACATCTTCTAGCAGCCAACGTCCGGGTATTGAGCACTGGCTGCTTTCATTGTCTGGGCTGATATGATGCTGCTCCCGCACATGTGTGAGAGTGCAGTCAGCTTCGGCATTGCCAAATTTCTCCAGCATGCACAATTCACTGTACTGGGGCAGACAGGCAGGTAGGTCATTTTAATGCAAAAGAGAAAAAGCTTGTGTCTTCTGCATTAAAGATCCTGCCTGTTAGCCCATTTTTGTTTTGTACAAAGTTCCACTTTAAAGCGACTTTGTCACGGGGTGGACTGACCATTTGGAAACTCGGGCACTGCCCAAGGGCCCGGGGTCAGTAGGGGGGCCCATGAGATGCCCCTGGTACCTTTTTCATAGGCTTTTTTGAGTTTTGGCAAGGACACAGGGGCCCCATGATCCCTTATTGCCCGGGGGCCCCATGAGTTGTCAGTCCGCCCCTGCTCTGTCACCTAGACCTAACGTAAATATTCGCCAGGACACCATGGATCTTCAATCAAGCTCAAACTATTTTTATTGGATTTGATTGAAGACATTTGGTGTGTTAGTGGATATTTACACTGTGTTGTCTATGCTCTAGTATTCAGCTGGTGGTCACTGCAACAACCAGTACTTTTGATAGTCCTTTCCAGGAATGTGTGCAATGGGAATATGGACTGTCACCAAGACTTGTCGGTGCATAACTCTTTAAACTTTGAGAGCCTCCATAGTGGATGCACATATGCTGGGTGTCCAGTGCGCCCTTGTACATTTGAGGAGGGGTGGGCTCCCTCCAGGCTCACTTGCCCTCAGTCTACTGTATGCTGGGTGTCCACTGCACCCTAGTACATTTAAGGAAGGGTGGGCTCCCTCCAGGTTCACTTGCCCTCAGTCTACTGTATGCTGGGTGTCCACTGCGCCCTTGTACCTTTAAGAAGGGGTGGGCTCCCTCCAAGCTCACATGCCCTCAATCTACTGTATGCTGGGTGTCCACTGCACCCTAGTACCTTTAAGGAAGGGTGGGCTCCCTCCAGGCTCACTTGCCCTCAGTCTACTGTATGCTGGGTGTCCACTGCACCCTTGTACCTTTAAGGAGGGGTGGGCTCCCTCCAGGCTCACTTGCCCTCAATCTACTGTATGCTGGGTGTCCACTGCACCCTAGTATATTTAAAGAAGGGTGGGCTCCCTCCAGGCTCACTTGCCCTCAGTCTACTGTATGCTGGGTGTCCACTGCGCCCATGTACCTTTAAGGAGGGGTGGGCTCCCTCCAGGCTCACTTGTCCTCAGTGTACTGTATGCTGGGTGTCCACTGCGCCCTTGAACCTTAAGGAAGGGTGGGCTCCCTCCAGGCTCACTTGCCCTCAGTCTACTGTATGCTGGGTGTCCACTGCGTCCTTGTACCTTTAAGGAGGGGTGGGCTCCCTCCAGGCTCACTTGCCCTCAGTCTACTGTATGCTGGGTGTCCACTGCACCCTTGTACCTTTAAGGAGGGGTGGGCTCCCTCCAGGCTCACTTGCCCTCAGTCTACTGTATGCTGGGTGTCCACTGCACCCTTGTACCTTTAAAGAGGGGTGGGCTCCCTCCAGGCTCACTTGCCCTAAGTCTACTGTATGCTGGGTGTCCACTGTGCCCTTGTACCTTTAAGGAGGGGTGGGCTCCCTCCAGGCTCACTTGCCCTCAGTCTATCCATTAATAAATGTGCTTCTACTTTGGAAGCTGTCAAAATTTATAGAGTCAGGAACTGCAGAATATTGGGGTGGCATGAAGGGGCTCTGCAGCCTACGCATGTACTGTATTTGAAAATGTGTGCTAACTAAACCCCTGTTTTTAACACAAACTGTAGACAGGACAATTTGGTTTCTTCGCAAGCTGGTTGGTAAGTTGAGCTGGAATTTTTCTCTTTTATTGTTTGACATGCATCGCCCTTACATGTGCTCTTGATGTGAAGGCCAGTTATAGATTGGGGCAGTGGCCATTTTTTGTAATGGAAGGGGGTGGCCAAACTCCATCACTGCCATCAAGAGCCAGAGCTTTGCTTGATGAGAATTGCCCAGCATTTGGAGTATAGAGAGCGATGGCTGCTGTAAGTTCCCACACTCCAAACCTGTTTAGCAAATAGAATGGCAGGGGCATTCAACAAACTCTCAAAGGATATCCCAACAGAAAAAGCCCAGAAGCATATTGCTAAGGCCGTAATTTCATAGCTCAATTCCTCCATTCACGCTAAACAGCATTAATAGATGAACCTACTCTGCCAGACATAGTATTGTTTACATACCCAAATAGTAACAGCAGATTACAGGATGTAGTTAATGTTTGGTCATAATTTTTCAAACTACTTCAATTTTTCAATTGATTTTCCAGCCCTGTGGTGCTTATAGTGCTTTTTTTTACTCAAATATGGCCATAAGAAATCGACACACCAAGGAATCATTGTAATGCAATGGTGTCTTATATAGACAGGTGTCTAAAATACAGTTGTTCCTATGTTATCTGAAAATGAGGATACAAATGTGAGTTTAATAAAGAAGAACTTCACTGTAAAGGAGAAGTTTCATTTTATGCATTCCTCACCCCTCCTTTTCTATTTTTAACTCTTTTTTTGAGGGGGGAGCAGGTACCTGGTTCCAGTTGGATAACCAGAATTTTTACTCCCCCCTTCCTACCCAAAACTTTCACAGGGTCCAGAGGGTTGTGAAACCAATCACCAAGCACAGAATGGCATAGTGCATGCACAGTGGGAAGCCAGCTATGAAGATGCAAGGAATCACAGCCAACTGCCCACAGACCTGTAAAGAATTGGTTTGAGTAAGGATGACGATGGATCTCTGGACAGGTAAGTGTTCTTTAATTAAAATTCAGCAGCTACAATATTTGATTTAAAATAATTACATATACAGTTAGGTCCATATATATTTGAACACAGGCACAATTTTAGTTTTTTTCAGGTATTTACCAAAACAAATTCTAACTATAGTTATATAATTGATATGGGCTGAAAGTGCACACTCTCAGGTTTAATTTGAGGGTATGTACATCCAACTTGGTGGAAGGGTTTAGGAATTCCAGCTCTTAAGAATAGCTGATTGGCTTTTTCAAGGGACCAAACGTGGTTGGACAATTGAATATAATCATAAATAAAATGTTCATTTTTAATATTTTGTTGAGAATCCTTTACTAGCAATGACTGCCTGAAGTCTGGAACCCATGAACATTACCAAAGACTGGGTTTCCTCCTTTCTGATGCTTTGCCAGGCTCTATCTGCAGCTGTCTTCAGTTGTTCTTTGTTTGTGGGTCTTTCTGCCTTTAGTTTTGCCTTCAGCAAGTGAAATGCATGCTCAATTGGGTTGAGATCAAACTTTACACTTGGCACAATGCAGTCAGGCAAGTACCGTTCTCCTGGCAATCGCCAAACCCAGACATGTCCATCTGATTGCCAGACAGAGAAGCATGATTGGTCACTCCATAGAACACATCTCCACTGTTCTAGAGTCCAGTGACGGCATGCTTTACACTACTGCATCCAACGCTTTGCATTGCATTTTCTGATGTAAGGCTTGGATGCAGCTGCTTGGCCATGGAAACCAAATCCATGAAGCTTTCTACGCACTGTTGTTGTGCTAATCTGAAGGCCACATGAAGTTTGGAGGTCTTTAGTTATTGACTCTACAGACAGTTGGCGACTTCTGCGCACTGTGCGCTTCAGCATGTGCTGACCCCACTCTGTCATTTTACGTGGCCTACCACTTCATGGGTGCTGTTGTTCCTAGTTTCTTCCACTTTGTTAGAATACCACTAACAATTGACCGTGGAATATTTTGTAGCAAGGAAATTTCACGGATGGACTTATTGCACAGGTGGCAACCTATCATGGTACCACATTTGAATTCACTGAGCTCCTGAGAACGACCCATTCTTTCACAAATGTTTGTAGAAGCAGTCTGCATGCCTAGGTGCTTGATTGTATACACCTGTGGCCATGGAGGTGATTGGAACACCTGAATCCAATGATTTAGAGGGCTGGCCCAATACTTTTGGCAATATAGTGTATGTAATTATAGAGTACATTTTGATTTGAAGAAAAGCTGTACCCAAAACGGGTTTCTCCATTTTGGGTAGAAAGAGGGATAGAGTTCAACCCTTTCTTGAGCCTTTACCATTGTCTGCAGAAGTGTAAATAGAAAAATACATGTTTGGTGGATGTGCTCCTTGAAAATGATCCAATGATTGCTACGCATTTTCTTAATTATATATCAATAAAATTAAAACAAAGGACGCATCATTTTGCCTTGATCATATGATGAAATATGATAGCTTTCCAATGTTTGGAGAGATCTTGAGAAATGTGACACATAGTCGTGGAATGTCATGAAATATCTCAAGGGCACAGCGGGCCCCATCAGAAAAAAAACTAATTGGCCAGCTGCAAATAATACAATTTCTAAAGAAGTTGTTACAGATAATCACTTAATCATTCCTTCTCACTCAAGCAGCATGGCAGCTAAACCCGGCCAGGACAAATAGTGGCTGTGCAATACAAATATTGCAGTTTTATTTACATCTTTATTTTAGTAGTCATGAATCATCAATCTTTAATTTTAGCTTAGACGTTCTATCAGTTATAATCTGGTTCAGGATCCCAGCTGTGTTCATTGATAGTGGGCTATATTCATCAGAGTTTCTGAAGTACAAACTATCTGTATTTGTCAACCAGAACATTCTTACATTCTTTCCCCTACTGTCATTTCTTTAGGTACTATGAGTCTGCCTAACAACCTTTGCATGTCCAATATCAAAGTGGAAATCCATGCAAGCAGCAGCACGCAGTTGTGATGGTCAGCACAGTGCCTAAGTAGTTAGCACTTCTGCCTAGTAGTACTAGGATTGTCGGTTTGAATCCCAACCACAGCACTACCTGCCTGGAGTTTGCAGGTTCTCCCTGTGCTTGCATGGGTTTCCTCTGGGTACTCTAATTTCCTCCCACACTGCAAAGACATGTTGGTCGGGTCATTGGCTCCTGTCTAATGCAGGCCATGTATGACGTGATGTTACAGGAAAGAAAATTGCTCGATTCCCCCATCAGCACAGTTGGAGTCGATGAAGGAATCCCTCCCATGGAGGGGGGGAGCCATGCCTGATGGGAGAACACATTGATTATTGCTAGCAGCTATAAAGCAAACTAGCAATGTAAAATCCGAAATGCTGATTGTACCTAACACCAGATTTTGCATCCTCCAGTTTTAGTAAATCAACCCTATGGTGTAATATGTAAAAAATTAATTACCAGTGATAAAACCGCTATAGCTATCTAAGCCTGCTAACCCGCTCCCCCCTCCTCAATGCCTGAAACAAGCTGGGGAGACAACACTGCACAATGCAATACAGGCCCATCAGATTACACTGCTGCCAATTTCACCCAGATTTCAGGCTTGTATGGAATTATGGGAAGAATATACAATGGCTGATTTCAGGTAGTTACATTGTTGTTATACAAAAAACACTGGATGATATTTGAATGGGTACATAATCAGACTAAAGAATGCATTTTAAATATTTGCCTGGAGTTTCATTTTAATTGCAAATCTTTTTTTTTTATATTAATGACTTGACAAAGCTTAATTACATATTTCTGGAACTGAAAGAGCACTTTGCACACATCTACAATGCTGTTTCGAAACTCTAGCTTCACTCTAATAAAATTTGAATTATCTCTCGCAATGGTAGATGAGTTACATTATGTCAATGTAATGTCCTTTCTCTTAGAGGACATTTCCTTGTAATAATTTTATCTACCTTCCATTATATAAGCCACTTAAGGTGATGTGAAAGAAGAAATCATACAGGACCTAGTTAATCTTTTTTTTTCCAGACTACACTTATGAGAATCAATGACTTATTATATACAATAGTGAGATTCAGTATAATGTAATATAATATGATCTATGGAACAGTACTAAAATTAAGATGGAATATTATTTGACGCACTGATGTTTTAAAGTTACCCAGCGGTTCTATAAATAATTGGAACAGTAATTCAACCGGAAGTTCTCCTTCCAACTGCAACCTTCTTGGACATGTCATAGGTCTTAGAAGGCCATGGGACCATTCACAAAGCGCAGTGTGGCTCGCACATGCACAGTGGGGAGCTGGTTGTGAAGCCACAAAGAATCTCAGCTGGCTTCCCAAGGTAAACTTACCAGCCCCGGGGACCTGAAGACCATCCAATAGCCAGTTCGGGGTGAGGACGGAGCTGGATCCCTGAACAGGTGAGTGTCCTTTTATTAAATGTCATCAGCTTGAGTATTTGGAGCTGCTGACTTTTATTTTTTTTTTCCAAATAGGGTGTAGTTCCTCTTTACAGTCTGTTCTTCACATCACAGTAAATAATCTAGCTGCCAATTGTTCTATTTATTATTATTATTATTATACAGTATTTATAAAGCGCCAATGGTTCGCTCAGCGCTGTACATTACAAAGGGGGACAGAACATGTGACAGAACAATACCAATACAATGCAAAACATGAGGGGATTGAGGGCCCTGCTCTTTGGAGCTTACAATCTAGGAGGGAGGGGATAGTGGCACAGGAGGAGAAAGCTGTGGGGGACGGAGTGGTAGGAAGAGTGGAGGAGGTCGGTAAGTTAGCAGGGGGTGGGGTAGGCTTCCCCTGAAGAGATGGGTTTTCAGGGTGCGCCTAAAGGAGAGGAGAGTAGGTGATAATCTGATGGGTTGGGGCAGGGAGTTCCAGAGGATGGGTGACACCCTGGAGAAGTCCTGGAGGTGGGCATGGGAGGAGGAGACCAGGGAACTAGAGAGAAGGAGGTCTTGTGAGGAGCGGAGTGTGCGTTCTGGGCGGTACTTGGATATTAGGTCAGTGATGTAGTTCGGGGCAGTATGGTGGACAGCTTTGTACGTCAGTGTTAGGTCTATTTGACATTTTATATACGCAACTTTTTGTGGTTGTATGGTGGTGTTAATAAGCAGAGTCTTATGTTATGTAGCAGGATTGAACTCTTATACTATAGAGAAATGAGTAATAGGTTATCTAACGAGTGCTACCTAGAAAAAAATATATATTTAGTTTAATAATATATCAAGAGAGCGGCTAGAACACCAAAAAAAGGTAACCAATACACCTACAATACAGGAAAATATGTAGAAAATATAGGTGCAGCGCTATAAATAGTATGAACATATAATATACCATATATAGAACATTAATCAACATGCAATAGCGTAGTGAATATATTAATAATTCAAAGCAAGTGATATAACGTCCAAATGAGAAGACGTGTGATATGGAGATCTTGTAGAGTCCCTGTTTAAGGTGGGAATATGTGATCCAGAGGTGGTATATAATGAATAGAATGCGCACTCACCAGAAGTGTGTATTAAATACGCATTAGGAAAATCTCCTGTCTCATCAAGCACGTGAAGGCTCTTCTGTATTCAGAACAGGCTACATTAACTATCAACATCTGGTCACCGACAGAACAGGATCCTGGGGTTCATCTTTCGTTATTCATTCACAGCATCACGGAGTCACCTTTAGGGGCAGGCACTGCAGAGGATGGCGCTCACAGAGAGAGCCCAATAAGGGACATCACATAGTGTGATATTGTTCGATGAACGTTTATTGATGTATAAAGGTAAAAACTTTTTGTGGTTGTATGGTGGTGTTAATAAACAGAGTCTTATGTTCAACTTTATGTAGCAGGATTGAACTCTTATACAGAGAAGTTTCCATTTAATATGGGAACATGATTAATAATTATTAATCATACCATTTAAAATTGATTTGATAGAATGTTTATTCGTAGTAAACAGTGTATAAGATCAAGACCATTCTCCTTCATCTTGTCTTATTTCTTTAAGGACTTTTTAAAGACTGTAATTGGATTTTATCCTTTTATAATCAGCGCTGTGATTTTTCAATTTATAATTTGTGATATTGCCTTTATTTGTCAGCTGCTTTTTGTTTATATTTATTTATTCATTTTTTTGTTGTTTTTTTATATTCAAGCGCAGTTATTTGTTTTTCTATTTGTAGTATACAGCACGTGAAAATATTTTAAAGAAGAGGGCCATAATGTATCTTAATTGGATTAAAAATATTTTTTTTTTTCAATCTACAACACCTCATGGGTTTCCAATTCTGTGATCAGCAGATGTCTCATCTGCCACTGACCTATTTTTAAATTCTGTTCTTTTCAGGGAGAGATAATTATTGAAGACACAATACAAAGATTTGTCCAAGGCATTGTCCTACACACAGCATGGTATGCACCTCTGAGGTCCCACTGGATAGCAGACATAATACTAACACTCCACCCCTGCAAATCCAATAGACATAATAGACTTCAAATGATACGGGTGTCCCCTAATGTTTCAAACAAGTTCATTCTCATAATTTACCATTTTTATCAAGTTCATCTATCTCATACATCTGTTACTATATAATAACGTGAACAATCTACGTCTGGAGGAAAAAAAAAAAAATCTCCAAAAACAGAAAGGTTTCTTCACTGAGAGCTATGAAAATGTGGAATAGACTCCCTCAAGAGCTGGTTCTGGCCAGCTCCATGGATTGCTTTGAAAAAGTCCTGGATTCTTTCCAAGATACACAGAATATAACTGCTTACTAACATTTATAGGTAAAGTTGATCCAGGGAATATTTGATTGCCTCTCGGGGGATCAGGAAGGAATTTTCTTCCCTGCAGGAGCAAATTGGGCAGCACAGTGGCTAAATGGTTAGCACTTCCGCCTGGCAGTATTAGGGTCACTGGTTTGAATCCCAGCCACGGCACCGCCTGCTTGGAGTTTGCATGTTCTCCCTGTGCCTGTATGGATTTCCTCTGGGTACTCTGGTTATTTCCCACACTCCAAAGACATGCTGGTAGGTTAATTGGATCCTATCTAAATTGGCCCTTGTATATGAATGTGAGTTAGGGACCTTAGATTGTACACTCCTTGAGGGTCAGGGACTGATGTGAATGTACAATATATATGTAAAGTGCTGCATAAATTGACAGTGCTATATAAATACCTGAAATAAAATAAAGATTGGATCGTGCTTTGCTGGTTTTTTTGTCTTCCTCTG
Organism: Staurois parvus; assembly: GCF_062004578.1. Lineage (NCBI taxonomy): Eukaryota > Metazoa > Chordata > Amphibia > Anura > Ranidae > Staurois > Staurois parvus. The sequence goes on along the minus strand of NW_028317931.1, from coordinate 2,079,792 downwards.
GATCAACTGTGGGTATAGGATTATAATTTTATTTTTTTTTCAATGGTTGAGCTGGATGGACGTTTGTCTTTTTTCAGCCAGACTAACTATGTAACTATATAACAATACAATTTATGCAGGATTATGAATGTAATACCAAAGATGAAATGCTGGACATCCCTTTTAAATAGTCAAAATACTAAGTATACACAAGGAGATTTTTTCGTTCAACCTGAACGAAAAAAAAAAAAACCTGTGAGGTTGCCGTACTAAAGCCTGGTACACACGGGCCAAATATCGGCTGGTTCAACAGAAACCAGACAACATTCAGCCATTGTGTACAGCAGCCTGCCTGACAGAAGCTGGCCGAAAATACGGCTGCTGTTGAACGGCCATGCTGGAAAACCATCTTTTGATTGGCCAATGGCTGCAAGCGTTGATGCCAGGGGGGGTGGGGGGGACAGTCCCCCGTCAGTGGGGAGATCGCCATACTAATATTGCAATCTCCTAATTTTTTTTTTTGTTCAGCCCAATGGGGCTAAGTGATGTTAGTGTGGTGATCTCCCATGCTGAACTATTGTGTTGTGACAGGGGGACTGCCCCCATTGTGACAGGGGGACTGCTCCTCCCACCAGAACACATTGATCAGTGCTCACAACCATTGGCTGCAAGCACTGATCAAATGCTGGTTTTCCAGAATGCCCGTTCTATAAAAAACATTTGTTAGACTGGCTTCCGTCGGACATGCTGCTGTACCTATGAGCTGAATGTCAGCCGGTTTCTGTCGAAACGCAGATATTTGGCCCGTGTGTACCAGTCCTAATGCTATAAAGATAACAATGCAACTGTAAAAACTCAGAAATACACTCAGATAGAGCAAGGTCTTTGTAGTGTATTTTATTGAGAATACAGTTCTTTGTTACATGATGTATTACTGAAACCCAACTCTCTAAAGATAAAAGAGGGTTGTGTTTATTGTAAGGCAAGGCACTAGCCCTAATTTTCAAGGATTTTGATTAATCAGATTGCAATAACAATGTCATCCATAAGGATTTAAAGGGTATGTTCATCTTTACCAAAAAAGCATACTATGCTGTCCCATATGGGTATGACAGCATAGTATGCTAAATCTAACTTCCAGTCAGGGCTCGCTTTCAAAAAGTAGGCCAGATTCTTTTTAACCATTAGCTGCCCGGCCTATAGCCGTTTGGCGGCCGCAAAAATGGTTTAGCTTTCCGGGGTGTACGCCATTTGGCGTCCTCCCGCACATGCGCAGTTCGTGCGGTTGCAGAACCGCGCAGCAGAGCGATCTGTCACCGGCCGTGTACCTCGGACACGACCGATGACAGATCTGAGTACCGGCCCCCGTTGCCAGTACCATGTGACCTGCTGTGACCAATCACAGCAGGTCACATGACAGTTGTATACAATGGATGGCTTCATTCATGCCATCCATTGTATACTAGTGCCTAGCTGTGAGTGGTCACAGCAGGTCACATGCACATGTCATGTGATTAGCTGTGGCCAAATCACAGCTAAGCACACAGAAAAAAAAAACCTGAATGAATCGATGTCATTCAGGTAAATGCTTGCTTATAGCAAAGTAATTCTTTGCTATAAGCAAATTGTATAAAAAAAATAAATAAATAAAAAAAATAAATACTGATCACTTCCCCAAAGTAGTACAATGTTACTATGGTAACATTGTACTACTTTGGTCATAGTAAAATATGAAAAACAATCTTAAAAAAATCTTAAACAATCTTAAAAAAATGTAATAAAAAATTAAAAATAAAAAAATAATTTTTTTTTTTAAAAAATATATATTTTTTTTTCATACTGTCACCAGTCAGTGTCCCTGTTCACCGCCATGCCAGTTATATGATGATGCTGTACTGCACTGGTGACAGTATGTAAAAAGAAAATAGTGAAAATAATTTTTTTTATTTTTTCATTTTCCGAAAAATTATGACAAAAAAAATACAACTTCAAAAAACTCGCCATGCCTCTTATGAAATACGTCGGACTGTCTACTCTGCAAAAAGGGGTCATTTCGGGGATATCTGTACTATTCTGACATTCTTAGACCTCAAGAAATTAGATTGGCTGTCAGTACTTCAGGATTGATCAATATTCAGATCTATACCATAGTTTGTGAACTCTATAACTTTCCTACAAACTAAATAATACATCCTAATTTGGGTTATTTTCACCAAAAACATGTAGCAGAATACATCTCGGCCTAAATTTATGAAGAACAATTATTTATTTGTAAACTTTTATAACAGAAACAAAGAAAAACGTGTTTTTTTTTCAAACTTTTTGGTCTTTTTTTGTTAATTTAGCAAAAAATAAAAACCCCAGCAGTGACTAAATACCACCAAAAGAAGGCTCTAGTTGTGTGAAAAAATGATAAAATTTTAGTTTGGGTACAATGTTGTATGACCGCGCAATTGTCATTCAAAGTGTGAGAGCGCTGAAACGTGAAAAATGGCCTGGGCAGGAAGGGGTAAAATTGCCCGGTATTGAAATGGTTAAAAAACAAGCCTTCTTAAAATCCTCTACATTCTTTGATGGCTTTGCCCCGAGTTATTGTAGGGAGCAGGTGTTGGGACCAGCGCCCCCTAGCGCCACAGGAGGAAGCACCGTCCTGTTCCTTCGGGCCACACATGCTCATTGTGTACTCCCTCCTATCGCCTATGATGAGCTCAGCAACAGGATAGCACACACATGGATTTGTACAGGCTTCCTGGCTGCAGAAACTTGCTAAATATTGATGGTATGCAGCCCATATCAGCCATGTTAATGAGGCCTTACACACAAAAAAAAGGAGGTGGGATTTTCACTGGAACAAGAAGGCAGTAAATCAATAAAACCAATGTCAGAAGTTCTAACCCCTCCACGCTCTACTAAAAATGTAGTTTTTGTATGCATCCCTGTTGGAGAGATTTCTTATCACTTCCTGTCCTGAGTTTCTATCTTGCCAGGAACTGGGGGGGCAGCTCCCCAAGAGGGACGAAGGTGGCAGAAAAACAGGCTCTAACCTTTCCATGCTCTATCCTAAACAAAATACAGTGTTTTGGCTGAAGTTGGGCTTTTAGAGTTCCGATTTCTTTCTGGGTTTCCTGATGTTCATGCAAGACAGCCAGAAAACGAGCATTTTCAGAGGGAGGTCAGTAAAGGAAGACTCAGCACTTCCGTCATTACAGTATTATTCATTCTTAAGCGAAATAACCCTTTAAAATGATGTAAGCCATTAATGAACATTAACACTTGTATAAAATGAAAAAAAAGGGTTATGTAAAAAAAAAAGCATTAGCAAAAAACCTTCTAAAATGACCTGTCCTGCACTATTATTTCTTAGCCCTGAGTGACTCATTTTTTAAACAGGTATCGATCTGTCTGTGACGCATACATGAGAGATGTGCCTGTAGCTGCTGTTAACCTGAGACGCTTTTCTAAAATAACTCAGAATCCATGTAGCAATGTCAGACAGGAGAGGTGCCATTTAAAGCCATGGGCATAGTATTGATTTCTCTAGCAATTTTTAGATTCAGGTTTTCTGGCTTTAGAAATGCTACAATACAAAAAGCTCAGAATTATATGTGTGCTGTTCAGGCCTCTGGCCTGTAGATGTCACTATTTACAGCTGTTACATGTATAATACTTTCTATACACTGTACAAGTTAGTTTAAGTTCTTGTTCCTAGGACGGGTGTCAAACTGGAGGTCCTCCAGCTGTTGCCAAACTACAAGTCCTATGAGGCATTGCAAGATTGACAGTTACAAGCATGAATCTGAAAGGCAGAGGCATGATGGAACTTGTAGTTTTGCAACAGATGGAGGGATGCCAGTTTGACACCCCTGCTCAGATGTCTGCACATGTATTATGGATTCTAAATTTGCAAAAGCCAAATCCCAGGTATGGCCTTTTTTTGCATAATTGTATTGGCATGTAAATACACTATATTGCCCACACACCATAATCCCCCCTCCACCAAACTTTACACTTGACACAATGCAGTCAGGCAAGTACCGTTCTCCTGGCAACCGCCAAACCCAGACACGTCCATCGGATTGCCAAACAGAGAAGCATGATTGGTCACTTCAGAGAACACATCTCCAATGTTATAGAGTCCAGTGGTGGCATGCTTTACACCACGGCATCCTACACTTTGCATTGCACTTGGTGATTTAAGGCTTGGATGCAGCTGCTCGGCCATGGGAACCCATTCCATGAAGCTCCCTATGCACTGTTGTTGTGCTAATCTGAAGGCCACATGAAGTTTGGAGGTCTTTAGCCATTGACTCTGCAGACAGTTGGCGACTTCTGTGCACTGTGCGCTTCAGCATGAGCTGACCCCGCTCTGCATATGGCCTACCACTTCGAGGCTCAGTTGCTGTAGTTCCCAGTTGCTTCTACTTTGTTATTTTTCCGTGTGGCCTTCAGATTAGCACAACAACAGTGCAAGAAATGCTTCATAGAATGGGTTTCTGTGGCAGAGTGTGTGTTTTGTTTTCGGGGTCACCTGATGCCCATGATCTATACATTTATTATCTTTTTCTATATATATCCTCAGAATCATTTGGTACTGTGGACCCTGTTTTATTTGGGGTGGCTATCCAGGAAGTCCCTACACTTGAGAAGCGGGTATGATAGTCTCACTAATGAGAAGGTAACAGTAGTATCCATTGATTATTGTGGAGGGAGGCCTGGTGAATTTTGGATGTGATTTGGTTTCCATATTTCTATACATATACTATGTATTTTTGTGTTCCAGCTTTTACATTCCAGGAGGTCCCTGACATATATTGGGAACACACCTACTGAATACTTGGTTCACTCAAATATAAAGCGGGAAACCTACGGAAACCCAGGATAACTATTTCATCATTACACAACTCTGCCTTATATGGTGCTCTGTTGGCTAAGATGACCCTAAATTGAAGACGCTAAGTGTTTTTTAACATGATTTTATTTTTTTCATATGTACACCGTGCTCATGTTTAACCTCCCTATGATCTATGTGATCAAATAAAGTATTGTTAAAATTCCTTTGAATTCATATTACTCCGCCTGGATCATCTAGAAACCTTCTTTTTCAGATAGGGGTGTTCTTGTCACACTATCATATTGCTTAGTTTCTGTGGCAGAGCAGCTGCATCCAAGCCTTACATCACCAAGTGCAATACAAAGAGTCAGATGCAGTGGTGTAAAGCACACCGCCACTGGACTCTAGAGCAGTGGAGACATGTTCTCTGGATAGACGAATCATGCTTCTCTGTCTGGAAATCTGATGGACATGTCTGAGTTTGGTGGTTGCCAGGAGAACGGTACTTGCCAGACTTCATTGTGCCAAGTGTAAAGTTTGGTGGTGTGGAGTTGTTTTTCTTGGTTTGGCCTGGCCCCTTAGTTCCAGTGAAGGGAACTCTTAAGGCATCAGCATACCAAAACATTTTAGACAATTCTATGCTCCTAACTTTGTGGGAATAGTTTGGGGATGGCCCCTTCTTGTTCCAACATGACTGCACACCAGTGCACAAAGCAAGGTCCATAAAGACATGGATGAGCGAGTTTGGGGTGGAGGAACTTGACTGGCCTGCATAGAGTCCTGACCTCAACCCGATAGAACACCTTTGGGATGAATTAGAACGGAGACTGCGAGCCAGGCCTTCTCATCCGACATCAGTGCCTGACCTCACAAATGCTCTTCTGGAAGAATGGTCAAACCTTCCAATAGACACCCTCCTAAACTTTGTGGACAGCCTTCCCAGAAGAGTTGAACCTGTTATAGCTGCAAAGGGTGCATTTAAAGGCAAGCGCCCCAATACATTTGGCAATATAGTGTGTATATATATATACATATATATATATAGTGATATTTGGGGGTTATATAGCTCAGGGTAGCGCTTACCAGTGAGTCCATGCCAGAAATGATGGTTTAAAGGCTTGTTGGCCCACTTTTATTAAAGAATACAAGAAAAGTCCATACATCAATGCAAAAAAAAAAAGATTCAGCCTCCTGGCTCTCTTTAGCAGCACCACTGCTCAGGTTTTATGCCTTGGTCCTCTTGACCAATCACATACAAACGCTGTACCTCGGTTAGTGCTCTTTCACAGCATTCCTGCTTCTCCAGCCCACAGGCTTGGGCCCTCTGACTGCTCTGCCAGACTACACTGTGCCACCATGCACACTTGTGTCTGCTCACTTGCACCCACATGGACTCCTCGGGAGGGTGGAGCCCAGAAGCCTGGTCCTGGTCCTGTGGAAGAGACACACACACACCTGCACAATCAATCTCCTGGCCATTCCCAAAACCTGGTTCCAGGATTGGAGATTTCCTCCTACCCACATCACTGTGAAATCCCCAGGCTCCAGGTCCCAAACAGAGCTTTGGAAAGAACCGAGGAGACTGAAAACACAGTTTTGTCCAACTTAAACAAGCACCCTGGAGCCCCTCAACCTGCCTTGTTGAGAATCCTGGGCAAAATATCCTTTTTACCTTGTGACAGATCATCACACTGTCACAATATATACACATATATATATATATGGAACATTTTTCCTGCAAAAGTGGAGTTACCCTTTACAAAATCAGCACTTTGAATGGACGTTCAAAGTTACCCTTTACAAATTCAGCACTTTGAATGGATGTAGAGAAGAGAATACTGCAGATAAACAGGTACAACTTATCTAGGATGATTTTTTTTCATGTCTGTGTATCTTCTGAGGCCAGTCACTTTCAGGGGCGGACTGACCATTTGAGCACTCGGGCACTGCCCGAGGGCCCGGGGTCAATAGGGGGCCCCATGAGATGCCCCTGGTACCTTTCATTGTCTTTTTCATAAGCCCTTTTGGGTGTGGGCAAGGACACAGGGGCCGCAGGATCCCCTATTGCCCGGGGGCCCCATGAGTTGTCAGTCCGCCCCTGGTCACTTTACTGAGTATATTTAAGGGTTTACAACCACTTTAATAAAGTACTCTTTAACTACTTTGCCTTCTCTACAGTACATAACAAGATTTATTTTTTTTTTAAGTTAGGTTAAGTTGTACAATGAAATTTACACAATGCATTAATTTCACTTGAACCTTAACTTTCCTCAAAACTTTTTCTTTTTTTTCAGTATCCTGAGGGAGAGAGAGAGAAAACAGGTGGCGCACACACCTAGTGCATTATCCAAGGTTTATTGTAGGAGTGAAAGAATAATAAAAACATACTCACAGACGAAGCATGTATCTAAAAAGCATAGAAAAATGACAATGGCCACAACGGCAGGCAAGGTGTTCTCACTGTCAGTGCGGTCAAATGGCTGACGCGTTTCGGGGACAAATCCCTTTCCTCAGAGCTGATGACCAACCTGTATGGAGGTCAAGTAGTAAATAACCAGGGCTAGATGCCTTGGGAGCAAAGCTCCACCTCCTCTACTTGTTATAAGATGAGGGGTTGGAGGGGGTTATTTAAAGTGCATACAGGTTGGCCATTGTCATTTTTCTATGCTTTTTAGATACATGCTTTGTCTGTGAGTATGTTTTTATTATTCTTTCACTCCTACAATAAACCTTGGATAATGCACTAGGTGTGTGCGCCACCTGTTTTCTCTCTCTCTCTCTCCATCAGGATACTGAAAAAAAAGAAAAGGTTTTGAGGAAAGTTAAATTAATGCATTGTGCAAATTTCATTGTACAACTTAACCTAACTTAAAAAAAAAGTTCTTTCACTCCTACAATAAACCTTGGATAATGCACTAGGTGTGTGCGCCACCTGTTTTCTCTCTACCCAGTGGCTGATTTCCCCGTCTGAGGAGGGCTGCACCCCTGAAGCATTTCCTTTGGTTGTTGCTGTCCTGGTACCCTTGGCTTCCCTTTTGGCTGTGCATATCCTGAGGTGCTGGAGAGTACATACGATATCCTGAGGGAGAGACAGAACCTCTGTTTTTTACTATCTTCTGTGTCCATAGCTAAATATAGAGAGAGAGATACGTTATGATTGGTTAAACTCAAAAATGCTTGTTCACAGCTACTTTTTCTTTACAGGCTTCAAAATTTGTTTCCGAATCAGGGACAGTTTGGTGCTATGTGTGTCCCCACCAGGGAGGCCTCTCCAGACTTCTTGTCTCTTGTCATTAGGTCACTAGGACATGGAGTTGGGGCAATTTATTCACATCAATCTTATTCATTTCAGCAATTTCTGGCTGAGGGAATCACAGTTATTTTCTGTAGAATTGTTACCTTGCTACTTTTGCAATGATTTGTAGCTATGTTTCTTAGTGACTCAGTTTGGGCAGTGTTCATATAGGCGCCGAGATTGACACCAATAATCACTCTGCATTCACCTCTCTGACTGAGCTACAAATTGCTAAAGAAGAGCAAGCCCTAAGATAATGATGTAGAAAAAGTATGACCTGCAGCTGCAACAAATTGGCAGATGATATAGTCATTATGTCTCTAGCTACAACCTGCTGTAAATCGCTGAAATTAGCGATTTGTAGCAGTAAGGAACAGCCAATCAGACATGGCCAGGGAAATCTATCTGGAGGACATATGAATAGCAATACAGAACACATTTTTGACTAGGGGGAACCTCTGCCAAATTTATATTGCTGTTTATGAAATAAATGTATTTATTTCAGGTACTTATTTAGCGCCATCAATTTAGGCTCCATGTACACTGCAGCTGATAAACTCACGTTTAGGAGCTTTTCTGCGTTCATTTTCAGCAGCCCCTGAACTCTCCCTAATATTCTCCTATGTGTCCATGTACACATCTTCGTTTACAGCAGTTGAGTTTACAGTCATTTTTTTGAAAGCACCAAACTTGCGTTCAAGAATAGATTTTATCAGCGTTTCAAATGTCAAATGCTTGTAAACACGTGTAAAAACGGCTAACCGCGTTTATAAGCGTTTGCGTTTGGACATTTTTTAACTCTTCCATTTCCAGATGCTGTCCAGAACCTGTTTTCATCATGAAAAATGCATGCAGAGCGTTTTCCCGGTACTCAAATGGATCTGGTACACCGTACTTTGAGGTTTTGCATGAAAAAAAAATATGTTAGATACGGCTGCAATAATTTCTGTACAGAAATGAGCTGGAACACATCCAAACACCACAAAAAAAAAAAGACAGCTAATCTCAACAAATACTGCTCTCTCTGCTTCTACTCTCTCTATTTCTCTCAAACAGTCTGAAATAGTTAATAATTTACCATTTTCCAGTGCATTCTGGGCATTTGGGAGGTTCTTCTGTGCTTATCATTAAAAAATGCTTCTGAACGCAAACGCTCAAAACGTGCATAAACAGTCTGCAAACCTGACGTTTTTTAACCTGTGTTTTCCTGCTGTCAATTTCTAGCGTTCAGAAGAGTTCTCAAACGCACCGTGTTACACAGCACTTTATATATTGTACATTCACATCAGTCCCTAACCTTCAAGGAGCGTACAATCTAAGGTCCAGGGGCGGACTGACAACACAGGGAGAACATGCAAACTCCAGGCAGGTGGTGCCGTGGTTGGGATTTGAACCAACAACCCTAGTACTGCCAGGCGGAAATGCTAACCACTGAGCAAGGGCGGACTGACAACTCATGGGGGCCCCTGGGCAATAGGGGATCATGGGGCTCCTGTGTTCTTGCCAAAACTCAAAAAAGCCTATGAAAAAGGTACCAGGGGCATTTCATGGGGCCCCTACTGACCCCGGGCCCTCGGGCAGTGCCCGAGGTTCCAAATGATCAGTCCGCCCCTGCTAAGGTCCCTAACTTACATTAAGACATACACTTACTAGGGCAAATTTAAACAGGAGCCAATAATCTACCAGCATGTCTTTGGAGTGTGAGAGGAAATCGGAGTACCCAGAGGAAACCCACAGAGACACAGAGTACATGCAAACTCCATGCAGGTAGTTTTGTGATTGAGATTCAAACTGACAACCCTAGTGCTTCAAGGCGTAAGGGCTAACCACTTAGCCACTGTGCTGCCCTTTTCCTGTGACATTGATACCTAGCAATAAAAACCTGAAAGGGGTTCTAATCATTTATCAATCTATTAAAAAATTGAACAAAACGGCCGTATAAAATAAGCCAACTACAGTGCCAGGAACATCTGTAAAGAGAAAAAATGTGAATGAAGTTCCAATACCTTGAGCAGGGTAGATATGGCCTACCTCCCTGAACTCCACCTCCCACCAACCCCAAATAACAAGCTTTACTCGAAGTGGAGTTAAATGGCCCTAAAGCCTCTTACTATAAACAACATACCAATAAATAACAAATGTAATCAAATGCGGTTGCAGATCCTTGAAGATGTGATTAAAAGAATAACTTTGTGTCTGTGGCATCGTTTAGTTACGTTATGCCCCCACCTGCAAGACACTGCCTTGGGGACACTCCCAGCGGACATCAGACACTTTACAGGTTGACCACTATCTGGTCACCATTATTCGACCACACCCAACAAGGGGACACCATGTCAGGAGATGGGTTTCTGCTTTTTTCCCAAAACAGTTTTCAACCCATTCAAGGACCCCAAACCTCCAAAAACATCCACCGTATACTAAATCTACCCCCACACTTACCAACATAAGAGAGGGTGGGATATTCATCCGATGGCTTCAACTCTCCAACCGATTCTGTAAAACTCCTCCCTGCAAGCTGTCCTCCTGCACTCTTCCCAATCACCCCATCTCTTCAGCCAATCCAGTAAGTATTATTACTTTCTTCCTGCTTTTCAATACCTAATTTTATGCTGACTGTTTCCCCTTCCACCCTGCCATGCATGTCCTGTGCTTAATTCATTTATTTCATAGCTCTTGGGCCTTCCTTTAAAAACCAAAGATGACAATGGTCTCAACAAGGTCAAAGGACCAACTCCCATGACATGCTTTCATCAGCTCTTTGTTGCAGAAAAAAAGAAAAGCAAAAAAACATTCTCCAGCTTTTCCATTAAGTTTGAAACAATATTCATATCAATCAAAAAAAGTTCTGCTGCAATTTATCAAACAAAAGCCCAGGAAGGAAATGAGAGTATCTCTGTCAGTATGTCATAATTGTTCACAAGGTTGGATAATTGCAACATATTCATGGAGACAGAAAGGATCTGCCATTGTCACACTGCGTACATAAGGAACAAAAAGGGATAATGAGAAACAGATAACGAATTGCAAAAAAATTACACGTTATAGATTCTATATTTGTAGACAATAATGTGATTTTTTTTATACACGGATAGATACGTATGTGTGAATATAGGATTTAATTAAAGGGCAGATCTAGCCAATCAGCTAAATATAAACTAGAGATACTATATACTACTGATGTGATCCACCCACCCTCGCTGAGCTCTCTGTATACTCATTTCATCCATCCACCCTCGCAGTGCTCTATGTATATTCATGCTATATATCCATCCATCCTTGCTGAGCACTATGTATACTTGTGTCATCCATCCATGCTCGCTGTGCTTTCTGTATACTCATTTCATCCATCCTTGCTGTGCACTATGTATATTCATATTATACATCCACCCTTGCTGAGCACTATGCATACTCGAGTCATGTCATCCATCCATCCTTGCTGTTCACTATGTATATACATGTTATCCATCCACCCTTGCTGAGCACTATGTATAATCATTTCATCCATCCATCCTTGCTGTGCTCTATGTATACTCGAGTCGTGTCATCCATCCATCCTTGCTGTTCACTATGTATATTCATGTTATCCATCCACCCTTGCTGAGCACTATGCATAATCATTCCATCCATCCATCTTTGCTGTGCTCTCTGTATATTCATTTCATCCATCCATCCTTGCTGTGCTCTGTGTATACTCATTCCATCCATCCATCCTTGCTGTGCTCTCTGTATATTCATTTCATCCATCCATCCTTGCTGTGCTCTGTGTATACTCATTTCATCCATCCATCCTTGCTGTGCTCTCTGTATACTCATTTCATCCATCCATCCTTGCTGTGTTCTATGTATATTCATGTTATCCATCCATCCTTGCTGTTCTCTATGTATACTCATTTCATCCATCCACCCTTGCTGAGCACTATGTATACTTGTGTCATCCATCCATCCTTGCTGTGCTCTCTGTATACTCATTTCATCCATCCTTGCTGTGTTCTATGTATATTCATGTTATCCATCCATCCTTGCTGTTCTCTATGTATACTCATTTCATCCATCCACCCTTGCTGAGCACTATGTATACTTGTGTCATCCATCCATCCTTGCTGTGCTCTCTGTATACTCATTTCATCCATCCTTGCTGTGTTCTATGTATATTCATGTTATCCATCCATCCTTGCTGTTCTCTATGTATACTCATTTCATCCATCCACCCTTGCTGAGCACTATGTATACTTGTGTCATCCATCCATCCTTGCTGTGCTCTCTGTATACTCATTTCATCCATCCTTGCTGTGTTCTATGTATATTCATGTTATCCATCCATCCTTGCTGTTCTCTATGTATACTCATTTCATCCATCCACCCTTGCTGAGCACTATGTATACTTGTGTCATCCATCCATCCTTGCTGTGCTCTGTGTATACTCATTTCATCCAACCTTGCTGTGCTCTATGTATATTCATGTTATCCATCCATCCTTGCTGTTCTCTATGTATACTCATTTCATCCATCCATCCTTGCTGTTCTCTATGTATACTCATTTCATCCACCCACCCTTGCTGAGCACTATGTATACTTGTGTCATCCATCCATCCTTGCTGTTCTCTATGTATACTCATTTCATCCATCCATCCTTGCTGTTCTCTATGTATACTCATTTCATCCACCCACCCTTGCTGAGCACTATGTATACTTGTGTCATCCACCCACCCTTGCTGAGCACTATGTATACTTGTGTCATCCATCCATCCTTGCTGAGCACTATGTATACTCATATCATTCACCCACCCTCTCTGTGCTCTATGTATACTCATTTCATCCACCCACCCTTGCTGAGCACTATGTATACTCATTTCATCCATCCATCCTTGCTGTGCTCTATGTATACTCATTTCATCCATCCATCCTTGCTGTGCTCTATGTATACTCATTTCATCCATCCATCCTTGCTGTGCTCTAGGTATATTCGTGTCATCCATTCATCCTTGCTGCGCTCTATGTACAGTATATTCATGTTATCCATCCACCCTTGCTGAGCACTATGTATACTCATATCATCCACCCACCCTCTCTGTGCTCTCTGTATACTCATTTTATCCATCCATCCTTGCTGTGCTCTATTTATATTCATATTATCCATCCACCCTTGCTGTGCTCTATGTATATTCGTGTCATCCATCCATCCTTGCTGTGCTCTGTTTATATTCATATTATCCATCCACTCTTGCTGAGCACTATGTATACTCATATCATCCACCCACCCTTGCTGTGCTCTTTGTATACTCATTTCATCCATCCTTGCTGTGCACTATGTATATTCATATTATCCATCCACCCTTGCTGAGCACTATGTATACTCATGTCATCCATCATTTCACCCATCAAACCTTGCTGTGCTGTAAACACAGGCACACCCAAATTTTTTGTTTTGTTTTGGATGCATTCAATCATTCAAGAATCTTGTTTCATCATATTCATGTTGAACCACTATGTTGAACCAATTCGTCTTTGGAATTTGTTATGTATCTTCGACATTGATTTCATATATTCATTGTATGGGTTGATTTAAACAATTTAGCAACTTTTCCGGAAGATCGCTATATATTCGATACATTATCAAATCGCAGATTCAAATCGAAAGCATTACATATTTTTGTGCTGTAGTCCAACCCACCAAGAGAAATGGCATGAGCTGATTGGACAATATCGACTGGCATCATGTGCATCTAAATTAAGGAATGGAACAAAATTCTGATATATATGTTAACCAAATACAAATTATTGAACAAATTTGAAAATTGAATTCATTTCTCCATGGGCCTGAACTATTATCGCATTATGTAACTTCATCCAAATGAAACAAATGAAACACATGCATTTGCTAATTTTAATATAACTTTTTTTTTGGATTCAATGAGATTAGTTACTATGTCCATTCTGAGACTCCTATACATCCGAATCTCCAACAATAAAATTTTCATCCGAAAAATGAATCAAAATGAAACAAATGTCTACTGTGCTCTATGTATACTTATTTCATCCATCCATCCTTGATGTGCTCAATGTATACTCATGTCATCCATCCACCCTTGCTATGCACTATATACTCACATTCAGGGGTGGACTGACCATTTTGAAACTCGGGCACTGCCCGAGGGCCCCGGGGTCAGTAGGGGGCCCCATGAGATGCCCCTGGTACCTTTTTCATAGGCTTTTTTGAGTTTGGGCAAGGACACAGGGGCCCCATGATCCCCTATTGCCCGGGGGCCCCATGAGTTGTCAGTCCGCCCCTGCTCACATTATTACCTACAACCTGCAGAGCTGATTGAGCAAACATTTTCAAACAGGGCAGTAGAAAATAAGCCGTTTGGTAGATTATTATTATTATTATACAGGATTTATATAGTGCCAACAGTTTGCTCAGCGCTTTACAATATATCGGGAGACAATACAGCCACAATACAGTTCAATACAAGAGGGTTAGGAGGGCCTGATCCTTGGAGCTTACAATCTAAGATCAACTTCTATTCAACCACAATGGCCATACATGGATTGAAACTGAAATGGCCATCTTTAGTTGATTTTGATCTTTTAAATTGATCTTATCCACCATCACTTAAAGTGCATTATTGAGCAGGAAGACAATCTTACTGGACAGCAGGCTGGCAGATGGCAGGGCATCATGGCCTCCATAGTAAAGTGGAAGTGCCTGCATTTAAACACTTTCAATACTCTAATGATAATACATGTTAACAAATGTAGGTCACCGTGGTGTAAGCACTCATTTGATACTTCCTTAGAGTAAATAGTACGTAAAGAATTCTGAAAGAGTCTGCAAGAGGTAAAATTCTATAATTGAAGAAAAAAAAAGAATTTTTTTTAAACACCAATTTTTTTTTTAATATATTTTCGGTCTACCTTGGATTTAATCAAAGTCCGGAATTCTGCTTTTACAAAGGTGTTTTACCCTCCATTATATTAATTGCTGTTAACTAGTTTAAATAAGTTTAGCTACCGATCCTTTATTTTACACCTTCTTTTTATGTAAATTACACTTGATAATTTGCTTATTTTCCTATTTCAGCGTACAGACTTGTGGCCTGAAAATATAGTAGAATATTGAACATATTGTCTATTTCTTCCATGCAGTTCTAAATTATCACCTCCTTGGGTGGTTTTAGCTATTTTAAAAAGAAAAAAAAAAGAAATAAACACAGTAATGTATCTTAAATAGTCAGCCTTTTACAGGCTCGCACTTCGATTGTTCCTCTGGTTATATTGTAAGAAAAAGGACTAATAATTATACCCCATGCACATTTACCTTGCAGCTGTTAAGACTTCAAACGCAGCCCAGAATTTCTCTTCCACTGATTAGTTTACAGACGAATAAATATTGTAACAGGTAGGCTTTTTTAAAAAAAATGATAATTGTGGGGTTTATAATAGAAACTCTAAAAGTGCTAGTAATTTTTCAAGAAATTGCTAACTGTCTGAATCCCGTTTCATATGCTTGTAGTCTTCAGATCTAAGCGGACATCACAAAATACACACAAACATCTGTTAACAGCAGGCAATGATCTAATCTCCATGGGTTAGATAGACGCCTAACTGCTCTTAGGAGGTCAATGGATTGGACACAATAGGATTCTGGGTGCTACTGTTCAATCCCGGTTAGCCAGGCCTTGTGGCTTCTGCCTGTGCTTTCTTCCTCCTAGCTCCTTCCCACCTGAATGGAGTGGTTAAGTACGTGTAGTGGTGATGTTTGTTACCACGCATCACAGATTTTTTTTACAATAATAATAATGTTTTACCGAATAAACAATATAAAACACAATTACAAGTGCCTGTCATTTTTCCATCTCCCAGACGTATAGGAGAGAGTAGACAACTTGTGAAAAACACGTACTGATGAGAAATTAAATGGTGATAACGCAAATAGTAATCATTAACAAGGCATTATGTAGAGGCATGGGATCCTGTTGTGGAAGTCGGTGGAAGTGGAAGTACCCCCTTAAATTAGTGGTTGCCGGCTTTTTGTAATTGAGATGGAGCATCTTGATTACCCCCATATGTGGAGCCAGAGGTGGACTGACCATTTGGAAGCTCGGGCACTGCCCTGGAGCAAATCTTGGGAAGGGGGGGGCCCCCTACTGACCCCGGGCCCTCGGCCAGTGCCCAAGTTTCCAAATGGTCAGTCCGCCCCTGGGCTGGTGTAGTCTTGGTCTGTAACATCTTTGTCCTTTCAATCTGTAGTACACTATAGATTGGTCATATCACCATTGCTAATCCTGTCCTAAATTAGGGTTTGCAAATAGTCAAGTCAGAGCTCACATGCATGTCTGCTGCCCTGGAGCAAATCTTGGGAAGACCTGGTCAATAAAATGAATTAAAAATAATGATGGCAGTAGAATTCAAGTATTATCAAGGAACACATACCTTAATTCCAGGGGCAGCAAGGATGGATGGATGGAATGAGTATACATAGAGCACAGCAAGGATGGATGGATGGAATGAGTATACATAGAGCACAGCAAGGATGGATGGATGGAATGAGTATACATAGAGCACAGCAAGGATGGATGGATGAAATGATTATACATAGTGCTCAGCAAGGGTGGATGGATAACATGAATATATATAGTGAACAGCAAGGATGGATGGATGACACGAGCAGGGGAGGACTGACCATTTGGAAACTCGGGCACTGCCCGAGGGCCCGGGGTCAGTAGGGGGCCCCATGAGATGCCCCTGGTACCTTTTTCATGGGCTTTTTTTAGTTTGGGCAAGGACACTGGGGCCCCATGATCCCCTATTGCCCGGGGGCCCCATGAGTTGTCAGTCCGCCCCTGTGTGGAGCACACTTCTAGGAGCAATAAAACATTATTACAGGACACCCCTTACTTAAGAATATTGGCTGCAAGACCAAGAGGTAAGTGAAAGAAGAAGGTGTAAAGAATAATAAAGTAGAAAGTGGGGAAAGCAGAGGGTAGGACAGAAAGTCGGTAGTAGGGTCAAGATGGGTCTCCACATGCAAAATAGATCCTTGATCCAGGAAAAAAGAGCTGCTGTAATTGCTTATAAAATATTAACTGCAGTTTGGCTTTAATTTGTTACTGCATCTAAATCTGAAAGTACATCTAACACTCCCCTCCCCCCAGATTAACAATGCTGCTGTCCAAAGGTGCCCCCTGTGCTCCTTCATCCAGAGTGTGGGTACTCTAAGACAGGAGGTGTCACTGGCCGGATCACCAGGTGAAAATAGAGGGGAAAAAGCCTAAGGGCACAGTGGCTAAATGGTTAGCACTTCCGCCTGGCAGTACTAGGGTTGTTGGTTCGTAATCCCAGCCACGGCACCACCTGCATGGAGTTCGCATATTCTCCCTGTGCCTGCATGGGTGTCCTCCGGGTACTCTAGTTTCCTCCCGCACTGCAAAGGCATGCTGGTAGGTGAATTGGCTCCTGTCTAAATTGACCCTAGTATGTGTATATATGAATGTGAGTTAGGGACCTTAGATTGTACACCCCCTGAGGGTTAGGGACTGATGTAAATGTACAATATATATGTAAAGTGCTGTGTAAATTGACAGCGCTATATAAGTATCTGTAATAATAAGAAAAGAAAGTTGATAAAGCAACCACATCTAATGACTGGTAAGCTGCAATATATTGCATTTTTAATTTTGGGTTTATTACTGCTTTCAGTTCTGACGTACATATGTGTTTAATGGGAGGTCAAAGTTCCACATTTGCTGTTACATGCAGATCAAAGGTCACACTAAGAGAATAAATTGTTGCCTTGTATTAACCCGATTACACTTGCAGATGATCTGCAAGTGTAATTTCACCCAGGTGAGGCTGCAATTTGATAGCCGCCCCTGCTATACAAAGCAATTCCCGGCTATTATTTTGACAGCATTTGAATGGCAGGGGGAATGGCAGGCTTCAATTGACCTATTTATATTTTTTCACACAATTCACACAGGATTTATCAATTTTTACCAATGCACTCTAATTAGAAAAAAAAAGTGTGAATCTTTGCAAAAGTTGTATGAATCTTATTTGAAAACATTTATAAACAGACCTCTAGCGGGTGATTTACTAAAACTGGAGAGTGTAAAATCTGGTGTATCTCTGCATAGAAACCAATCAGATTCCAGGTTTTATTGTCAAAGCTTAATTGAACAATCTGAAGTTAGAAGCCGATTGGCTCCCATGCACAGCTGTACTAGATTCTGAGTGCGCTAGTTTTAGTAAATCTACCTCCTAGTGTCTAAGTAGATTAGTATAGTTGATGTATAAATGATAAAAAAAAATCCATAAAACTATTTGTGCTCAGAGAACTACTATTAACTACCGTGGAAAGAAATATTCAGCTGTGGCGGATCTGATGCTAAAAATAATAATGTGAAAACATTTATAAACAGACCCCTTTGCGGTGGTTTACTAAAACTGGAGAGTGTAAAATTGGATGCAGCTCTGAATAGAAACCAATCAGTTTCCAGGTTTTATTGTCAAAACTTAATTGAACAATCTGAAGTTAGAAGCTGATTGGCTCCCATGCACAGCTGTACAAGATTCTGAGTGCTCCAGTTTTAGTAAATCAACCTCCTAGTGTCTAAGTAGATTAGTATAGTTGATGTATAAATAATAAAAAAAAACCCATAAAAGTATTTGTGCTCAGAGAATTACTATTAACTACCGTGGAAAGAAATATCCAGCTGTGGCGGATCTGATGCTAAAAAATACTTCATGCGGGAACCTTCAAATTTGTATCACATGAAGTAACTATTGATTGCATTCATTAACATTGGCCTCATAGAGAAAGCCTGAAATCATAGTAAATCAAGGTAACATCACTGAAAAAAATTGCATGAACACATTACAAATACTGGTTTATTTTTAATTTCTGCTCTCTGGGCTCAAGAATACTCAATTAATGGTATCACAAAGTCAGCAGGTTTAGTCATTTAGGTTGTTATGAATTAAGCAGGGGCAGACTGACAACTCATGGGGTCCCCGGGCAATAGGGGATCATGGAGCCCCTGTGTCCTTGCCCATACTCAAAAAAGCCTATGAAAAAGGTACCAAGGGCATCTCATGGGGCCTCCTACTGACCCCAGGCCCTCCAAATGGTCAGTTCCCAAATGGTCAGTCCGCCCCTGTCCTTGCCCATACTCAAAAAAGCCTATGAAAAAGGTACCAGGGGCATCTCATGGGGCCTCCTACTGACCCCGGGCCCTCCAAATGGTCAGTTTCCAAATGGTTAGTTTCCAAATGGTCAGTCTGCCCCTGGAATTAAGGTATGTGTTCCTTGATAATACTTGAATTCTACTGCCATCATTATTTTTAATTCAGTTTATTGACCAGGTCTTCCCAAGATTTGCTCCAGGGCAGCAGACATGCATGTGAGCTCTGACTTGACTATTTGCAAACCCTAATTTAGGACAGGATTAGCAATGGTGATATGACCAATCTATAGTGTACTCCACATTGTAAGGACAAAGATGTTACAGACCAGGACTACACCAGCCCAGGGGCGGACTGACCATTTGGAAACTTGGGCACTGGCCAAGGGCCCGGGGTCAGTAGGGGGCCCCATGAGATGCCCCTGGTACCTTTTTTCATAGGATTTTTTGAGTTTGGGCAAGGACACAGGGGCCCCATGATCCCATATTGCCCGGGGGCCCCATGAGTTGTCAGTCCGCCCCTGCACCAGCCTAAGCATTGCAGTAAAGTGACAGGCTGTTATAGAACTAGGAACCCTCCTGCATGTACTTCTGATGAAAATGCAAAAGTAACCCATTGTCTGTGCTAGTACAATAATGTACTATCCATGTGACATACACTGTCTGAATCACGCAGGTGTCTTTGTTATAATAATGCCAATGCCTTCTCTACATTGCTGACCATTCTTCAGATGTATGTGGATTTTCTGCTTATTTCCATGTATCAGTGCTCCTATAGTGACCCAGCCTATTATTGACCTCAGCTCTACACTAATGATGTTGCCATCAACCTATTCAAACTCTGATTGATGGTACTTGTCCTGACCCTCATTTGGTTCATCAGCATGCCCTGACCTCAACCTGTTTTACAATATTTATCTGTTGTCCTATTTGTCTGTTGTTGGCTCCATCTTTGAACTGGCCAGGATATATACCTATCTTCTACCTGATTTAACATGGGGTTGTCTTGTAATATTCATCTTGTTATGTACAACTTGACCACTGTCATCTTCTGGACAACAGACTTACGCATTTTGTTTCGCTATGATTCATTTTTCAGATGAAAATTTCATGGACACAGTAATGAATGTCAACAAATCCAAAAAAAAAGATTATAACAAAATTAACAAATTGTTTAATTTGGATCATGTCACATGAGGGGATAGTAGTTTAGGCCTATGGAGAAATTAATTCAATTTTCACATTTGTGCAATAATTCAGATTTGGATAACAAATGGATCCGAATTTCATTCCATTCGTTAATTTGGATGCTCATAACGCCAGTCTATATTGTCCAATCAGCTCATGCCGTTTCCATTGGTGGGTTGGACTAGTGTCTGAAAATATTGAATCCTTCCGATTCAAATCTGTTCAGTTCGATAATATATTGAATATAAAGAAATCTTCTGAAAGAACTGCAATGTTTTTCTAATCCACCCAGACCAACGAATATATGAAATAAATGCCAAAGATACAAAACAAATTCCAAAAATTAATCGGTTGAACACAATGAATGTGGAAAATGGAAATTCTTCAATGAACAAATACATCTAAAACAAAATGAAAATTTCTTGCGAGCACGTCTACTGGACAGCAACTATTTTCTGAAGCCACTGCCTTGCTGCACTACACATAGCTGTATATTCTGTCTTATCACAAATTGTTAATGTGCTGGTACAAAGTACAGAGGTTACTATACCCTTTATGACAATATGAAGTCCTCCTGCGCTTATATGGGTAATCCCTATCTCTAAGCTGCTGGCACTAAATACCTCAACCCCAAGGTGTATGTGACTCAAACATAAATATATATAGTAGTGCAGCCCTATACACTAATTCCCTCCAAACCAATGTAAAAATCATAACAAATCAATATACATACATAATACAGTGATAAACTATATGCAAACGTGATCAACCAATTTTTTAACACGCTAAAAAAAATCTAAGATCCCCCTCCAATCCACATTTGAGGGATCATTTAATTATGAATAGTGCAAATAAGTGTGTGCATCCCTAGCCAGGGATAAATAGCTAAAAATGTGCTCAGTGAACCACACTTGACAAAAATTCACAATACAAATCAAAGTCCCCCACATATAAATGTTGAAATGAATGCAGTCCACAAACAAATCAAATCGTGCTCCAAATTTTCACAACACATGCGGGTGATATTTGTGTGGTCGTGGTTACAGGTGCAACTCCTCAAATGGCCAAAATGCCCCCTCACCTCCTTACAGTGACCCCACAGGGCCAGCTTGCCTTTAGGATCAGCCCACGATCCTCACAGGTAGTACTCTTCGTGGGTCAATTATCCACTTGTGGTCATCAATTGTGGCACTCACTGCTTTCCTTATAGGTCTCCTCCAGCCACTGGCATCAGCAACACCTTTTACCCTCCATACAGGACCACAGTGATGAAACAAAAAGATCCTCCATAGTGTGATAACGTTTTTAAAAAAGCCAATAAAACAGGTAAAAAATGCCCACTCACATGTCTGTAGTAGTACACTCAGGACATCCTGAAGAAGTCACGTGATTTAGTGTGACGTAACGTGTAGGTACGTGGGGAGGAACTTCCGGTACGTGGTGACGTCACTTCCGGCGTGGGCACCATCTTGGTGCACCCTATACCCATGCAGTACACCCATAGTGTGTGGTGTAAAGGCGAGTGTACTACTACAGACATATGAGTGGGCATTTTTTACCTGTTTTATTGGCTTTATTAAAAACGTTATCTCACTATGGAGGATCTTTTTGTTTCATCACTGTGGTCCTGTATGGAGGGTAAAAGGTGTTGCTGATGCCAGTGGCTGGAGGAGACCTATAAGGAGAGGATTAAGTGCTACTATTGATGACCACAAGTGGGTAATTGACCCACGAAGAGTACTACCTGTGAGGATCGTGGGGTGATCCTAAAGGTAAGCTGGCCCTGTGGGGTCACTGTAAGGAGGTGAGGGGGCATTTTGGCCATTTGAGGAGTTGCACCTGTAACCACGACCACACAAATATCACCTGCATGTGTTGTGAAAATTTGGAGCACAATTTGATTTGTTTGTGGACTGCATTCATTTCAGCATTTATATGTGGGGGACTTTGATTTGTATGATGATTTGTGAATTTTTGTCAAGTGTGGTTCACTGATCACATTTTTAGCTACTTATCTCTGGCTAGGGATGCACACACTTATTTGCACTATTCATAATGAAATGATCCCTCAAATGTGGCTTGGAGGGGGATCTTAGATTTTTTTAGCGTGTTAAAAAATTGGTTGATCACGTTTGCATATAGTTTATCACTGTATTATGTATGTATATTGATTTTTTAGGATTTTTACATTGGTTTGGAGGGAATTAGTGTATAGCGCTGCACTACTATATATATGTATACTCTTTATGCCAATGGTCAACCTTGGTATATAATGCAGGCAATTCTTCTGATGAGCTTTCACCTCTTTCCAAGAAATGCAGTGGTTATGTTTTCAGTCCCACAATCTGACCCTGTTGTCTCTACTTTCAGATCTCAGCACTCTACTTGTTCACATGCAGGCAGTCTTTTTTTCTCCAAGAAGTGAAAATCAAAGAATGGATGGGGTAACTTCTATGGGCTTCATGGTGTTGAGGCCTCTGGTTGTCTATTAAATGTCCCAATTATACTCTGCATCTATCAAAGGATATTACTAATATGACAATACCATGCCTCAAAGCTGAGGGTAGAAGCTTGCAAAAATCTTTGAATACATTAGTTCTGAAAGCAGCAAATTTTTAAGTTTTGCTTCACAGATCCACTTTACAGGACCATAAGTAGACCATCACTATTAGTATTAAGCATTATAGCCATATTAGGTGGAGTCTTTGTACATTCAGAGCTGTTTGCAGAAGCAACAAAGACTTTCCTTTCACAGCAAATGCTATGCTATAAATAACATTAATAAAATATTTATTGTACACGCTGGTGGCATACAATATTACTTGTGGTTAGAGCAGGCATGCATTGTAGCACAGCTGTACGGGCGAACATAGCCGAGATAGCAACATTCTGAGAACATTCTCTTCCTGAGACCAAGAAATATTTCTAGATAAAGAGACCTGCATGCTTCTAATTCAATGTGCTTGTTCTTCCATTGTTCAAAAAACAATCCATAATGCATTCTGTTTGCCTTATATTTGTGTACATTTTCTCCTAATGCATACTGGTATGTTAAATGGCCCTACAATGTGTATGTGGGTGCGTATTTGTTTAAGAGAGACAATTGCTTTGAAGAATTGTCCTGTGTTAGTGTGAAACAGCCATTGGTCGCATTGGTATCGTGTTGTTTCTTGGTGAAGCTAAAATAAAGTGTTCATAAAAGCAATATGTATGCCACTGCTTACTTGCCCGCAGCCTCCAACCATCTCTTGTCTTGGTATTCGCCTTTCCAGGATCTAGATTTGTTTTAGCTGTTTGTACCCAATGCATTATATGTCGTTTGAAGACACTTGAAGGTACTCATAAATAAGAGAGTCATTCCATATAACTAATTTCAGCCAGACTGGTTTGCAATCTTCATGTCTATGCCACAAGCCGGTCATTGTTGGAGAAACAAGCAAATAACTGGTTTGAGTCTTTGGCCAAGCAATATTGCCCACCCTTGTGGGTATTTGAACATACTGCTCCCTCCTCCATAAATGTAAACATGTATGCACAGACAATCTAAGCAAACATGATAGTTTTTAATAGCCAATACAACCAACAAGCTTTTGATGTCTATGGCTATTTTTTTAGTATTATCAACCCACATGCATTAGGCCAACCATACATGGAATTTCGATTGATGTATGAGCACCTTTGTAGTGCAGACATTGATATACCTATTGACTTCTGTACAACCAGCCTATTGTGTTTTCCCTATTGATCAGTGCTGCCAGCTAAAGCCTCCCCACCATCAGAACACAATAGTAAAATGAGAAGTTTCCCCCATCTAACATTCAATGTTAGAATCATTTTTTTTCTTTCAACCCTCTGGTTGAATTAATAAAAACAAATAGTGAATGTATGAGCTGTACTGTTATCTTCTGGCTGCATGATTGGTTATAAATATATCTTGTTGATACAATTATAAGGTTCTTCTTTTGTAGTTTTTGTATAGAACTCTAGTGATGTTTCCAGGGGCGGACTGACAACTCATGGGGCCCCCGGGCGATAGGGGATCATGGGGCCCCTGAGTCCTTGCCCAAACTCAAAAAAGCCTATGAAAAAGGTACCAGGGGCATCTTATGGGGCCCCCTACTGACCCTGGGCCCTCGGGCAGTGCCCGGGTTTCCAAATGGTCAGTCCGCCCCTGGATGTTTCCATTATGGTGTAGTTTGCTGCACGACTTTAGTCATCAATAAATGTGAACTTCATCATAAAGGGTCAGAGTGTTAAATGTTGTGTTAGTTTTCCCAACTGACATGCAGATCTAGGACCCATGGGTAAGATGTTCATAAATACAAACTTCTGCCATTTGGAAGGACCAGAACATTGAAAGTTGTGATGGTTTTCCCAACTGACATATACATTAATTGCTTCAGAAAAATTTCTTACCTAGCTAAATTGGTCTTCTGGCATATCTTCTCATGACTAGCACCTAACACCTTCCTCATCCTAAATATTTGAAAAGAATCTTGCGAGCCCAATATAAAAATTCCTGTTGTTGGATCGCACACCTTTAACACATAACTACCAATGTGAAAACCGTGAAAATAAAATAAATAAGGTATTGCGCTCACAACACTTCCATCTGTGCATATACACAAAGAAATGTGTATTATTGAACACTAATGACCATATTTGTAAATCTTATGGAATCATTTAAATGAACAATATGCAATGAACAATATACATGAAACCGTGAAGAAATAATCTAATAAATGAAAATAAAAAATATATATAAATCTGTGTAGTAATAATATCCCACAGTAACAGTGACTTTGTGCTGAAGAATCTTCAATATTATCAAATAAAACAATATATATGATTCTGTATAATAATAATGTCCCACACAAACAGTGAATTTGTGCTGATGAATCTTCAATATATATAAAAAAAAAAAAAAAAAAAAAAAAGGTGACTGCTTGTGCCTCCTCCCTTAAGTGAAGATATGCGCTCACCTCATGAATAGCCTGCAATTAGGCTATTAACGCTTGCGGTTCACCTCCTTTGGAACCTACTAGTTTTAGAAACTCCTGTGTGAAAGATATCCATAGACTGCGACATGTGATGTAAAAAAAAAGATCTCCTCTCATGGGGTATCACTCCAGTATCTTCCTGACTCCTTGCGATTCTCCATAAGTAAGAAAAAATCTTGACATGGTGCTTTATCGTTTAAAAGTTTTAATTGTGCTGACAGGTAGCACTCACATAAATTCGTATAGTGGCAGTACAAATATATTGCAAACCGCCGCTGGCTGCTGGAGCTGTGTTCTCGTGGTCCGATTGTCGGACTGGCTTCCTCCGAGTGACGTGCACTGTCCCACCCCTACGCGACCAGTGGCGTAACAATTAAAACTTTTAAACGATAAAGCACCATGTCAAGATTTTTTCTTACTTATGGAGAATCGCAAGGAGTCAGGAAGATACTGGAGTGATACCCCATGAGAGGAGATCTTTTTTTTTACATCACATGTCGCAGTCTATGGATATCTTTCACACAGGAGTTTCTAAAACTAGTAGGTTCCAAAGGAGGTGAACCGCAAGCGTTAATAGCCTAATTGCAGGCTATTCATGAGGTGAGCGCATATCTTCACTTAAGGGAGGAGGCACAAGCAGTCACCTTTTTTTTTTTTTTTTTTTTTTTTTTTTTTTTTTTTTTTTTTTTTTATATATATTGAAGATTCATCAGCACAAATTCACTGTTTGTGTGGGACATTATTATTATACAGAATCATATATATTGTTTTATTTGATAATATTGAAGATTCTTCAGCACAAAGTCACTGTTACTGTGGGATATTATTACTACACAGATTTATATATATTTTTTATTTTCATTTATTAGATTATTTCTTCACGGTTTCATGTATATTGTTCATTGCATATTGTTCATTTAAATGATTCCATAAGATTTACAAATATGGTCATTAGTGTTCAATAATACACATTTCTTTGTGTATATGCACAGATGGAAGTGTTGTGAGCGCAATACCTTATTTATTTTATTTTCACCTTCCTCATCCTGTTGATCAATTCTCAAGTTGGCATTTGTCTGGTGTGACCCCTATGTGTCTACATGTGGCCAGCTTGTACGGTGGTACTCAAACTGTCTGTACAATAATGCATGCCAGAGTATGGATATGTTTAGGCCATCAATATATAGTCCAAACTGTTCTGGAGGATTATGGACAGTGGAAGGATCTGTGCATTGTTGCTAATGACACAGACTTGGCATCACTTTTCCACCCAACTTGGGTGGACAGTAATTGCTGTTTAAGAGATGGTCTGAAAAAGGTTACATGAAAAATCAGTTTTTACATGCTCAATATAACTTTGGGGTTCATTTCCACAATGCCAGATGAATCTGAGAAATGCTCAGACTGGTTTCAGGTTGTGCTAAAATTAGACCACGTATGGTGGTCCTATAAGATTGTGTGTTTTCTGAAAAGAAATAGATAAATGAAAGCACAATAACAGTTTTGATGGATATCTTAACAAAAGGCTCTGCAAATATGGAGTTAAAATGATTCCCTTCTTTTAAACCATGTCACATTCTGTAGAGGTTGCTAAGTAATAGACTTGCCCTGAGGCAAGACCTCTTGTGTCTTGGGTAACAGATGAAACTGTCAGGGCAATAGGCCTTCGTTGTTGTCTCATTGTTTTCCATGGTAGAGCACTCTCATAAATACAGTATGTATCTGGAAAGGACAAGCAGCTCAGGGGTTATCAGAAGTACCCTGTTAGTTCTGTTAAAAGCTTACTGGGCCAGCATTTTTTGAGAAACAAAATAAAAATGGTATCTTATCTGATGGTGAAAATGAAAACTTTATAACAATCTGGGTGTTTAGGTGGATGTGGTTTTATCCAATGACCGTGAAAGCATTGCTTGTGCTAAAATAAAGTGATCTATGTATTTGTTCCAGAAATACTCTGACACAAACAGAATGTGAGAAGAACGTTTCCATGACTTTCTTTTGCTGCCAGTCGCTTACTAACCCCTCACCGTGCCTGCCAGCAAGGCAGCTGACAATTTAAGAGGCATTTTATTGATTTTAACATGTTGATTTCCCACTAAATACATTGTCACTACTGCTCAGTCAAAAAGTAAAATAAGATCTAGACCTGATGTATGAATACAAGAAAATAATGGCATATCATGAGTGTAAATCTTAAAAATTGCACAAGCAAGGAGACTATTGAGAGACCTACAGAAAGGGCCCACAACAAAGACACCCTGTGGCTTCAATGTGACCTAAGTCTGTTATGCAAACCCTTCAAGTTACTTTGGGATGGTACTCTGTGGCTCCATCTCTTCTTTTCTATTGAACCTTTATCTTCTGTTTACTATTTTTTCTGTTTACCCATTTTCCTATGTTTATAAGGAAACCACTATAGGATGAAAACTAAAGCTGGGTACACATGGGACAAAAATCGGCCAAAAAACGGTCAGTTTGGCCTTTGGCCCATATGTACAGCTGTCTCATGACCGGCTGCTATCAAATGGGCATGGTGGAAAACCAGCCTCCGAACAGCATCTGATCAGCATTGGCAGCCAATAGCTGCCAGCACTAATTAGTGTGTTTTGGCAAAGGGGGGTCCCCCTGACAGAACACAAAGACATGGCGGGGGAGATAACCTCACTAACATCGCTTGTGTTAGTATGGCGATCTCTCAGTTTTGTTTTTTTTTTCAGCCTACTGGGTTGAACAAAAAAAAAAAACTATAGTGTGTACAGGGCTTAAAGTAGAACTGTAGGCAAAACTTTTTTTTTTCATTTTGTATAAAGTAAGTTAGGGTCATAACCCCTGTCAGATTTATTTTTCACCTTCTGTGTCCCAGTGTGGAGATTTCCCTTACTTTCTGTCCCATAGCCAAACAGGAAATGAGAGGAAATCCTTGCAAATTAAGGGAATTCCTTGGGGACCCCCAGGTCATCAAAACTAGTGTCCCCATTGGAAGATTTCCCCTCTATTACTTTTCTGGGGACAACCCAAAACTTAGGATTTTCTTTTATTTTCAATGATAATGGTAAACATTGGAGCTCAGATGAAGAAGGCATTACCTTTGAAACGCGTCAGCCTGTTAGGATCCTGGTGAGGTCCCCCTATGTTTTGGACTCTTCCAAGTCAGGGACTACAGGGCTAAGGACAAGTAGCTCAATAAGCTGCTACTATTCACGTTTGTGAGTATATTTTGTTGTTTTATAATAAATGCTGTGGGATAATGCACTAGGCTGGTGTGCCCTATTCTGTTAGTTTTTTTCATATTTAATATATTATGGTTCAATTGATTCATGTTAAAGTGACACTAAACGCTGGTTTAAAGAAAGAAAGGCCCATTCTATTGCTCTCAACCTCCTCCAAATTGCTTTATTTTTTTTTTTCTGTGACTTGATTTCCTGTTAGAGGGCGGCAACGTTTGCTAACCTTGGTCTCTCTGTGTGTAGGAGTGCAGCCACCTGTAAAGTGTGTAGAATATTGCACAAAGAAACTTCATGAAAAATTGATTATAGGGTCATTAAAGTGATTCTAAAGACTGAAGGTTTTTTACCTTTGTACATTCTATACATGAAAGTAGAAAAAAACCTTCTGTGTGCAGCTCCCCAATACATACCTGAGCCCAATCTCAATCTAGCAATGTGCATGAGAGCAGCGGCTCCCCCTGCTCTCTCTCTTCTCATTGGCTGAGACACAGGCTAACAGCCCCCACTACTATCGCAGCTAATGAGAAGGGAGCAGGAGCAGGAGCAGGACTAAGCCATGCTCTGTGTGTCCCATAGACACACAGAGCTGGCTCAGGAGCAAACCTTAACATGTGCTTCCAGAGCATGCAGCTTCCTCTGCGGGCACTCGGAAGGGGGAGGGGCCAGAAGCGGGGGACTTGAGAGGAGGAGGATTTAGGCTGCTCTATGCAAAACTATTGCACAGAGCAGCTAAGTATGATGTTTAATATTTTAAAGCAAAAAAAAAATCTGAACCTTTAGAACCCTTTTAACTGCTTCCCGTCTACCCTTTAGCAGATATACTGCTACAGGGCAGCACAGGTGCGCAAAATCACGTACTGTATATATACATTATTTTGCATGTCCAGGTAGCGAGTGCACGTGAGACGCGTGTGCACCCTATGAGCACCGCCATTCGCTACCGCGACTGTCAATCACTGGGTCCCGGCTGGTGATTACTTGATGGGGGGGGAGAACTATTTGTAAACCAAACAGTTCTCTCCCCTATCAGCTCCTGCACACTGCTTTGCATGGCTGTGAACAGCACAGCCATGCAAAGCAGTGTGTCACAGTGAAGCACAGACACAGCCCAGTATGCAAAACAGCACATAGTACACAGTTAACCCTTTGATCGCCCCACCAGGGGCGCACTGACAACTCACGGGGCCCTCGGGCAATAGGGTATCATGGGGCCCCTGTGTCCTTGCCCAAACTCAAAAAAGCCTATGAAAAAGGTACCAGGGGCATCTCATGGGGCCCCCTACTGACTCTGGGCCCTTGGGCAGTGCCCGAGTTTTCAAATGGTCAGTCTGCCCCTGCGCCCCACATGTTAACCCCTTCTTGCCCAGTGCCATTAGTACAGTGTCAGTGCTTTTTATTAGCACTGATCACTGTATTGGTGTCAATGAGGATGACAGTGACACCAAGTCAGTTCCCCCAAGTGTTAGAATGCCGAAGTTCAGCAGTCCCGCTATAAGTTGCTGATCACCATTACAAGTAACATTTTAAAATTTAAAAAAATCCCAGTATATATGCCACCATTTGTAAACGCTAGAACTTTCACATAAACCAATTAATTTACACGTATTGAGATTTTTTTTAGCAAAGACATGGAGCAGAATACATTTTGGCCTAAATTTATGATGAAATTAGATTTTTTAATTGTTTCTTACTGGACATGTTTAATAGCAAAAAGCCAAAAATATAGTTTTTTTCTCAAAATTTTTGGACTTTTTTTATTATAGTACAAAAAAAAAATGTGCCGTTGATCAAATACCACCGAAAGAAAGTTCTATTCATGGGGAAAAAAATATGTAAATTTCATTTGGGTGCAGCATTGGATGACCGCACAATTTTCAGTTAAAGTAGCGCAGCGCCATAACGCAAAAAATGGCCTGCTCAGGAAGGGGGGTAAATCATCAGGAGGGTCAGTGCCAGGGGCGGACTGACCATTTGGAAACTCGGGCACTGCCGAGGGTCAGTAGGGGGCCCCATGAGATGCCCTTGATACCTTTTTCATAGGTTTTTTTGAGTTTGGGCAAGGACACAGGGGCCCCATGATCCCCTATTGCCCGGGGGCCCCATGAGTTGTCAGTCTGCCCCTAGTCAGTGCTTAAGTAATGAATGAGTAAGGACTGTTTTTGGAGAATAAGGATATTGTTTAGTGTCACATTATTTTAACATTCCCAGTATTAGAAATAATTGAATACACTGTAATTCACTGAATCTAGATTTGTATTGATGGATAAGCCAAGCTGAAATCTGGCTCCTTCGATATTTCACTTTGCATTTTAACAGGACTTCAGGCAAACAGTTGGGGCATAAATACACAAGAACGGTGCTACAGATCCTACAGCCGACAGCAATATTACTCCATCGATAATGAAATGTCTGCAGAGCACAATTATGCATAGGAGAGTCCGGCCGAATCATTTCTGATTGTTTTAGTCTTGGCTCTTGCTATAATCACGAGGAATCTTTGGTCTTTGGCCGCTGGGCCAATTTCTCTCTAACAAACAACGGTCAACGGCAGCTCTGAGGGGACAATAAGTCAGCTGTTCTCATGCCTGCCGGACACACTGTCCAGTGTCATGGTTCTGTTGTGCATTGCTATGTCATTCTATCCTGGAAATGCCTGGAGCTTTGGTTCAACTTGACCCAATTTAGGAGAAGCAGGACAAAATACAATGGCATACTGTAATAGTTCTGTAGTACTTTGTTCGGAAGCAAGTTTTGTCCAGGAACGGAATATAATTAAAAGTCATAGAATATCTTTTAAAGGGGATTGTATAATCTTTATAAGATATACAGTCGCAAGA
This sequence comes from Staurois parvus, assembly GCF_062004578.1. Classification (NCBI taxonomy): domain Eukaryota; kingdom Metazoa; phylum Chordata; class Amphibia; order Anura; family Ranidae; genus Staurois; species Staurois parvus. The sequence goes on along the minus strand of NW_028317931.1, from coordinate 2,048,249 downwards.
AAAAGTATGTGAACCCCTTGGGATTACGTGGAGTTTTGCATGAATTGGGCATAAAATGTGCTCTGAACGTCATCTAAGTCACAACAATAGAAGAACACAGTCTGCTGAACATAATACTACACAAACATTAGATGTGGCCATGGTTTAATTGCACATAACATGTAAACATTCACAGTGCAGGGAGGAAAAAGTATGTGAACCTTTGGACTTAATAACTGGTTGACCCTCCTTTGGCAGCAATAACCTCAACCAAACGATTCCTGTAGTTGCAGATCAGACCTGCACAACGATCTGGAGTCATTTTGGACCACTCCTCTTCACAAAACTGTTTCAGTGTAGCAATATTCTTGGGATGTCTGGTGTGAATCGCTCTCTTAAGGTCATGCCACAGCATTTCAATCGGGTTGAGGTCAGGACTCTGACTGGGCCACTCCAGAAGGCGTATTCTGTGCTGTTGCAGCCATTGTTTTGTTGAATTACTTGTATGCTTTGGGTCATTGTCCTGTTGCATCACCCATCCTCTGCGGATCTTCAGTTGGCGGACAGATGGTCGTACGTTTTCCTGCAAAATGTCTTGATAAACTCTGGAATTCATTTTCCCATCAATGACAACAATCCGTCCAGGCCCTGAGGCAGCAAAGCAGCCCCAAACCATGATGCTCCCTCCGCCATGTTTTACAGTGGGGATGAGGTTTTGATGTTGGTGTGCTGCGCCTTTTTTTCTCCACACATAGTGTTGTGTGTTCTTCCCAAACAACTCAATCTTGGTTTCATCTGTCCACAATATATTCTGTCAGTAGTGCTGTGGAACATCCAAGTGCTCTTTTGCAAACTTCAAATGTGCTGCAATCTTCTTTTTGGACAGCAATGGCTTCCTCCGTGGTGTCCTCCCATGTACTCCATTCTTGTTTAATGTTTTCCTTATTGTAGATGTGTCAACAAAAATGTTAGCATGTGCCAGAGATTTCTGTAGGCCTTTAGCTGACACTCTGGGATTCTTCTTTACCTCATACAGCATTCTGCGCTGTGCTCTTGCAGTCATTTTTACAGGACGACCACGCCTAGGGAGAGTAGCAACAGTTCTAAACTTTCTCCATTTGTAGACAGTCTGTCTTACCATGGACACATGAACATCAAGGCTTTTGGAGATACTTTTGTAACCCTTTCCAGCTTCATGCAAGTCAACAATTCTTGATCATAGGTCTTCTGAGAGCTCTTTTCTGCGAGGCATGGTTCACATCAGACAGTGCTTCTTGAAACCAGTAAATCCAAAACAGGTGTGTGTTTTTTAAGGGCAGGACAGCTGTCAGCAACACATCCAATATCATCACACTGATTGGAGTCAAGGTTGGCTCACTCCTGGCTCCAATTAGCTCTGGGAGAAGTCATTAAGCTAGGGCCTCACATACTTTTTCCTCCCTGCACTGTGAATGTTTACATGTTATGTGCAATTAAACCATGGCAACATCTAATGTTTGTGTAGTATTATGTTCAGCAGACTGTGTTCTTCTATTGTTGTGACTTAGATGATGTTCAGAGCACATTTTATGCCCAATTCATGCAAAACTCCACGTAATCCCAAGGGGTTCACATACTTTTTCTTGCAACTGTATGTGTATAAGATTGATATGTTGTGGTATCTGTGTTGTTTTTCACAACTATGTATAGTTTGTAAATGTACTGTATATGTACAAGGGGATTGGAATAATCATTTTTTGTTTATTGCATAGTCAGGGGTTGATTTACTAAAGGCAAAAATAGGATGTTCACTTTGCAAGGGAATATAGAGGAATATGCTTTGTTCATATTTCATGTCTGAGATTTATAACCACTTTGAAGAAGATGTAAACTTAATGGCCCAACAGTACAAATATACTCTATGAATATAGCAATAGAGGGGTGTTTATCTCAGTGGTGCTGAGCGTTTCCATGAGTCATGTCAGTAAAAACTGTGGTTAAGGGCTTGCTGGCCCACTTTTATTACACAATCAAAAAGGAAAAACAAAAGGAGTGATCTACTAAATGCCGGTTCACATATATGCAGATTGGATGTGGTTTGAGCCGCTTCCAATCCACATGACATGGACATAACATTGCTTCCTTTGGTGCCTGTTCACATATGCCCGGTGCACTGGCGGTGCGGATTCAGTGTGGATTGAAAAAGAGTCCTGTCCGATTTCTGAGCAGTGCGGTCCAGTTCATGTACCCAATCACATGCAAGGGAAATAAAATAGCATTTTTGCTTGAACACGATTGGATGATGGACATCAGTAGAACTTCACCTCCTTCACTAAGCTCTGGAGAAAATTTTCTAGCAAAGTATAACTTCCCTTACAAAGTGAACAGACTATTTGCCCTTAGGGAATCAACCCCACGGTCTCTATTTCTTGTTTTGCCATGCTACATTTTATGGCCCCTTTACACAGTACAAGTTCAAAACCGGATAACAAAATAAACTCTCCAGCACTCTAGGGGTCAAATGCCAAAGGAAAGCCAGGGGAACCAGGACCAAAATCGCTTATGGATAGCCTTTCGGAGATGATGCCCTCCTCAGATAGGGAAATCAACAACTGAAAAAAGAGCAAATAGGAGGTGCAAACCCCTAGTGCATTATCCAAGGTTTATTAAAGGTAAAGAGGATGAAAACATACTCACAAACATGGCATAAATGTAAAGCTTAGTAGAACGGTAGAGATGGCCATAAAGTGGCGGGGTGGCCAAATTTTCAGTATGGTCGGCCTCTGACGCATTTTACCAGCTCTGAGGAAAGGGACTCATCCTCAAAATGCGTCAGAGAGCCGACCATACTGCCAGTCGGACACCCTCCCACTGTTAGGACGAAAACATACTCACAAACATGGCATAAATGTAAAGCTAGTAGAACAGTAGAGATGGCCATAACAGTGGAGGGGTGTCCGACTGTCATTATGGTCAGCTTCGTGACGCATTTTACCAGCTCTGAGGAAAGGGACTCCTCCCCAAAATGCACCAGTAAGCCGACCATACTGACAGACAGACACCCCGCCACTGGTATGGCCATCTCTACCATTCTACTAAGCTTTACATTTATGCTATGTTTGCGAGTATGTTTTCGTCCTAACAGTGGGAGGGTGTCCGACTGTCAGTATGGTCGGCCTCTGACGCATTTTACCAGCTCTGAGGAAAGGGACTCATCCTGAAAATGCGTCAGAAAGCCGACCATACTGACAGTCGGACACCCTCCCACTGTTAGGACGAAAACATACTCATAAACATGGCATAAATGTAAAGCTAGTAGAACAGCAGAGATGGCCATAACAGTGGAGGGGTGTCCGACTGTCAGTATGGTCGGCTGCTGACGCATTTCACCAGCTCTGAGGAAAGGGACTCCTCAACCAAAATGCACCAGTAAGCCGACCATACTGACAGACAGACAACCCACCACTGGTATGGCCATCTCTACCATTCTACTAAGCTTTGCATTTATGCTATGTTTGTGAGTATGTTTTTGTCCTAACAGTGGCGGGGTGTCCGACTGTCAGTATGGTCGGCTTGCTGATGCGTTTCGGGGAGGAGTCCCTTTCCTCAGAACTGGTGAAACGCATCAGCAAGCCGACCATACTGACACTCGGACACCCTGACACAGTTATGGCCATCGCTACCATTCTACTAAGCTTTGCATTTATGCCACATTTGTATGTTTTCGTCCTCTTTACCTTTAATAAACCTTGGATAATGCACTAGGGGTGTGCGCCTCATGTTTGCTCTTTTTTCAGTACAAGTAAGTTGGCCACAAGACACAACCCAAAACCCTTGCGCTGAATGCGTGCTTACTTCAATAATTGAATAATTAGCAAATAATAATTACTGCTGCCCCTTTAAATAAGCTATAGATAGATAAACAGAAATATAAATATTCCAGTGTGCTGTGATCAGCTATTAAGTGAAACACATTTTACAATGAGAGAATGTGAAAATAAATAAATAAAGTGAAACTCAAACAATCATGTGATAAAAATCAAACACTTGATGTGAAAATAAAGTCCATCATAACACTGAAAGCGACATCTCCTTGTTATGATGGACTTTATTTTCACATCAAGTGTTTGATTTTTATCACCTGATTGAGTTTCGCTTTATATATTTATTTTCACATTTTATCATTGGAAAATGTGTTTCACTTAATAGCTGATCACAGAGCCACTGGAATATTTATATTTCTGTTTATCTAAGTAAGTAGGCTAACCTATTGAAAACCAGGCTCTCCCTGTGTGGCTATCTTGTAGCTCCCAACTGTCTCTGATTTTGAGGGACTGTCCCTCATTTGGAACAAAGTCCCTCTGTCCCTCCTTTCTCCTTGTTTGTCCCTCATTTTGGTCTGAACTATATACAGTAGTTGTGTATAAAAGGCACTATTTAGCTATTAAAAAGTGTTTTACAGTGCTCAACCTTTCATCCAACTTCTAAATTGCTGCATTTGTAAATTTCAAAAGCCAATATAAAGGAATAGTAGTGGTAAAAAAAAAAAAAAAACATTTATGGGTTTAGCCAATTTTTTTTGTAAATTCTCCTTTAAGGGGGTGTGACAGGTGGGTGTGTCCTATGCTTACATACTTTTGCTAATAGGTGCCCCTCATTCCCATCTCAGAATGTTGGGAGGTATGGCTAGTTTATCTCAGCAGTAGATAGAGTACAAATAAGGCAAGCCATAGACGATGCAAATTTCTTTCCTGCAACTATGAGCTAAAGGAAAGAAAATTGCTTGGTTCCCCCATCAACACAGTCAATATTGATGGGGGAATCCCTCCTGTGAAGGTATTGTGTTCCCCCAGCAGGGGTGGGCACAGTGATTATTGCCAGTGGCTATAGCCACTGGCAATAATCACGTGAAAAATCCGTCAGGCTGGTTGTACCTAAGTCGTACAGCAATCAAATCTGGTATAATCAGCCATTGATGGTTTGAATCTCAGCCAGTCCCTTTTGAACCAGCCGAGATTCAAACCACCTATGGCTGGCTTAGGGGAAAAGGATTTTTTTTTTGGATAGAGTGGAGAGGGATTAGAACACTTGTGGCTTTGTATTGTTACCTCTGCCCCCATGAAGGAGATTTCCCCTCTCTAATTGCCCTGATTACAATTATCATTAAGGGCTCATGTACACGAGGCGTTTGGAAAACATCTGAACGACGGAAACTGACTGCTGGAAAACGAATGTTAAAAAACGTCAGTGTAGCTGCGTTTGCATACCACGTTTATTTGTGTTTGCATTTAGAAGCATTTTTAAAAGATAACCTCCAGAGACCCTCCCGAATGCCCAGAATGCACTGAAAAACAGTAAATAATTAACTATTTCTGACATTTTGAGAGGAATAGAAAGAGCAGAAGCGAAGAGAGCAGTATGTGTTGAGATGACCTATCTTTTCTGGTTGTATTCACTATGGATCCCATCATGAGCATAATGCGGCACGTTCTACCATTGTTTCCTTCACGCGAAACCTGGAACTAACTGCACTGGTGTACCGGGTCCATTTGAATACATGGAAAATGCTTTGCATGCATTTCTGATGATGAAAAAGGCTCCGGACAGCATCTGCATATGGAACAGTTAAAAAACGCTTCTACATGCAAACACTTATAAACGCGGTTAACCGTGTTTACGATCGTTTGGTATTTGAAACGCCAGTAAAATCTACTCCTGAACGCAAGTTTGGTGCGTTAAAAAAGATGACTGTAAACTCAACTGCCTGTAAACGACTGTAGATGGCATAGTGTACATGGACACATAGGAAAACATTAGGGAGAGTTCAGGGGCTGCTGAAAAAAACACTAAACAGCTCCTGAACGTCAGTTTAGCAGCTGCAGTGTAGACCAGGGGCGGAGTGACAACTTATGGGGCCCTTGGGCAATAGGGGATCATGGGGCCCCTGTGTCCTTGCCCAAACTCAAAAAAGCCTATGAAAAAGGTACCAGGGACATCTCATGGGGCCCCTTACTGACCCTGGGCCCTCGGGCAGTGCCCGAGTTTCCAAATGGCCAGTCCGCCCCTGGTGTAGACCTAAGGCTACGTTCACACAAGCCTTGTGTGCAGGCGGCAGAGAGGCGTTTGGGAAGCGTTTTTACCGCTTCCCAAACGCCTCTGCCAATTCTGCACATTACAGCACATGGTGCTGTTCTAACGGGAGCATTTGCGTCGCGTCGCGTTGCGTCGCGGCAAAACAGACGCCTCTGGACGAGTCAGGAGGCTTTGAAGCCTCCTATTCTCGTCTATGGTGCCGCTCCGCAAACGCCCGGCCGGCGTTTGCGGTGCGGTTGCGACGCGGTTGCGGGGCGTTTGCGGAGCGGTAACACCACTCAAACTGCATTATAGGCGTTTGTGGGGCGTTATTAACGCTCGGCAAACGCCTAGCAACCGCCGCTAAACCGCGCATGCGGCGTTTGCGGAGCGTTTGCCGAGCGTTAGTAACGCTCCGCAAACGCCGGACCAACGCTTGCCAAAAGCTATAGGGGCGTTTGGCAAGCGTTGGCAAAACAGCCTAGTGTGAACGAGCCCTAAAAGTAAAAGAAAATCCCACATTTTGGCAAATTTTGGTAAAAACATTACTTTAAAAGAACCCTGTCACCAATCTAAAAAATCTGCACATAAAATCACAAAAAAAACCCAGTGTATTTGAAATGCTTAATTGCAGCTTTTTCTTTTCTATAAACACTTTTTTGATGTACAAAGTGCCTTTGAAATTGCTAGAAATTTGGACTACCCCAAGAAGAGTCAGTTACCAAGCACAGCCCTCTTCTTCCTTCTACGAGTATCTAATTACCTTCTGTGCTGACTCAGCTCCTTTGCCCCCCCCTTTAATCTCCCAGGATAATCTGTTATGTAGCAGAAGGTGGAAGACGTGAAGAAAGATACTATAGATTGTCTATTGAGTGATAGCTCTGTGTCTACTGGGAATGCTGAGATCACACTCAAGATGAGTTTTGGAATGTCTAAACAAAGAAGGTTTTTACAGGCAAATAAAATGCCTAAAATACATTAACTGCACATACGGTATATTCTTAGGGCAAGGTTTTTGTTGAAATGCATGGTCTGGTGACAGGGTCTCTTTAAGGTAAGTACTGAAAGGAAACAAATTATGAATTTATTATTATTTTTTTTTTATTATTATTATTATTATTATTTGGAGCCTGGAAAGCATTGCACCTGCGATCAACAGATCACTGGTGCCATGCAAGACTCCTGCAGACCTGTCAGTGTATCTGTCTGCTCATACAGTGTATGGACAAGCAGAAACACACTAACAGGAAAAGAGAATGAACTACCACAGTGCTCAACAGCCCCGTGATAGTTCATTGAGAACTACAAGCTGACAGCCACAAAGGCTATCATTACTTGCAGTTTTCCAATTCACAGAACACTGGGAATGGATGATGCGGCCGGGTGGGCGGAGCATTTTTTTATTAGATTGTGACAGCTAGCTAGCTAATGATGGGGCACTATTCCTCCCACTGACACCAACGATGGGGAAACTGTTCCTCCCACTAACACCAATAATGAGACACTATTTCTCCCACTGACACTAATGATGGGGCACTATTCCTCCCACTGACACCAATGATGGGGTCAGGGGCGGATTGACCATTTGGAAATTCGAGCACTGCCTGAGGGCCCAGGGTCAGTAGGGGGCCCCATGAGATGCCCCTGGTACCTTTTTCATAGGCTTTTTTGAGTTTGGGCAAGGACACGGGCCCCATGATCCCCTATTGCCCGGGGGCCCCATGAGTTGTCAGTCCGCCCCTGGATGGGGTACTATACCTGCCACTAACACCAATGATGGGACATTATTCCTCCCACTGACACCAATGATGGGGCACTATTCCTCCCACTGACATCAATGATGGGGTACTATACCTGCCACTGACACCAATGATGGGGCACTATTCCTACCACTGACACCAATGAGGGGGCACTATTCCTCCCACTGACACCAATGATGGGATACTATACCTGCCACTGACACCAATGATGGGACACTATTCCTACCACTGACACCAAGATATTTTCTGCTACAGCTGGCCACAGTCTGACCCCACTAAAATGTGAAGGACAGTAAACTGACCCTTTGTTAACCTCCTTGGCGGTATGATTCTTTCCGATTTTTTGTGCTGAAAGCGGTACCATTTTTTGCATGGAAATACGTAGTTTTTTATTGTAGGCTGTAATTTTTAGGAATAACTCACTGAAATCTATCCGAAAAAGAGTCTATTAAACATCCTGGGTATGATAAAACTTGAAACACGAAATCATAAATTATAATTTAATAAATAATCATAAAAAATAATAATATAATAAAAATAAATTTAATTCAATAATATAATCAAACCAAAAACACTGAAATTTGAAATACAGAGGCAAATTCGCACATCACTGAGCAAAGTCGCAAAATCGTTTTCAGTGTCTGATGACGTATTTCCCCATTATCACTCAATTTCACATTATCACTCAATTCTGCAAGTGGTTCTGATTTACTATCGCTGTTCTAAAACCGCTTTTGATGTAAAGGGACGCTTTTTGGACTCCATGGACTTTTCTAAGTTTCCAGGCAGAAAGAACATTCAAAATGCAGGCAGGGCACAGGACAAAGCACTCGGGACAAAATGTATGTGAAATGCAGTGAAACAGCAATGACAGCAAAAATGTCATTTTTTAAACATTTCAAATTTCCCGCCGGTTCCGACGCCCGTACGTCCCGACGTCACAGGGACCGGAACACAGAAGCCGGATGCCGGCTCCGGCCGGAGGAGATGGCCGGGGACGCTGCAGGGGACCCATCGTGGGAGCGAAGGACAAGGTAAGTGCTGCAGGGACCCCCAGAGAACGCCGCATGGTAAGCCCAAGTGTAGCTCGGGGTTACCGCTCTTGGTATTGAAATTTTACCCCGATCTACACTCGGGAATACCGCTAAGGAGGTTAAGAAACACTGGACACCCCTGACTTAAATAAAAGGGTACTTGCAGTCTGAAAGTTCTGTCTGATGTCCCTGAATTTTGTTTTCTATTCAGTTAAAGAATATGTCAACCCAACATTTCATATTCCTGATATGTGCCTGCTGTAACATGTATTTGTATGAAAAGGTCTCCTGTTCTCTTTGTATTGCTTCTTTTGTGTGAAATCCCTGGTGTTCCTGACAGTCCCTCTGCTTTCCTATTAAAAACAGACCACACAAGGCAGGAGAACATAGCGTGGTCAGTTTTCTGGCTGTGCTGGGAGCTAATCCTATGATTAGGCTTGTGTTAACATGCCCCAGCAGCCATTCACTTGGAAGATCAGTGTCCTGCTGTTTCTCTTGCTCTAGCTCTCTGAGCTCCTTATGCATGTTTGGGTTTTCAGTGCATTTTCATACACTCAGAAATACACTTTAAATCAGAACTCTAAGCAAAGATAAAAAACAACCCTTTATTCTATATTCAACTAATGGATATAGCGTTTATGATATCTTTATAATGTCCCCATGCAAAGCAGGAATCAGACTGAATGTGAAGTTGAGGGAAAAGTGTAGTATACTTTAATGAGTGCATATTCATGTTTTGGCAGTGTGATGCCCCTTGCAGTATACAGTGCATGCCTTCTCTTTCATATTCTTATTGTAATACATGGGCAGCACAGTGACTAAATGGTTAGCACTTCCGCCTGGCAGTACTAGGGTCGTTGGTTCAAATCCCAACCACAGCACCACCTGCCTGGAGTTTGCATGTTCTCCTTGTGCCTGCATGGGTTTCCTCCTACACTCCAAAGACATGCTGGTAGTTAATTGGCTCCTGTCTAAATTGGCCCTAGTATGTGTATGTATGAATGTGATTTAGGAGCCTTAAATTGTACGCCCCTTGAGGGTCAGGGACTGATGTGAATGTACAATATATATGTAAAGTGCTGCATAAATTGACAGCGCTATATAAGTACCTGAAATAAATGAATACATGTATAGATTGGTAGGTTAGTCACCCCTAATTGCTTAACATCTGTACAGATGAGATAACAGGCATGGAGAGAATGCATCATTTTCAAGGAGTTGACTGACTCATAGACTTGCATTGTGTAAAGGAGCAGTAAGACACAACCATTGTGTAGCACTGCAAAGCAGAAAGAGAGCCTGTGTATGTAATGAGCAAATACAAATTCAAACTTACAAACTAGACATAGAAGGAACATTCTGAGGTTATATTGTTTTCATCAGGCTGATCTCTTTTAAATGTGTATCTATAAAATAACTGAAAAGACTGAATATTCCCACAAGCCCAAGTCCAGCTTTCTGTGCATGGCACCAATCCCTGCAGCATTCTCCTAATAGATCTGGGTGACTTGGTCCCTGAAGGCCTGGACTCATGGAATTGATGGTAGGTGCAGGGGCAGACTGACAACTCATCGGGCCCCCGGGCAAAAGGGGATCATGGGGCCCCTGTGTCCTTGCCCAAACTCAAAACAGCCTATGAAAAAGGTACCAGGGGCATCTCATGGGGCCCCCTACTGACCCCAGGCCCTCGGGCAGTGCCTGAGTTTCCAAATGGTCAGTCCGCCCCTGGGTAGGAGTCATTCAACCTGGAAGATGGCTGACAGTGGATCACAGAGCAGTGAGTTTGTGGGGGACTGCTCTGGGGAGGAGGTGAGTGTTGCAGCAGGACCTCCTTTATATTTAAAAACCTGTATGTTAAAATGTGTTTTTTATATATTACAAAATATCTGAAAAATATTTTTTAATATATATATATTTTTTAAATATATTCTTCAGATGTTTTTTAACATGTAAAAAAGTCATTTTAACATATATTTGTAAATGCATTCCAAAAATGTAGATTAAATGTATTTTTAAAGACACACAGTATATTTGAAAAATATTTTTCATATATTTTGAAATATAAAAAAAAAAAGAATTTCAACATACAGTGTATATATATATATATATATATATATATATATATATATATATATATATATTTTTTTTTTTAGAAATATATTGAATATGGCCAAATATGTAGTGTTTCAAATATAAGTCAATATATTTGGGAAGAATGTTTTTTAAATATATTTAAAATTTTTACCGGCTCAACCTCTGACGATGTGCGTGGCACGTAACACGTAAGGAGGAGCCCGCTCGCGCCTTTGACTTCACGCCGTCGGAGCATCGTGGAGCTCCGGCGGCCATCTCCTTTCAGGGACGGTTAGTGTTAAATCTGTTATCTACCGTTCCAAGCGATACTTACTGGATGCATCCTTACTCTTGCAAATAAACATTTATCCAAACTATATTACACTATGGGCACTTTTTTGTTTTGACCCCGTATGGGGAGTATTTTCTTCCAGAAGCTGTGTTGCTCCGAGTCTAACCAGAGAGGGAGGTTCCTACCACTGTAAGAGCAACACCCACATATCCCTTAAGGGGAACTCTGTGCCAGAGCCTAATTTCCTATGACCCTGAACCTGTGTGACCCAGAGAGTGACATTCTTCCACGTACTGATCTGGACATATATTTCCAGTGGAACCAGGGATTAATCTTTATTCACTGCACTACACCAAGTGTGGTTCTGGTGAGTGGGCATTTCTTCTATTCTCATTTGAGGAACATTCACTGATCAAGAACCACTAAGGACTATTAATCAAAGCGCTGCACTGTTTCTGTGATATTTTGTATTGAGGTTTTATTGGTTGCCTTGAGTGTACAGCCGCTGAACTGATTAGCGCTCACTTTTTATACTTTGTTCATCATATTTAAAATATATTTTTCTTCCATGTGGGCTTGTCAACCAGCTAGTCACACAAAGCACAAAACGCAAAATACATTGAAAAAAAAAAAAAACGCATCAAAAGAGGGTGTAAAAAAAAAGCAAAATTCACCCTGAAAATGCTTCAACTGCAATCTGCATAGATGAGAACCTAGCCTAAATCTCCGGATATAAAGTTCATGCAGTTTTTCCTGATGATGCATTTTGCTTGTCTATTTTTTCATCATAGGCTCAGATGAAATTGGCAAGGCTTGTGACAGCTTTACTTTGGGCCATGCATGCCACAGCCATATGTGAAAATGTATGTCTCTCCACTGTCTTCAACACAATGCATGACTGACCCAATTCACCTTCAAGTCATTCGTCATGCAGCAGCTGTGCAAAGAGAAAAAATAAGATGTATGTACTAACTATGTACATGTGTGCTATGTGTGGAGTTATTTCAGAAAATGGCTTTCAAATCAGTAACAAAAACCAACAGAAATAAAATCACATAAATCAGCGCACTAATATACTAGAACATTAATTAGAACCCCAAACATGGAGCTTCCACTTTCCAATATTATTAAAGAACCTCCTGCACTTAGATGGATCCCTTACTTAAAGCTGCTAACACCCTCCTTTTAACCAAAAAAGCATGCAAAAATAAATATTGATTGGTGTAGCGCTGATAGACAATGTATAAATGAGTAAATACACATAAACATAAAGCAAGCCTCCCCTTATAATAACCCCAATGGGGGAATATAGCCGTAAATGGCTAGGTGAATATAGTGGTTCCCGTGGGGAACACAATGCACAAACACGTGATAGTGAAAACACCACTCAATCAAACAATGAGTGTTTATAGTAGATACACAAAAACAGTCCACTTAAAACAGATGGTGTGAATATCTCTGCAAACGTGAAAGTGCCACTGGTGTCACAATCCTAAAGTGGTCTGAGTGCCCCCTCACCTCCGTGCAATGACCTCAAGGGTCAACTCGCTTGTTGTATTTAAGCTTTATGCTCAGGAGCCACCTCATCCATATAGGGACCTGTCAGGAATGGACTCAGTACTGCTGTGTGGGCTGCAGTACCAGGGCTGACCAGCGGGTGCTCTCAGCAGCCAGAAGCTCACTCCTGCAGTCAGCCAACACCTGGGGCTGATTGCAGGAGGTGTATTTAAGGAATGGCCAGACCTGCAATCAGGGCCTTGGTGTTGTTTCCCATGAGCCCCTGTACCTTGTATCCTGTGTTCCTGTTCCTCTGCCTATCTGATTTGTTGCCGACTCTGCATTGTTCCTGACCCTGCTGACCATCTCCTGTTTAATCCCTGGCTTGCCTGACCATCCTTCTGCCTGATCCTCTGTACCGCGCTGCCCGTGAGTTACTGAACCCGGATTGTGACCCTGACTATTCTCTGCCTGCTCCTTCGGTACCTCGCTGCCCACACGTTGCTGACCTGGCCTGCCTGACTACGCCTTACGCTACCCAGACTATCCATCCATCCTGCACAGATCCAGCCATCCCTGCTCACACCTTCTGCCTCTTCACATCAGGCTTCCTATCTGCATATACCTCTGGCGGATCCCTCTACCACAAGCAGGTGTACTCAGGGGTCGCGACCTGGTTCCTGTCTGCTCCAAGTCCATCCCCACCATCAGGGGCCCTGGTGAATAAGCAGACTGGGACTTAGACTCCGCGCCCTGGGGAATCCTGTCCTGAGGACTGCTAGGGTTACTACCAGACGGTCGTTAACAGAACCATATGGCCAGCCTGACCCTTCCACCTCTCCAGCCCTGACTGCGCCTGTGTTCCTGCACATACTAAGATTAGTGGAAGGTTGGTTTATTTACTGTGCGTTGTATATTTGGGTAGCTAATAATAAATTATATTATTATATCATTCCTGAAGCCTGTTACTTCCCTGTCTCAGTCCACACATTTCTGGTCATACCCGGATCCCTAACAGGACCACACTGGATACCACAGTAGAACACTCCCTTCCAGATCTCCTCCAATTGTTAAATAACGCTCACATCAGCAGGGTCATGTTCAGAGACAGAAAAAGATCCTCCATAGCGTAATACAGTACTTTATTTTTGTCAAAAACATTAAAATGCCCACTCACATTTAGGTGGATGATCACAAGTCAAATTTACTCATATTATGGGTGTACTTGGAGTCCCAATATGGCGCTCGTGCTAGAAGTGATGTCACCGCGCACCGGAAATCTTGTCAGGGCGTACCAATGCGTTGCGTCATGAGTAACACATGACTTCGTCAGGGTTAACACCCACACTGACATAGATGAGTACATACTTAGCACCGGACTACGAAAAAATGGCAGGGAACCAATAAAAAGCATCTATGTCAGATGGAACAATAATACTGAACCAGAGGGTTGCCACACAAGAGTCGTGTAAGTAGCAGTAGATATTTATGATATATCCAAGGGGCCTTACTGATTCTCTACCAACAAAAAAACTACTGCTCAACCATGCTTATGACAAATTGATCTAGCAATTCGTTCTGTACAAGGTATCTTCAGACATATGAATATCTTATGCATCGGAACATGGATTGAATTGGATTTCTCTTGATGTTTTTTTCTCTTATAATGATTTTTTCTTCTCTAGCATGTAACTCTGTAATTACAGTTTTCGCAAATCTTTACAACAAAATAAGAATGTTTATTTTCAGCCATGTGATTGTAATTGTCTAACGTCATAAGGATCCTTAGCCTGGTGTTTTAGATTTGTGAATTGAGCTTATAGTCTTTTCTATTCATTCCCATACCATGTTGCGATTGCGCAACGGATCAAATTCAAAATCCTAACACTGACGTACAAAGCTGTCCACCATACTGCCCCGAACTACACCACTGACCTAATATCAAAGTACCGCCCAGCACGCACACTCCGCTCCTCACAAGACCTCCTTCTCTCTAGTTCCCTGGTCTCCTCCTCCCATGCCTGCCTCCAGGACTTCTCCAGGGTGTCACCCATCCTCTAGAACTCCCTGCCCCAACCCATCAGATTATCACCTACTCTCCTCTCCTTTAGGCGCACCCTGAAAACCCATCTCTTCAGGGAAGCCTACCCGAACCCCCTGCTAACTTGCCGACCTCCTCCACTCTTCCTACCACTCCATCCCCCACAGCTATCTCCTCCTGTGCCACCATCCCCTCCATCCTAGATTGTAAGCTCGAAAGAGCAGGGCCCTCAATCCCCTCATGTTTTGCATTGTATTGGTATTGTTCTGTCACATGTTCTGTCCCCCTCTGTAATGTACAGCGCTGAGCGAACTATCGGCGCTTTATAAATACTGTATAATAAAAATAATGTACAGTTCTGCCTCTGTTCATGCCCTGCTGCTTCCATCCATTCCAGGGAAGGTGAGAAGCCACAGAGTGATACTTCTACATTCATTGAACTGCAAATGCAGCACAAATAGAAACCCTAAAAAGTGGAGCTATATTCAGCAGCATAAATAAACTAATAGTTTATACATTTTGAAGAATCCCGCAACAAGCGCTACCCAACAAAGTTCTTGGTCTTGCCCATGAAGAGCTCATTTTACTCCTCCTACTGTTACAGAGGAAGTCTTGTTTTTCTGTATTACTTGTAATAGAAAATAAATTTTAAAAAAATGACAGCTTTGGTAAGTGCAATGGAATAAAAACTAAGAATTGGGGAGCTTGGTTCCAGAGGGCCTAAATTTTGTAAGATGCCAGTTTGTGATCTAACCAACTACCACCTCCTCAAACCTAAATAGCTTTGATAAAACTGTCCATGAAAGCATGAGCTCCCTCCAGGTGTACCTTCCCTTAAAGCGGAGTTGAACCCAAAAGTAGAAGCTCTGCTTATCTGCCTCCCCCACTGCCACATTTCCCACCTTTTGGGGAGGAGGGGGGAATGGGTACCTGGTTTTGACAGGTAGCTGCTCCTATTTCTGGCTTAGTTTGCTGTGGTGAACTGAGCCAGAATTTCTCCCCTTTCCCTGCAGCCCTCTGGGACTTTTTACGGGTCCAAGAGGACTACGGCCCATTCACAAAGCGCAATTTGAGCATGCACAGTAGGAAACTGGCTGGCAAGCTGCAAGGTTTCACTTCCGGTTTCCTATAGTCAAAATGGTGGCACCAGCAGCCAACAGCTGATTTAAGAATCGGCTGGTGAGGGAACTGCTGGATCCCTGGACAGGTAAGTGCCCTACAATATTTGTAGCTGCTGACCTTTAATTTTTTGGAAGAGTAGTTGGAATTTCTCTTTAATTTATCCACTGCTATATATGCTCCAAATTGGAGACTCTCAAATACAGAGTTAGGATAACAATATATACAGGAGCCTTGAAAGGCACTGCGGCTTCTACATATATTTGCATATGTTGCAACTAAATCCCCTGTTTTTACCTGCTTGACAACTGCCCACAGAACATTTATTTAGGGTGGGCGGCACAGTCAGGCTTGATCACGCACACGTACATGACCCTGCCTCCTCCAGGTTAAGCATGTGCATGCTCATGCCCCCTGCTAATCCAAGCTGTCACTGGCTATAGTGCAATTGTTTCAACAGATCCTGGCCAATAATTGGTGGCTGAAAGCTGCTGATCAGCTATAGCCAATCACAGCAAAGTTCTGTGTGTACAGACACACAGGGCTCTGTAAACAGATCAGCCATGCCTGCAAAGCAGAGAGAAAAAACAGCCAGATCTCTTAGTAAAAGAAGCACATATTACACACACTACACATTGTTAGGCACACAGTTAACCCCTTGATTGCTTCAATGTTAACCCCTGGACTGACCATTTGGAAACTTGGGCACTGCCCGAGGGGTCAGTAGGAGGTCCCATGAGATGCCCCTGGTACCTTTTTCATAGGCTTTTTTGAGTTTGGGCAAGGACACAGGGGCCCCATGATCCCCTATTGCTCGGGGACCCATGAGTTGTCAGTCCGCCCCTGCCCCTAACCAGGGGTCATTAGTATAATGATAGTGTACAGAATAGGCACATAATCACTGTATTAGTGTTGATTTCAGTGTCAGTTAGCCCGTTTAATGTACCTCCCAGCGAGGCTCTGTTAGTGCCAGAATGCCTGCTACACTATCACAGTCCCACCATTACCACTATAGCGCCATAGCTGCGTACGTTCCAGCATATAGTTTGTAGACGCTATACATTTCACGCTAACCAATTAATATACACTTATTGGGAATATTTTTTTTACCAAAGACATGTAGCAGATTACATTTTGGCCTAAATTTATGAAGAAAATTGATTTTTTTTTAATTTTTTTTTCAATTGGATATGTTTTATAGCAGAGAGTAGACAATTTTTGTTTTGTTTTTCAAAATTCTCCATATTTTTTTATCTGTATATTCAAAAATAAAAAACCCAGTGGTGATCAAATAACACCCAAATACATCTCTATGTGTGTGAAAAATATGATAGCAGGCAGCACAGTGGCTAAATGGTTAGCACTTCCTCCTGCCAGTACTAGGGTCGTTGGTTCGATTCCCACCCATGGCACCACCTGCCTGGAGTTTGCATGTTCTCCCTGTGCCTGCATGGGTTTCCTCTCATACACCAAAGACATGCTGGTAGGTTAATTGGATCCTGTCTAAATTGGCCCTAGTATGTGTATGAATGTGAGTTAGGGACCTTAGATTGTATGCCTCTTGAGGATTAGGGACTGATGTGAATATACAACATATATGTAAATTGATGGTGCTATATAAGTGTAATATGGGTACAGTTTTACATGACAGAACAATTGCCAGTTAAAGTAGTGCAGCACTGAATAGCAAAAAAAATAGATTGGTCATGAAGGGGGTAAAACCTTCTGGACGTCAAGTGGTTATGGTGAATCATTAGACAGGGTCAATTTGTTATTTTGCAGGCTAGCTGGTAAGTGTGCTGGGAAATGTTCTGTTTGCAATGTACAAATTTGTTCAATGTGCACCTTACTGCAAAGGCTATAATTAAACCGATCGCTTGAAAATTACCAGTACACAGGGGCGGACTGACCATTTGGAAACTCGGGCACTGCCCTAGGGCCCGAGGTCAGTAGGGGGCCCCATGAGATGCCTCTGGTACCTTTTTCATAGGCTTTTTTGAGTTTGGGCAAGCACACAGGGGGCCCCCTATTGCCCGGGGGCCCCATGAGTTGTCAGTCCGCCCCTGCCAGTACATAACTAAAAGAAAAGATATGCTTCAATGGTATTTAATATAGCAAATAGCTGATTAGCCTTTTTATGCTGTGAAGTATCGGAAAACTAAAATGGATAAAGTTCATACCCCGTTACACCACCAACCATCGCAGACCCTGCCAAATTAAAGTGCGAAAATGAGCACCAAATCCTACTGTGGTTCATTTCAAAGCCTCATTTCCCTAATATTAAAAAATGACCAGGGCAGTTATCGAAAGGGTAGAAGTTAGCACAATATGAACAAAGTTGGCAATTTTATAGTACAAAGGAGAGGCATTTAAGAAGGAACAATAGACAGAAGAATTTGGATTTAAATGAGCGACATTTTGAAGCTACATATTCGGGGTCTGACCCTCAGACTGCGATTCTAGGACATAGAAGTAATAATATGAAAGCATCCCTACATAATATACAGAAAATACATTTCATTCTGTAAAATAACACTAAGCAGGGAGAAGAGCCTGTAACAAATCACAATTCACATTTTACTGCTCTAAGATGAACTGCTTTTTTCTACAGAAAATATATTGTTCTTGATCCCATTAAAATGGGTCAGCAATAGCATAAGTAATAATTCACACACTCATTGGTATCAGGATTGCAGAGTGAATTAATCTGACAATAGGAAAGACCGTGCATCTTCCACGCTGCTATTATACTTCGGGAATTGCTGGTGTTTACACATTGCAGTTGCTGCAGTTATGTAATATACTTTAAGCCTGGGTTCACACTGATGTGGTCTGGAATTTGCTGCAAATTCCGCACCGCATCAGATTCGCACCCTGTTCATGCGAACCGCTGCGGGTGTGTATGTTAAGTTACCAACACCCCAAAATCGGTCCACAAAACGCTGTTTGATATGCAGAATCGGTTGCATAGGTGTGAATACCCATGCAATTCGATTCTAGTGCGGACCCAAAAAAAGGGTCCTGCAGCTTTTTGGTGCAGACGCAGCGCGATTTGAGCCATACAAAATGTATGGCTGAAATCGCACTGCACACAATTTGCATGTGATTTGCACAGCAATGCTGTCAGGGATAGGTGTCCCTGCCGCGATACGCCGGGAAGCGCATGCGCAGGACACCAATGCGTTCTAATCAGCGGGACCCGGCCGATCGCGATGGCCGCGCATGCGCACTCGCGATCACGGACACACGCCTGGCACCAATGACAGCGCAGGGCGGGCTATTTAAACGGGAATAGAGGTATGTCAAATTGTCGTTTGGTCTTTTGTGCTCTGTCCTGATACCTGATCCTGTGTTACTCCGTTGCCGACCTCTGCTTTGTATCTGACCCTGCTGATTGTATCCTGCTTAACCCTTGGCTTGCCTGACCATCCTTCTGCCTGACCCCTTGTACCGCGCTGTCCGCTAGTTACTGAACCCGGCTTGTGACCTCGACCATTCTCTGCCTTCTCCTCCGGTACCTCGCTGCCCGCACGTTGCTGACCTGGCCCACCTGACTACGCTTCCAGCCACCCAGACGATCCATCCATCCATCCTGCAGGGATCGTCCCTGGTTACCAGGTCTGCTAGCCTCTTCACAGCAGACTCCTTACCCCGCACTCCTCTGACGGTGCTCTCTACCATTGTTGGACGTACTCAGGGATCGCGACCTGGTCTCAGTCTGCTTCAAGTCCATCCCCTCCATCAGGGGCCCTGGTGAATAAGCAGATTGGGACTTAGACCCAGCTCCCTGAGGAAATCCGTGCTGTGGACCGATAGAGGCGCGGATCGTGACAAATGCTGTGTGGTTCCTGTGCAAATCACATGCGATGTACCGCACCGCATGAATGTGAACCTGGACTAAAGGAGAAGCATGGCCAAAGCTTGTTTGGCTCTACTTCTGTGGATTACAGGAGTCCACTTTGTTCTGCACTCCTGTGATCCATTTTCAGCCAACAGCAGGCTAAAGCCCGCTGTTGGTTGACGTCATTCAGCTGGTCCAGACTCTGGAGAGATCCTGATCCAGCCAGACTCTGGAGAGATCCCGATCCACCCAGATCGATTTTCAGCCAACAGCAGGCTAAAGCTGGTGGGGGACCCCAGAAGAGGAGGAGCCAAGAGCGCAGGTGGGCAACCCCAGAAGAGGAGGTTCGGTGTCACTCTGTGCAATACCATTGCACAGAGCAGGTAAGTATAACATGCTTATTATTTTAATTAAAAATATTCTTTACAACTGCTTGAACATGCAACTCTGTAATGCACCAAAATGCATGGAACTACTTTTCAAAGGTTTGAGGTGGACCTTAATTGTGGTTGAAAGATGCTTGAGGCGATTGTAGCCATATTAGTGCACTTGCAACAGAAACAATTGAGTACTGACGTGATACTTTTTTTATTTGCACTAACATACAATTTTTCAGGACAAGCTTTCAGAGTATGCCACCTTCTTCAAGGTCCAAGCAGTACTGCTTGGTCCTTGAAGAAGGGGAACATATTCCAAATACTTGTCCTGAAAATTTGTATTTTAGTGCAAATAAAAAAGTATCACAGACAGTACTCAAGTGTTTTGGTTGGAAGATGGAAATTCAATTTTTCAATACCCATAGGAAACTTAAAAGGCTCTGGTTGTGCATAAATGGAAACATGTCAAATGGGTGAAAACTGGACATGTTTCTTAATCTAAGGTTTCTAGATTTTTGCATTCTGCAAGATCTTTACAAAAAAAAAAAATTACAACATGTTTTATTCAATGTCTCCTCCTGTAGAAACAAGAAGTTATTGTTAAAAGAATAAGCTTGTATTTAGTTCTAGTATTCTGGAAGAACATGAGTCCTGAGCTGCAGGGTTGAGTTGTGGAGCTCTAACAATATATCAAGGGGATTGTATAAGCAGGCTATGAAGTCTATTTCTGCCGCACACACAAAATCACATTATTTTTCCATGCATTTCTTAGCAATATTGAGGTTTTAATGTAAAATTCATGAGGTCCCAATATCATTACCAATGCAAATGTGGGAGCAGTACATGCCTTGAAGCTATCTATGTGCACATTAATTTCCCTGGTGGTCAGGGACCTGTCTTCATTTCTTTACCTAACAGACATCCGGAGGACAGCCCAATGAAAGGTCACCAGTGACTTCTCTCTAGATGAAGGCCTCCTTACAATTTATCACTTAAGCATTCTGAAGACTTTACTATGCCCATATACTTTTCTGCAAAATCTTTTTTTTTTTCATTCTGAAATGCATTAAAAACTATTAGTGCACAACCTCTGCTAGGGTCCCTCTACAGTAAGAAGCTAGATGTGTTTTAATATATTAAAGGGAGAGAAAATATTCTACCTTCACTGTATTTTCAATGCTGGACCAAGTAAAACAGAAGTGCTCACATTTTTGTAGGATTGGCTCATGAATGTCAGTTAGTAATTCTCTTGTGTCATTGTTCTGGGGCACCAGAAATTAAATTAGAAAGAAGTAAAATATCTGATATAATGGGGTCCACAAAAATCTGCTCTAGAACAATATTTGCAGTTGCAATTTTCTGTCCTACAGTTTCATGACTACAAAATCTATTAGGTAGGAGCTGGGGAGGTTAGGTCACAGGGTAGTGTATAAAGGCATCCAAACCACTTCTATAACTCGCTTCTAGTTTCTTCATTTTATTTTATAGGCCTGATACTTAATGAAGAGGATTGAAAAGCCAGTAGATCCATGTATTATTCAAAGCTAGGTTAGAAAAAGTATAATACAAATACATGTGCACGTCTGAATTTTTTATTTTCTGTTTCAGATTCAGTGGTTCATCAAAGTATTTTGTTTTTTTCATATTCAACATGTTGACACGATTCGTTTTCAGAATTTGTTTTGTATCTTCAGCATTCATTTCATATATTCGTTGGTTTGGTGGATTCGAAAAACGTTGCAGCTTTTCTGGAAGATTGCTATATCTTTGATATATTATCGAATCTGAGGGATTAGAATCATACAGATTCAATATTTTTAGATGCTAGTGCAACCCACCAAGAGAAATGGCGTAAGCTGATTGGACAACATCAACTGCCGTCATGTGTATCTGAATTAATCAACTGAGCAAAATTTGGATCCATTTTGTTATCTGAATTATCAAACAAATTTGACAATGGGCCTAAACTACTACTGATCATGTGATGTCATAGGAGTGAGACAAATGAAACAAATGCATTAGTTCATTTCATTACAACTTTTTTTTTAGATTTGGTGACATTTGTTACTATGTCCACTCAAAGATTCCTAAACATTCAAATCTCCAAAAATAAAAATTTATTTTGAAAAACAAAATGAAATGCACATGTCTATATTTGTACGCATTTATCTTCTCCACCAAACAGTGCTTCTGTATTGCTCATTCAATATTTGAAAAAAAAAAACTATTAATGTTGCACTCCAAGTTATAGCTGTTAAAATCAAACACATCATCAAAAATATCAGCTAAAAAATTCCCCTAAATTACCAACCTACATCTCAACTGCCAAAGCAAGAACTAATCTACTAAGCTATGTGTGGCCATTAGAAGCCAATTTATGGTCTCCAAATCACTCCAATAATGTCTATAATGGAAGAAATGTGCAATGATCATGCTATATTCTGTTATTAGCAAGAATGTATATATTTGAGTAAATGTTGGCAATTTAATACACTTATAAAAATGGCAAACAAAGAACTTTATAGCTGTAAGGCAAATGCTCAAATACTCGCACAAATACATTTAAGCCAATCATTCTGTTCTCTTTCTGCTCATACTGGATGAATACTTTTAAACTCCACAATACGCTTTTTAAAACATTAGAGTCTTTAAAAGGCTTTCCTTGACAATTTGCAGCAGCTGCTCAGGAAAAGGACCAACTGTAGTTGCTCAACAAACAGCCAGACATAATTTAAATGTCTATAAATCCATGTGTATGAAATACCAGTATAAAAATATGCAACCGCAAGCAATTAAAAATGGAAATGTCAGAACAAAAATTTGCTTTCCAATAAACTATACATTATAACTCGACTAATAACTCAAATTTTATAATTACTGGAAATACAGTCATGTAAATACATAGCTTTATTGATTTTAAAATTTTGTGTACTTTATTACTAGAAGAGCATTGCACTGTTATAAGGTTTCACATGGGAGCCATCCTTTTTTCACCTGGGCTCCTAGGATGCCATGGATATTAGCTAACAAGCTCCTTAGCGACAAACAATGAGGAAACAACAATCCCAATTCTTCTTCAAATAAATGCATTTATACCAGGAATTAAACAAATAATATAAAATATTTTTATACTTCATTTTCTCCACTCAAGAACCGGATTAATATTTGGTGTCATAATGCTACGTGGGTTTCCTAGACTATATAGTACATTAATTAACCGTTGTTTTAAATAACCTTCTCCTTCCTTCAAAGCTGTGTAAAATTTAAAATGATTATATTGTCCCACTAAACAATAGGCCCTGTATAATAACTACCTATTGCAAAACCCGTTATATCCTTGATATGCATTAATCTTTATTGTGTATGCTAAAAGGGTGCCACATTAGGGCACCCAGCTTTTGTTTTCAAGTTTTATCCATTCCCCAGAGGGAAAAGCAGTGCCTAATTGAATAGCCTAATATAGCCTTTCTCAACCAAGGTGCCCAGGCACCCTGGGGTGCCTGGAGATTTTTTCAGGGGTGCCTTGGTAAAATTTCTTAAAATTGCCCAAAACTTGTATACAGGCCAGTGGGTGGAACAAGCCTGCCTTTTAGTTACACAAAGCCACGGGTTTTCATTGTTCACCATTATGACCTTCTAGCCGCCGGCATCCTGACAACCAATAACATCATCAGTTGATAAGGAGGATGTCAGTTGCCTGCACACCATCCTAGTTTGACCCTCCCCTGCCCCTCTCCATCAGTGCTGGGATCACATTAGCTCAGTGATGGAGAAAAACTGAGGGAGAAGAGAAACACTGGAATACTAGTCAGTACCAGTGTGCAAAAGTGTATTAGCTTTGGAAGAATAAATCCCCTCTAATGTTGGGTGCCCTACATGTGGGGATGTTGCTGCATTATATAAAACTATTAGAACAGTTTTTCAAATTTTAGAATGGGGTGCCACAACAGTGTCCATTGACTGAAAAAAGGTTGAAAAACACTGGCCTAATACACATAAATGCCTAGCAAAACACTTGCTGTGGTTCACCCAAAAGAACATAAGCTGCAGTATTGGTGTTGATGTTGCAGTCTTATATTGTTCAATCCATTAACAAATGGACCACTCTACTTAACACAGAAAAAGTTTTTAAATGCTGGCTCCAGGAGCTCTGTTCTTCTAGCAATCAAGTTTAAAAGCAACTGGTCATACACCTTGCAGTCTGTATATTCACTCTCTAATCAGGTTCCTTTAAATCACGTGTCAAACAGAAATGCCCATGAATCTGGTCTGCTAGGCCATTTTGTGGTCCTCGCACCTCTCTTACAGCTGCAGCACCCCCATTGTCTTCACCTCCACTTTGCCTCAGCAGTCAACGGCAAAGAGTAAGACAGAACTCCTCTGCCAAAATCTACAGTTCTCCATGCAGCTGCGGAAAGGCTCGTCCCTGCTTCCCCCCTTGTCTCAGCAGTCAGCAGCAGAGAGGAGGACAGAACTCCCCCTATAGATTCTGTGCAGCTGCAGCACTTTCTCATCTTTGCCTCCCCATTCTCAGCATTCAGCAGACTCCAGCCCTCTTCTTGTCCTCCTCCAGACCCTGCACTTTCGGCTTCCCAACTCCACACCAACTTCTTCCTGGAAGCAGCATAAGGTAAGGGGGGGGGGTGAACTGTGATATAAGGGAGGATGAGGGACTATTGACTTTTGATGGTGGTGGGCCCTGACATCTGATTGAAGGGGGGCCTGGGTGCTCTGGACATCTAGTCTTACAAATACAACTGGCCCTTATAGAGCAGCCATAATGCTGAAGCAGCCCATAATGAAATTTAGTTTGACACCCCTGTTTTAGATATACCAACACTATGAAGTAGATGTTTTCCAACCTTAACAATCCAATTAATTTGTATCTAGTCAGGTAGGCTTAGATCTATCCACCCTAGAACTAGATCCCACCATCACTATTCAACAGTCTAATGTTTGAGTCTTGACTTGCCACTCGGGCTTCCACACTGGACTGCCAATTGCCAGTGTAACATGCTATCACCAACACTAGGCGGTATCCCGGGAGAACACAATGATTTCATGACCATGGCAATGAGTTCCATCAGATATTTTTGTGTCAGACAGTGCTATTACAGCATACATCTTTTAAATACATCATAGCACAATTGAAAAACAATGGGGATGATTTACTAAAAGCAGACTGTTCACACAAGCCTACAAGTCTGCAAGTGCAGTTGGTCTAGAGCTTAGAGCTCCACTTTGAATAGAATACCCCATCACATGGAAGGGAAATAAGGGGAAAAAAACAGCAAAGCTTTTGGTCATTTACTAAGCTCTCGAGCAACTTCTGCACTTTAAAAACCAACCCCTAAAAGTATATTTTCTTTGATATGAAGTATGCAAATGATTTTTTTTTCTATTAGGCAATGGACTGCAGTTTATCTCAACAGAAATGAGATATAGGTTTACATGGGTTACATTACTAACTATGCACTTTAGTGTAGTGTGCTGTGTTGTGAAAATCCCTGCTGGCTACATCTTTGGTGCAGTTTCCCGCAAAGTGCTCCTTCCACATGGATGAACGGTACAGCAGATAAAATGTATGAATTGTGTGTCACAATGCATGAAAAACTCAATGCTGGAGTATGAACCAGTGATTATGCTCAACTCTGCCTATTACTGGCTACATTCTTGGGTCATTCCACCTGCCCTGGTTAAACAAAATTAGATGAAGCACAAATAAAACACTACAACAGGATTGCAAGGCCAGCAAGGCTCTTACAAAGACTGGTTCAGAATGCAAATACCAGGAGGAACATGGCTCAAAGTCAAGAAATGCCTAATATATAAAATCCCAGATCCATATTTCGGAGAATGGTGATGTGTAGAGAAGGAATAGGACATAGCGATCAAAACCCATCACTGCTTTTAGGTGAAATAGGTGAGGACAGCAGCCAAAGTGAAGAAAATCTGGTGGATACACCAAGGGGTCCTTTTACTAAAAATGGAGAGTGCAAATCAGGTACAGCTCTGCACAGAACCAATCAGCTTCCAGTTTTTGTTTTTTTTTGTTTGCCAAAGCTTAATTGAACAAGCTGAAGTTAGAAGCTAATTGGCTACCATACACAGTTGCACTAGAATTTGCACTCTCCAGTTTTAGTAAATTAAATCTACAAGCGAGCACACAAAAAGAAAACTCAATTCTACAAACAACAAAGCAGTAGCACCAATACACCACAACACCCAGATAATATTTGATTGTGAAGCTACACTAACATCTGTTTCTTTTTAAATATCCACTACAATTATGGTTACTGGTTCTGCTATAACTTGCTTTATATAATTTATGCATACATTTTGCATTGTTCAGTTGGAGGATTGAAGTCAATGAAGAGCACACCATTATACTCTATGTCAGAGCTTGAAAAAGCCGCTCTCCCGCTCGCCAAATGCGAGGAGAAATTCCTCTGTGGCGAGCGGCGAGCAGTGAGTACAGATTAAGCATGGAGCGACTGCACCTGCGCTCCAAGCCTCATTGTGAAGCCAAGTTCCGGTTTACAACTTCCGGTTTCTGGCTTCTTCGGCTCCGCTGAGAGGAGACACCCTCTCCACCGCCACGGGGGACTCGGAGGGACTAGGAGTAAGTACTGTATACAACATGTCTTATCACTATATTGGAGTACAGGGGAGCTGGGATATACATTACTGTGTACAGTTTTATATTTTGGACTCTTTATTCTAAAGAAAAATGTAATTTCATAAGCTTTAAGTGGGTGTGGTTGGGGGCGGGGCGGGGGTGGGGTTTGGGGGTGGACCTGGGCAAGGTTGGGTGGGGCAACTGGTGGAGAGTAAGTTTTGTGTCTGGCTAGTAGATCTGGACTCGAAATTTTAACCCCTGCTCTATGTGAGTCCCAGGCACATTTATGATAGTCAATAAGTTACCGGCTGGGGTGGTCAAAGCTAATTGAACACAGCTAGGAAACCAATGTCTGCACTGGGGTCTGTATATTTTTTGGTACTTTTATGAGGTGAAGGGAGTAATATATTTAATTTTTTGTGAAATCAACTTATTGTTATCTAGATTTTTAAATATATGTCTAAGGTTTCCGTTTATGAGTCCTCATGCACACTGGACATTTTGATAACGCTTGTAATGTTAGCTGTGTAAAGTCACATTAAAAACGCAAGTTTTTTAGCTTTTTTTAGTGTTTTTTGCATTGGCGTTTAGCCACGTTTAGTGGCGTTTTTCTGTGTTTGCATTTTTTAGCATGTACATGGACACATAGGCTTTTATGGAGTTGAGTTTAGGAGCTTTGGCAAAATAATGCCAAAAGCTCCTAAACTTGAATTTAGGAGCTGCTCATGTACATGAAGCCTAAATCGGGTAACACAATGACTGGCATTTTGTAGGTTCAGACTCAACACTAACCATAAAATAAGGACAACAATAGAGATTCTGCAGGACAACTAGATGCAGCAGATGAAAGTCCATGTGGACATTAAAACCACACAACAGGTAAGTTGTGCTTTCCTGACTCAGTTTAAAATTTGTATGTGAGAAATCTCTGTGAGGACGAAAACACCCCAAATAATAAACTAATATTAAAGATCTGAATGGGACACTAGAAATGCAATCTCCACATCCAAATAATCATTCATGTATTATTAATGTTGTGAACAGTGTGTAATAGAGAGTGCTTACATAGACGTTGCCTAAGTTGACCAAGGGATGACATCTTCTCATGGTAAACTCAGCAGGAGAGTTTGATTTATGTACTACAAGAAAATACAGGCCAATCACTCCAATTGACAATGCGTGCTTCACACAACACCAGACATTTCTCCTTTTCTTCTGTCATTTAACCAATGAAACTGCTGTTTTTCCACCTAGGCAGAACCATTTACAACGTTTCAAGAGAGAGCTCTCGACTCATTTTACAGAAATTGCTGAGGTTAACATGCTACCTCTGATGATCGCCTAGTGGCGTTCATTGTACAAGTTTTATGTGGCCTTCCAGCCAAAATAAAATACAAGACTTCAATAAATGTAACAGCTGAGGCTGGGAAACTTTGGAACTATATTTTCTCCAGTAAATGTCACCAGGTAATCATGTTCTAAAATATTACATTGTTCTATGAAAAGCTTCATTTTCTGATAACTAGTCGATAAAATTAAAGAAAATTTGTTTCAGTTTGCTAAAAAAAAATGTTGGCACGCCTTTGTAGGTACAGAATGTTTTATTTTTTATTTTAAGACGCCCCAGAATTTTCCTATTGGTCCAAGAGTCAACAGCATTATTTATTAAGACTACTGTACATAGTGAGACTGGCCAAAAGGCTAACTGGATGGATGAGATAGATTTTTCTAACCCAAAGCTTTCACCACACGGTATATCAGAAAACTGGCTTGATCTTTTAGTGTCCAAAAATATCTTATGTTAACAAATTTTGCTAAGTGTGATTATTATTCCCACCGAGAAACAATTTACAAGAAAGGCCAAAATGAATGAATGCCAAAACCTCCAGGCAGTACTATATATCTCTGGTATGTGAAAGAAATTTGGTAGCTGCACTGTAAAGTCGTAACCATAACAAGATAATGTGATTGTGGTTTCAAAAATCAAAAACCTAATTAAAGGATAAAATAAATGTTCTTTAAATAAATTGTATGCTGCAGTGTTATTTATGTTTTAGAATTGCACAGGCCTTAACCCTTTGAGGACCGTAAGATTTTGGAACGCCAAAAGAATCAGTTTTTTGTTTTTAAAGTTCCTACACTTCAGTTGCTGTAACTAAGCCATTTCATGAAATAATTGGCAAAGTGCTAGATCCATTTGTTGATAAGAACTAATATTTTGACTCAAACCAAAAAAAAAAGAAAAAGTATTTTAAGTTCTTAATCCGATGATACAGGCAATTAAAAACATGGGACAAATACGTCCCTTGGTCCTCAAAGGGTTAAAGGTATAACTAGTGAAGTATAGCTCTTTCCAAAGGAGATTACAATCTGGTGATCTTACCACACACTTACAAACTAGACCCAGTATTAACTAATTTAGTCCTGGGGCCTTTTTAGGTCCTGGAAATTTGTCTTTCTTTTTTTTTTTTTTTTTTGGTTTAGTGATTTCTCAGTTATACCCTTTGGGTTTTGTAGTCTACCCTATTATAAGACACTTTTTTTTTTTTATTTGGGACACACGGGGCTATAATGTGGTAGAAAAAATATTTGGATACATATATTTTTGTTTCCTTGGTTTTTACTAGAAATAAACAGCAAAAAAAAAAAGTATAAATGCATTTTCCTGAAACGTTTCCCAATGCACAGTTTACTTATTGTTACCTTGCACACCCCTATGTATAAACCCCAAAATATATTCAGCAAAGTCAGTTGCTTAAAACGATATCATATTAGTGCGATATAGTAAAGCTCAAAGTGAACATATGTGTTTTATTTAAGACAGCTTTACTCCACTTTTGATGCTATATTGCGAAACACGCAGCAGGAGAGAACAGTTGGCGTAAATTGTTAGCGTAACATTAAGATAAAATTAAATCTGCTTGATAAGGACACAAATTAGCTCAATAGTCACTTTTTTTTATATGTATGGTGGAAAATTCAAGCATTTGATGCTTGTGCATTGAACATAAATGTGAAATCAAAAACACTTTCGCGCTCAAGCAGCAGTGTATCCAATGGTATCACCATAATGCTACGTCCAATGCAGCCTTCCTCAGATTGGGGAACCTTCAACAAACTGTAAAAACACACAGGAAGGCACAAACGTTGGCTTGATACCTTGCCTCGCGGCTGAACTTGTGATTTGATGCGCTTGTTTCTATCTTTGTGAAAACACTAACAGAATTTTATTCAATACATTTTAATGCCAGTAATGCACTAGGCGTTTGCGCATTCCTGTATGTTTTTACAGTTTGTTGAATGTAAATGTAATACAAATCATCCAATATATATATATATATATATATATATATATATATATATATATATATATATATATACACTGCTCAAAAAACATAAAGGAACACTTTTTAATCAGAGTATAGCATTACGTCAATTAAACTCCTGGGATATTGATCTGGTCAATTAAGTAGCGGAGGGGGTTGTTAATCAGTTTCAGCTGCTTTGGTGTTAATGAAATTAACAGGAGCACTAGATGGGCACCAGTGATACAACCCCCAAAACTGGAATGGTTTTACAAGTGGAGGTCACTGACATTTTTTCCCTACTCATCTTTTCTGACTGTTTTTAACTAGTTTTGCATTTGGCTAGGGTCAGTGTCACTACTGGTAGCATGAGGCAATACCTGGACTCTACAGAGGTTGCACAGGCAGTCCAACTCCTCCAGGATGGCACATCAATACGTGCCATTGCCAGATGCTTTGCTGTGTCTCCCAGCACAGTCTCAAGAGCATGGAGGAGCTTCCAGGAGACAGGCAGTTACTCTAGAAGAGCTGGACTGGGCTGTAGAAGGTCCTTAACTCATCAGCAGGACCGGTATCTGCTCCTTTGTGTAAGGAGGAACAGGATAAGCACTGCCACAGCCCTACAAAATGACCTCCAACAGGCCACTGGTGTGAATGTTTCTGACCAAACAATCAGAAACAGACTTCATGAGGGTAGCCTGAGAGCCCGACATCCTCTAGTGGGACCTGTGCTCACTGCCCAGCACGATACAGCTCGATTGGCATTTGTCACTGAACACCAGAATTGGCATGACCGTTTTGGTGGTGGGTCAGTGGTGGTCTGGGGGGGCATGTCCATGGAGGGACGCACAGACCTTTACAGGCTAGACAATGACACCCTAACTGCCATTAGGTATTGGGATGAAATCCTTGGACCCATTGTCAGACCCAACACTGGTTCAGTGGGTCCTGGGTTCCTCCTGGTGCACAACAATGCCCGGCCTCATATGGGGAGAGTATGCAGGCAGTTCTGGAGGATGAAAGAATTGATACTATTGAATGGCCCCAACACTCACTTGACCTAAATCCAATAGAACACCTCAGGGATATCATGTTTCAGTCCATCTGATACCACCAGTTTGCAGACTGTCCCAGTGTTCAGTGATGCCCTGGTCCAGATCTGGAACAAGATACCTCAGGACACCATCCATCGTCTCATTAGGAGCATGCCCAGACATTGTCAGGCATGCATACAAGCATGTGGGGGCTATACAAACTACTGAGTACCATTTTGAGTTGCTGCAATGAAATTTCAGCAAAATGGAGTAGCCTGCTGCATCATTTTTTAACTTTGATTTTCGGGGTGTCTTTGAATTTAGTCTTCTATAGGTTGAAAATTTTCATTTCCATCAAACAATGGGGCATCCTTACGTTCCTAACACATTACCCCATCCATATCAGTATAGATATCAAGCAGGAGATTTTTTCCCCATTGAGATCTGATGTGTTTTCAAACTATTCCTTTACTATTTGTGTGCAGTGTATATACAGTAGATTGGCCAGCAATAGATTACCATAACAGCTATGTTTTGCTGTTGGAAGAGGCAGGTCAGGGTTGCATCAGCTCTGTCAAACCCCAATACTGCGGAAGCATAGTGTTTACATTCACTTCTTCAGTAAACTCCTATAGAGCTATCTGTACTGTAGAACATCAGAAGCCCAGGAGCTGGTCATTTACTGGGCTTATTGGTGGATGCTGGCTGTCATTGACCCCTGCCACGATCCACAGGAGCCGCTGATTACCAGTGCCATCTTAAAACAGTACTGGGAAGAGTAGCCACTTTCCCAACATGGAATTAAAATGGTGGCTGAGGCTCAAGTGATTAAGTGGAACTTTAGGCCATGTTGGGAATTAAGAACACTGCAAGGTTGAGTGAAGAACCTAGACATTGTGTTGCTCCACACTCAAAAATGTTTTATCTATCTACAAATTTCTTCTGTTTCTATTTTAAGAAATTACTCATTTCGATGCACATGTGGCACTGAACACAATTGACAGACATTAGTAAAATGAATGTGCTAATTAGCATTTTGCAGTAGATGTGAAACACATTTGTTTCACCTAATGTTCTATCCAGAGATGTCTAGCAAAACAGTTACTTCCCAACTGCCAATCTGATTTTCGATGAGGTCATATCCATGTACTTCTGGTGTTTGGAATTAAAATTAAGTGGATTACTCAACAAAAATGCATGCCAAAACCAACCTTATCCTTCCCCTTATAAGGAAGCAATAGTACAGTTCTCTTGTTATTCATTTCACAGCACTAAAATAGCAGAAATACAAAAATGCCCAGGATAAAATGATTTACAATAAAGGAACTATGCTTTTTGCCACATTTTTGCTTTCCTTATTTCAATAATGGGGCAGCACTGTGGCTAAATGGTTAGCACTCACCAGAACGCACAATTTAATGAGCGTTTAGAATATATATTCTGATGTCACCTGCCAGGTCCAGAGAGTAGTTACAATCCAGTGAGTTTCCTCCTATGGTCCTAGATATTAGTGGTAGGACGTCAGGATGGTCCGGAGTGTCCCTTAGGTGGTAGCTTGGGTACTACCCCCTGGTAGTTATAGAGGTTCCCTCTCCGGTGGTCAGGTGGATGGCTGCAGATTAATACTCCACAAGGGAGTCAAAGCAGAGACATCTCCATAGTGTAGTATATTCAACCGAGCAGCAGGAAGAGGCGGCATTAAGTGTGGGATGTAGCAGAGTAAATCCTGGTGAGAAGAGGAGGGTGCAGTCCCATTGCCGCCCAGAACGTGAGGTTCTGGGCGGCATTGGGACTGCACCCTCCTCTTCTCACCAGGACATCAGAATATATATTCTAAACACTCATTAAATTGTGCGTTCTGGTGAGTGCGCATTCTTTCCGCACGTAATCTCACAGCACTTAACCCATAGGAGGATACAGTTATACAAGAGCACCTCAAGTCACTTCAAGTCACCTAATGAACTGTATTATTAATGGTGTCTACATATTTGAATAGATATTGTGATTTCTTTTTAGCGCTGCACTTCCTATTTACATTGTCTGTTTACAGGTTTTTGGTTACCTGGTGTACAGCTGCTTCTTTCTTTCTTTGTGTGCACTCACAAATATTTTACTTTATTTAAATAGTTAGCACGTCCACCTGGCAGCACTAGGGTCGTTGGTTCAAATCCCAGCCACGGCACCACCTGCCTGGAGTTTGCATGTTCTCCCTGTGCCTGCCTGGGTTTTCTCCGGGTACTCCAGTTTCCTCCCATACTCCAAAGACATGCTGGTAGGTTAATTGGCTCCTGTCTAAATTGTCCCTAGTATGTGTATGTATGAATGTAAGTTAGGAACCTTAGATCATACACCCCTTGAGGGTTAGGGACTGATGTGAATGTATAATATACATGTAAAGCGCTGCATAAATTGACAGTGCTATATAAGTACCTGAAATAAATAAAATAAAAAAAAAATACAAATATATATTTATTTATTTTCAGGTTTTTTTTTTAGAGCCAGCAGATGGTGCTAGCCTCCAGTCTCCTTATTACGATAAGCCCATATATAGCATGCATTAGCATTGATTTGGGTTGTTCAATTTATTATTATTATTATACAGGATTTATATAGTGCCAACAGTTTGCGTGGCGCTTTACAAAATGAAGGTAGACATTACAGTTACAGAGGGCCCTGCTCGTTAGAGCTTACAATTTGCAGAGGACTTTGCATTTTGCAATTTTCCTTTAGTTTAGTGAATCCGATGAAATTTCACTTCGTAAGGAATGTGATGAAAATTAATTTTGCAAAGAATACCAATCTGATGCGAGGGAAAAAAAAGTATTTTTGCTTACATGTGATTGCATAACAGAAGTCAGCAAAGCTTTACTTCTTTCACTAATACTGTTTTTTTTTCCTTGTGATTGGGTATTTTTTGCAATGTGAATTTTTTACTACATTCAATAAGCTAAGGGAAAATTCCCTTGCAAAATGCACATTCCCCACTGGTGAGCCCGCATCATCCGCCAGGCTGACCTGCTTGCATACCTATCCTGATGGTCAGTGGGAGCCTCTCTACCACTATAGCTACTGGTCTCTGAGCCTGACCCCTGATGCTGACAGGGGGAATGTGATGTGAAGGGGGGCTGTGAAGGAACAGAGTCACAGAACAAACATGAGATTCGGACCTCTGCAGGAAGAACATTTTACTGATTGGATCTCTGTGAATTTTAATTCAGTACCCCTGTTCTAGGCCGTTAAGGTGGTCATCTACTTAACAGTCTGGACAATCTCCTTTAGATCTACCATCAGCTACGCCTGCACAGGCATGCTTGATTGGATAGAAGTCATTTAGGTCTGTCTTCGTATTACATAGTTTTGGTAGATCTAAAGGAGATTGGACAGACATTGCACAATCATATTGCATAGTGCATGGTCAGATTTAGAAACTCACTGAACTAGATATTAGAGTCTTCCTTGTGATTTTTGAGGCTCTTTGAAAAAGAATAACTTCACATTAAAGCTAGAGAGGTCAGGGTGGCTTGTTTTAAAGCTCCTTTACTGCTTGTTAAGGAATATGTTTCCCCAACATTTCATATTCCTGATATGTATCTCTTGTACCATGTACCTGTGTTAAAAAGTATCCTATTCTCTTTTTTATTGCTTCCTTCGTGTGAAATCCCTGATGTTCCGGCCAGTCCCTTTGTTTCCTATTTCACACTGACCACACTAAGCACAAGAGCACATCTATCCCAGTGTGGCCACTTGCTGTGCTGGGTGCGCGGCCTGCCTGTCATAAAAGAATCAGGCTTGAGCTGACAAATAGTTACATAGTTAGTCTGGCTGAAAAAAGACAAAAGTCCATCCAGTTCAACCATTAAAAAAAAAAAAAAAGTTATAATCCTATACCCACAGTTGATGCAGAGGAAGGAAAAAAAAGCAGCAAAGCATGATCCAATTTGTTCTTGTAGGGGAAAAAATTCCTTCCTGATCCCCCGAGCGGCAATCGGATAATCCCTGGATCAACTTTACCTATAAATGTTATATCCAGTTCAGGGGCGGACTGACAAGTCATGGGGCCCCCGGGCAATAGGGGATCATGGGGCCCCTGTGTCCTTGCCCAAACTCAAAAAAGCCTGTGAAAAAGTTACCAGGGGCATCTCATGGGGCCCCCTACTGACCCCGGGCCCTCGGGCAGTGCCCGAGTTTCCAAATGGTCAGTCCGCCCCTGATCCAGTTATATTCTGTGTATCTAGGAAAGAATCCAGGACTTTTTTGAAGCAATCCACTGAGCTGGCCAGATCCAACTCTTGAGGGAGTCTATTCAACATTTTCACAGCTCTCACTGTAAAGAAACCTTCTATGTTTGGAGATTACATTTCTTTTCCTCCAGACGTTAAGAGTGCCCCCTTGTCCTCTGTGATGAACTCAGGGTGAATAACTCTACACCGAGTTCACTATATGAACCACTGATGTATTTATACATGGAGATCAGATCCCCCTTATGTATTATACATGGAGATCATATCCCCCTTATGTATTATACATGGAGATCATATCCCCCCTTATGTATTATACATGGAGATCATATCCCCCTTATGTATTATACATGGTGATCATATCCCCCTTATGTATTATACATGGAGATCATATCCCCCCTTATGTATTATACATGGAGATCATATCCCCCTTATGTATTATACATGGTGATCATATCCCCCTTATGTATTATACATGGAGATCATATCCCCCCCTTATGTATTATACATGGAGATCATATCCTCCCTTATGTATTATACATGGAGATCGTATCCCCCCTTATGTATTATACATGGTGATCATATCCCCCCTTATGTATTATACATGGAGATCATATCCCCCCTTATGTATTATACATGGTGATCATATCCCCCCTTATGTATTATACATGGAGATCATATCCCCCTTATGTATTATACATGGAGATCATATCCCCCCTTATGTATTATACATGGAGATCATATCCCCCCTTATGTATTATACATGGTGATCATATCCCCCCTTATGTATTATACATGGAGATCATATCCCCCCTTATGTATTATACATGGAGATCATATCCCCCCTTATGTATTATACATGGAGATCATATCCCCCTTATGTATTATACATGGTGATCATATCCCCCCTTATGTATTATACATGGTGATCATATCCCCCCTTATGTATTATACATGGTGATCATATCCCCCTTATGTATTATACATGGTGATCATATCCCCCTTATGTATTATACATGGAGATCATATCCCCCTTATGTATTATACATGGTGATCATATCCCCCCTTATGTATTATACATGGAGATCATATCCCCCCTTATGTATTATACATGGAGATCATATCCCCCCTTATGTATTATACATGGAGATCATATCCCCCCTTATGTATTATACATGGTGATCATATCCCCCCTTATGTATTATACATGGAGATCATATCCCCCCTTATGTATTATACATGGAGATCATATCCCCCCTTATGTATTATACATGGTGATCATATCCCCCTTATGTATTATACATGGTGATCATATCCCCCTTATGTATTATACATGGAGATCATATCCCCCTTATGTATTATACATGGTGATCATATCCCCCCTTATGTATTATACATGGAGATCGTATCCCCCCTTATGTATTATACATGGAGATCATATCCCCCCTTATGTATTATACATGGAGATCGTATCCCCCCTTATGTATTATACATGGTGATCATATCCCCCCTTATGTATTATACATGGAGATCATATCCCCCCTTATGTATTATACATGGAGATCATATCCCCCCTTATGTATTATACATGGAGATCATATCCCCCCTTATGTATTATACATGGAGATCATATCCCCCCTTATGTATTATACATGGAGATCATATCCCCCTTATGTATTATACATGGAGATCATATCCCCCCTTATGTATTATACATGGAGATCATATCCCCCCTTATGTATTATACATGGAGATCATATCCCCCCTTATGTATTATACATGGAGATCATGTCCCCCTTATGTATTATACATGGAGATCATATCCCCCCTTATGTATTATACATGGAGATCATATCCCCCCTTATGTATGTATGTCTCTTTTTGATTTTGATGTCAACCTAGTCCAAATTTCTCCAGCACACGTAGCCATGATGAAGGGGGTTCTTCAGACCTGAAATGTGTTGCACTGTTTCTTTATGTATACTATGACAAAATAAAATATATGAACTCTGAGCACTTCCCATCTTCCAATTTCCTGGATTTTGACTGAAGCACCTCTCAGAGACATGAGAGCAGCCTAACCTC
Source organism: Staurois parvus (assembly GCF_062004578.1). NCBI lineage: Eukaryota > Metazoa > Chordata > Amphibia > Anura > Ranidae > Staurois > Staurois parvus. The sequence continues at coordinate 2,010,904 of NW_028317931.1, read as the reverse complement.
ATTGCTCTCCATTTCATATATTTTACCCCAAACTTTGAGGATCCATGCACACTAGCGTTGTATTTAAGCTCATAAAAGCTGTTATTAGCATTCTGCTATCCTATATGTCCATGCCTAATACTTTAGGCTATTAGCATTATTTGAGCTTCAGTGTTTAAGAGCAGAAAAAAACATTTTGGAGAGTTTTTCAAACCGAACAAACATTAAATGCTCCTAAACGCTCCTAAATGCTGCTAAATGTGACTAAAATTCTCCTAACAGCTTTTATCTAGCTTTTTTTTCATCTACATGTACTGTAAACTGCTAATAAAACACTAACACTCCTAAATGCTCCTAAAAGCTATTAAATAGCTACTACAAAATGCTAAACCAGTGTTTTTTCCAGCATTTTTTGAGCTTAAAAAAAACCCGAAAAAAACGCTAGTGTCCATGGAGCCTGAGGGTAAACTCAGCTTGCATCCAGAACCTCAAACCCATAAATCTTGATTCCTTGACAGTGCAGACATCTTATCAGACAGAAAGGGGCAGACTACCCAGTATCTATTCCGGCTTTCCTTGCCCTTTTGTCAACCAAATTATATTTTGTAGCCAATAGAGAGTTAGGGAAATAAGGAAGGGGCAGACTACCCAGTGCCTGTTCTTGCTCTCCTTGCCCATATGTCGCACCTATTATACTTTGTAGCCAATAGGAAGTTGAGGAAATCAGGAAGGGGCAGACTACCCAGTGCCTATTTTGGCCCTACTTGCCCTTATATCAGCCCCATTACACTTTGTAGCCAATAGGGAGTTGAGGAAATCAGGAAGGGGCAGACTACCCAGTGCCTGTTCTGGCCCTCCTTGTCCTTATGTCGTCCCCATTACACTTTGTAGCCTGTAGGGAGTTGAGGAAATCAGGAAGGGGCAGACTACGCAGTGTCTATTCTGGCCCTCCTTATCCTTATGTCAGCCCCATTACACTTTGTAGCCAATAGGGAGTTGAGGAAATCAGGAAGGGGCAGACTACCCAGTGCCTATTCTGGCCCTATTTGCCCTTATGTCGGACCCATTACACTTTGTAGCCTATAGGGAGTTGAGGAAATCAGGAAGGGGCAGACTACCCAGTGCCTGTTCTGGCTCTCCTTTCCCTTATATCAGCCCCATTATATTTTGTAGCCAATAGGGAGTTGAGGAAATCAGGAAGGGGCAGACTACCCAGTGCCTGTTTTGGTCCTCCTTTCCCTTATGTCGGCCCCATTATATTTTGTACCCAATAGGGAGTTGAGGAAATCAGGAAGGGGCAGACTACCCAGTGCCTGTTCTGGCCCTCCTTTCCCTTATGTCAGCCCCATTATATTTTGTACCCAATAGGGAGTTGAGGAAATCAGGAAGGGGCAGACTACCCAGTGCCTGTTCTTGCTCTCCTTGCCCTTATGTTGGCCCCATTACACTTTGTAGCCAATAGGGAGTTGAGGAAATCAGGAAGGGGCAGACTACCCAGTGACCAGGTACAACTCTGGTCCATTTTTTCTATAATACAACTCCCAGTTTTTAGGGAACACATGAGGTCCATTCACTGTCATGAAGGTGGTGCCCTTCAGGTGCCCTTTAAAGTAAAAAATCTACAAGCCTTCGTTTGCAATGCCTACTGCAAAAGAAAAAAAAAACCTCATCAGCGACTGCAGCCGAAGCAATGGAACACATCTAATTCTATTTACCACACAAGAATCTGCCATAAAGGTGCAACGACATAATCTCTGCTGAATGCAGGAGACCTTGTTCAACCCTTCTTATTTACAGGGGATCTAAAACACGGCTGAAATACGAACGTATCTCTATATATCATTTTACAGAGGCATTTGCTATGTTTTTGCATTCTGCAGCTCTGTGTTCAGCCTTGCACAGCCCTAGGATGTCTGTGTGATGAGGGAACAGTTTCCATGGCAACACGAAGGCTTTGGCTAGGCGGGCTGTGTCAAAGAGACCTATGACAACTGCAGGCCCGGCAACAGCAAAATGGCTCGGGAAAATAGGGCCAGTGTTTATCCGAACCACGACAACCACAAGCCGCTGTCACTTCAGTCCGACCAACAATATCATGAATTAATTGGCAATATTTTGAAGGGCAAAGATGTATAGAATTGAACCACGTTGAGGAGGAGGCAAGGGTTTACTTCATACCTAAGATCTGCATTGTGAGATCTCGATTACGTGATTGGGATATACAGAACACGGTAACATATCTTAGTGGTGATATGTGAAATGCTACGGTTCCTATTATATTATTATTTATGGTATGCTTTATGATATCATATTGTCTTCCAGAGCTGCAGATTTATCAAGGAAAACAAAATCCCCGATGAGATCAATCCCTTCAACATTCCTTCACATGGGCGTTTGAAATAGGATTTCTTTCAGATGGTTGTCAAATGCTTTCCAAACACACCACGCCTAAGAAGCGCTTACACTTGGTTCACATCTGTGTGGGTGGTGCTGCTGTGGATCCGCACGAAAATCCATGCATGCCACTCGCACAGAGGAATGCGGACCCGTGCAGCCGTACCACTCGCACAGAGGAATGTGGACCTGCGGACCCGTGCAGCCGTACCACTCGTACAGAGGAATGCGGACCCGTGCAGCTGTACCACTCGCACAGAGGAATGCGGACCCGTGCAGCTGTACCACGCGCACAGAGGAATGCAGACCCGCAGACCCGTGCAGCCGTACCACGCGCACAGAGGAATGCAGACCCGTGCAGCCGTACCACTCGCATAGAGGAATGCGGACCCGCAGACCCGTGCAGCCGTACCACTCACACAGAAGAATGCGGACCCGTGCAGCCGTACCACTCGCAGAAAGGAATGCGGACCCGCGGACACGTGCAGCCGTACCACTCGCACAGAGGAATGCGGACCCGTGCAGCCGTACCACTCGCACAGAGGAATGCGGACCCGTGCAGCCGTACTACTCGCACAGAGGAATGCGGACCCGTGCAGCCGTACCACTCGCACAGAGGAATGCGGACCCGTGCAGCCGTACTACTCGCACAGAGGAATGCGGACCCGTGCAGCCGTACCACTCGCACAGAGGAATGCGGACCCGTGCAGCCGTACCACTTGCACAGAGGAATGCAGACCCGTGGACCCGTGCAGCCATACCACTCGTACAGAGGAATGCGGACCCATGCAGCCGTACCACTCGCACAGAGGAATGCGGACCCGTGCAGCTGTACCACTTGCACAGAGGAATGCAGACCCGTGGACCCGTGCAGCCATACCACTCGTACAGAGGAATGCGGACCCATGCAGCCGTACCACTCGCACAGAGGAATGCGGACCCATGCAGCCGTACCACTCGCACAGAGGAATGTAGACACATGCAGCCGTACCACTTGCACAGAGGAATGCAGACTCGCAGACCCGTGCAGCCGTACCACTCGCACAGAGGAATGCGGACCCGTGCAGCCATACCACTTGCACAGAGGAATGCGGACCCGCGGACCCGTGGACCCATGCAGCCGTACCACTCGCACAGAGGAATGCAGACCCGCGGACCCGTGGACCCATGCAGCCGTACCACTCGCACAGAGGAATGCAGACCCGCGGACCCGTGGACCCATGCAGCCGTACCACTCGCACAGAGGAATGCAGACCCGCGGACCATGCAGCCGTACCACTCGCACAGAGGAATGCAGACCCGCGGACCCGTGGACCCATGCAGCCGTACCACTCGCACAGAGGAAAGCGGACCCGCGGGCCGGTGCCATTAGTTCTAATGACATGTTGCCCGCATTGGAAAACGCAACCATACTGGGAACCGAGGTTCCCGTGCAGAGTGCATTTTCAGAAGTGCAGGGACTTCTTCCCTGCGTGTCATGGGACACAGGAGTCCATTCAAATTAATGGGCTCTTGTTCCCGCGCAAAACACAGCCCGCCCGACCGCATATATGTGAACCAGGGCTAAATGAGCATTCCGAAAATGTTCCGTGAAGCGTTCTGAGAACCCGCCAGCTACTGCCAAAGTCAAATTGAACTGGTTCAATGCTAAAGGGAAAATTACGGTTGTTTTTCGGTATTTCGACATTGACCCCACTGACTAAGGTCATTTTTTGGCAATTCTGTGGTTGTTTTTGCTGCCTTGTAATTGTTCTTTGCAGATATAATTGTCTTTCTTACATAGGGGTTGATTTACTAAAACTGGAGAGTGCAAAATCTGGTTCAGCTGTGCATGGTAGCCAATCAGCTTCCAGGGCTTATTGTCAATGCCTAATTGAACAAGCTGAACTTAAGCCAGGAGTACACGGTAAGAAAATCGTACAAAAAATTTTGCTGATCAAATGATCAACCGATTTTCTCTTCGTTGATGAGCAGGATGTTATAACCGATAACGATATTGTGAAGGAAAAAGCCAGTTGAACAACAGTGAAAAATGTTGTCATTTCGCATGCGAATGACCGATTTTCTATGCGGTGGTTTGATGGTCGTCCGAAAAAAAATCTATCAAGCGCTATCACGCATGAGCGGAAACAGAAGATGACCCGGATGTTTATGTCCAAGGATCCATAAATCCAATTTATTCTAATCATGTCCAAATGTCCAAGGATCCATAAATCCAATTTAATCCAATTAATTCCAATTTATTTCCAATCGCTCATTCTGGGTGGCAGGGCGTTGAACGCTTGTTCTGGGTGGAAGGGCGTGGCTACAAGGTCGCACGCACATTGCATCACTTCCATTTGTACGGAAGACGACAACACTACGTATTGCTCAACGAATGATTTTTTTCGATTGGGTAATGTGTGGCACGATTTCGACCAACAAACGAACGTCGATCAGTCGTCGGATGACCGATTGGTTGATTTTCTTACCATGTATTCCTGCCATTAGAAGCTGATTTCTTTCAATGCAGAGTTGCAACAGATGTTGTACTCTCCAGTATTAGTAGATCAACCCCATAGACTCTTAAACACATTTAAAGTGTTACTAAACCCACAACAGTAATATCAGTCTGTATATGCAGTAACGCATGTTTGTTATATTCACTGTGGAACCTAAGGGGTTAATCCTCCACATTGTGTAAAAAGGATGTTTGATCCTGTCTGCTCTGATCCTCCCCTTCATCCACAGTCCCCAATCCATCTGCCATAGTACAGAGCAGCAGTGGCAAGTCTGCAATGCTCTGTTTAGTGTGTATTGCTAGAGAGTTGTTGTTTTTTTTTTGGGGGGGGGAGTGAATGTGATCAGCATAGGGCCAATCAGTGCTGTCCAGACAGAGGGTCAAGGGTCATGCAGCCTCATAGGACAGTGAGGAGAATGAAAACTCCTACCAGATTAACCAGTGTTCAGTCAGACACTGATATAATTCACAAGACTGCTATATACTGCTGATGAGAAAAGGTATTTATCAGTGTATATTTACTAAAATGATTTACATGTTGTGTGTACTGTGGGAGACCAGATAAAGTGAATGCAGGGTCCGGGGAGAACAGATATAGTGAATGCAGGGTCCGGGGAGACCAGATATAGTGAATGCTGGGTCCGGGGAGACCAGATAAAGTAAATGTAGGGTCCAGGGTTTAGTAACACTTTAAGTATGATTTTTTTTTCCAGTCACACTCAAATAAACAATCCAAAACGGATGTATGTTTGGCCAGTGGAAGCATGAAGATGACAGATTGCCTTCATCTCTGTAGTCACACGGTCATGAGTGTCTCTAAGGTTAAAGAGCACAAAAGATACGATGGAATAGGAGCCTTAATGCCCGTTGAAGAAGTTTGCTGTAGGGAAGGAGGGTCGTAGGATTCTGGCATGACTGGTAGGGACTAGAGGCCATAGATTGGTTCTTCAGCATTCATTGGTCCCCATTGCATAACATAGTCAATTTAATAATGTCCAAGGAGATACCTTAATATAAGTGAAAGTGTGTAACAACTGTGTGGTATGTGTAATAAACCTACTTACACAGTATGGCTGCAGATATAAGTGGTTAGCATTTCTGCCCATCAGCACTAGGGTCGCCAGTTCAAATCCCACCTACAACACTACCTGCCTGAAGTTTCCATGTTCTCCCTGTGCCTGCATGGGTCACCAGTTCAAATCCCAACTAAAACACTACCTGCTTGAAGGTTCCATGTTCTCCCTGTGCCTGCATGGGTCAACAGTTCAAATCCCAACTACAACACTACCTGCTTGGAGTTTCCATGGTTTCTCTGTGCCTGCATAGGTTTCCTCTGGGTACTCCGGCTTCCTTCTACACTCTAAAGACATGCTGGTAGGTTAATTGGCTCCTGTCTAAATTGACCCTAGTATGTATATGTATGAATGTGAGTTAGGGACCTTAGACTGTAAGCTCCTTGAGGGCTAGGGACTGATGTGAATGTGCAATATACGAGTGGTGATCAAGTCAACCTAGGACACTTGAGTTTTTATAATAAAAAAACAAACTCCAAAGAGTGGAAACTGCATTTAGTTTTTGGCATACTCCCCTGCTACATTTAAACATTTATCCCAGCATTTAACAAATGCCTGGAAATATTCGGCATGGAAAGATTTGTCAGTACGCCAGAACCAAGACTGCTTCACTTCACTTTCAGTGTTGAAATGCTGACCTCCGAGGAACTCTTTTAGGGGTCCAAACAGGTGGAAATCACTTTAAGAGAAGTCCGGGCTGTAAGGAAAATGTGGCAACACCTCCCAGCGGAGATGCTGTAATATTCACGTAGTGTGATGAGCAGTATGAGCTCGTGCATTGTCCTGGAGAAATACTCCCTTTGTTGCAGGTTATGCGTAGATTATCCAGGATTAGTCGTTCCATGTGCTGAATGTTCACAGTAATGACTGCTGTGGACTGGAAACCACCATGGCCGGGTTCGCCATTGACGGACGTATGGCCATCTTTGAAACATTTACACCATTCAAATGTCTTACTATGGCTGAACATCTTATCACCGTACTGTTCTTGATGTCTTCCCTAGATATCCACAGGTTTTACGCCTTCATTCACAAGATATTTCATAACCACACGCTGTTCCATGCACGCACTAACACTGTTGTCTGCCATCTTGATTAATGGTCTCTGAACTGGCCTGCGACATGTGCACTGCCAGTAATAGGACACACTTGCCACTTACTGCTGCGCGTAGTACCGCCACGCTAGCATCCCTTTTAATACCTGTAAAATTAAAAGTCCCAGTTTGGCTTGAACGCCCCTCGTATATATAAAGTGCTGCTCTACATAAGTACCTGTAATAAATATATATATGAGTATAAACAGTATATACTGTGTATAAATATATATATATATATATATATGCTGTGTGTATATATATATATATAATATATATATATATACTGTGTGTGTATATATATATATATATATATATATATATATACACACACACTCACCAGCTACTTTATTAGGTACACATTGCAAGAACCAACAAAATATCCCCCACATCATTACACTACCACCACCAGCCTGAACCAGTCTGAACTGTTGATACAAGGCAAGATGGATCCATGCTTTCATGTTGTTTATGCCAAATTCTGACCCTATCATCTGAGTGCCCCAGCAACTAGTCTCCTCTGACATCAACAAGGCATTTTTGTCCACACAATTGCCACTCATTGGATATTTTCTCTTTTTCAGACCATTCTCTTTAAACCATAGAGATGGTTTTGAGTGAAAATCCCAGTAGATCAACAGTTTTTTAAATACTCAGACCAGCCCTTCTGGCACCAACAACCATGCCACTTACAAAGTCACTATCCTTCCCCATTCTGATGCTCGGTTTGAGCTTCAGCAAAGTCGTCTTCACCACGTCTACATGCCATGTGATTGGCTGATTAGCAATTTGTGTTACCAGGCAACTGAACGGGTGTACCTAATATAGTGGCCGGTGAGTAAATATATATATATATATATATATATATTAGGGGCGGACTAACAACTCATGGGGACCCCAGGCAATAGGAAATTATGGGCCTCTGTGTCCTTGCGAACACTCAAACCACACTCAAAAAAGCCTGTGAAAGGTATCAAGGGCATCTCATGGGGCCCCCTACTGACCCTGGGCCTCGGGCAGTGCCCAAGTGCTCGAATGGTCAGTCCGCCCTGATATATATATATATATATATATATATATAGGATCTGGAAGAGCTGTCCAGTAATAGATTATAGCTTCACTAATACGGCATCCTCCCTGTAGCAGCACAGTGTAGAAAAATGGATGACAAAAGTGGGCTTGGGCCTAGGAGAAGTTGCAAAATGACTATTGGGACTACAATATTATTCACAATGGACTTGTTGAACATTGTATACAGGATAAAGATGGCTAGATCTAAGTCTACTTTAAGACAACCCACATTCTAAATCCAAGCATAGCAGCATGTTACAGTGATGTTGGGTACAAAGGGTCTTCGTTGTCTAATCTACGAACTGGCATGTTCCATTAAATATGACACAGAATAGCATCACCGCAAATTAAAACCCACATGCTTTCCTGCAGTTCACACAATGATTCACCTCATCTGTGCATCTGCTCAACGCTCCACTACAAAATATGTTCCAGAGGGATGAGGTAGTGTTTTGGCTGCAGGTTCATTCAAGGGAATGCTGGGAGGTCATTTTCTTTTATTATTTTACCCAACATTACATTCCTGCAGGAACCGAAAGCCTGCTCTGCAGTTTTCGAACTCCCATTAGGACTGAACTTTGAAAACCTAATCAAAACCAGTGCATGGAAAAGGAAAATCATCTTACCTTTTTTCGGTGATTAATACCAGAAGGTAAAGCAGAAGAGAACGCACGGCAACATGTAGTCAGATGAGAGAATGGAGAAGACAAAAAAGGGAGGGAGAGAACAGACAAAAAGCTGGTTAGTTTTATTTTCAGTAGATAATATTTGCAACGCAAATTTTTCTTGCACATATTTTGAAACATAAAATTGTAATACAAGTCTATCATGCCTTTTTGAAATTTTAAAGGTAGAAATGCTCTTTTTAAATTCATGCTCTGCTGAAGATGTTCTTGTTGCCACATATGTCTCTCTCACCTTGATATTTCACCACAATATGTCACTATTGTCTCAGAATGACAACTCAGCATAGCTGACCTTGACAAAAGTTCTTAGCTGGTATTTAGACTCATGTACACTTATTTATTTATTTCAGGTACTTATATAGCAACGTCAATTTACACAGCACTTTACATATATATTGTACATTCACATCAGTCCCTAACCCTCAAGGAGCATACAATCTAAGGTCCCTAACTCACATTCATACATACACATACTAGGGCCAATTTAGACAGGATCCAATTAACCTACCAGCATGTCTTTGGAGTGTGGGAGGAAACCCACACATGCACAGAGAGAACATGTAAACTCCAGGCAGGTGGTGCCGAGGGTGGGATTTGAACCAACGACCCTAACACTGCCAGGCGGAAGTGCTAACCATTTAGCCACTGTGCTGCTTAAATGAACAATCATTACACCCAGGGTCATGGATAAGGGGGTACTACCAGTCCTTCTGTATGGGGTCCAGGCCAGAAGGGGGGCCCAGGCAGCTGGGTGAATAGGATGTGGACAGGGAGGGTAATCGGCACAGCGGGGGGCAATTACAGCCAGCTGATAGCTGGCTTGTTTTCTTCTCCCACTGGCTTTCAGCTGCAGTAGAGACCCATACAGGGGATGTGTTCCACAAATTGCCCAACCCGCCCCACCCATCGCCCTCCCTGTGTGCACAATACATTTCCCCTTCTGCCTAGGCCCCTCACCCTTGCAATGCTGCTGACTTCCCTCCTCTCCTTCCCAGCAGCAGCTGCGAGCACACTGCAATACACTGCAAGCTGCAATAGGATCCTTCAGGATGGAGAATGGAGAAAGTGTTATTTTACCAGCCCCTTCCTTTCTTGAATGAACACAATGAGTGATCAGTACCCATCCCATGATGTGTTCATTCATAACTGGAGCATAGTAAACTTTTTTTTGTTGGGAAAGGGGGCCCTATCAGGTTGGCTGTATGGGGCCCCATGGTTTCTAACAGCAGACCTGAATACACCTGTATCAGAGCACAGAGCATTGAGCCCAGGTTCACACAGACACAGTGCGGCACATGCAATTTGAGTCATGCATTGATGCATCCGCACCAAAATAGGACTGGACTCTTTTTTTTTGTCCACGCTAGAACTGGATCACATGGGGATCCGATTCTGCACATCGCACCGTGTTTTGCGAACCGATTTCGGGGTGTAGTTAACATACACACCTGCAGCGGTTCGTAAGAACAGGGTGGGATTATGATACAGGTGCGGAAATCGCACAAAAACCAGTGCAAAGTCCACACTGCATCAGTGTGAACCCGGCTCATGGTTCGTCAGGTATCGATGAATATAAGCCTGCCTTTACCATAATGATAGTTGTGGCCCATTGCCTCCTTTGCCAGGAAAAGTAGTGCCTATTGCTAGTGGATAGCTGCTGGCAATAACCGCATGTAAAAATCCAACATGCTGGTTGTACCCAAGTCGGTTGATGGATCGACTTGGGTACAATCAGCCTGCACATAGATGGTTTGAATCTCAGCCACTCCCTGCTGAACTGTCCAAAATTTGAACCATCTATGGCTGGCTTAAGTCTCAAAATTTAACAAATTGTGATTTTTTTGTTTTTGTTTCCCACTTCTATTTACATTTTGGCATTAAAGTGGTTGTAAAGACAAAGGTGTAAATGTAAAGAAAAAGGTGTATATGTAAAGGTGCTGCTCCCCCCAAAGCCCCTCTAATACTTACCTGAGCCCTATCTCGATCCAGCAATGTGCATGTGAGCCTCAGCTCTCCTGGGACTCCCTCTCTCCATTGGCTGAGACAGCAGTGGGAGCCACTGGCCACAGCCAGTGAGCCAATGAGGAGAAAGCAGGGAACGAGGCTGAGCCGTGGCTCCATGTGTCTTATGGGCATGAGCGTTTTTTTTCTCACAGGATGGAGGGTATGGGTCCTCGGGCCTGCCCTGAAGTCTAGGGGGAGGATGTGTGGCCCTACGGTTCCTTCCTCCCCTGTCCCTAGGGGGTTTTCTCTTCGGGAGAACCCCCTGGCCTAGTACTGGATGTCCGGATTCGGCTGGGCATAAGGAACGGTGGTCCACCAGGCCTTTTGGCCAGGAGGACCAAATGGGAACCTTGTCCCTGTCAGGACCTTTGTGCCCCGGGGGATCAGGGTAGCGGTCCAACCCCTTCGGGGGTAGGACAAAAGCACACCCTTAAGTGCACTTTTTGTGTGGTGTTTTGCACTTGCACTTTTTTGTGAACACTTACGGGTTTTTTCGTTATAGTTGCACGTTTGCGGACTTAAAAAAAAAAAAAAAATGGGCATGAGCGTACACCAAGCGGCTTGCTGTTGGGGGCACTGATCAAGTGAAAGGAGCCAGGAGTACCAGCAGGGGACCTGAAAAGAAGAGGATCGAGGCTGCTCTGTGTAAAACCATTACACAGAGTAGGTATGACATTTTGTTATTTATTTATTTTTAAGCCTAACCTTTAATACTACTTTAATCACTAAATTCTACAAGAAAACTGTAAGCGACTGGTGAGGAGTAAAAAGGTTCTTTATTGTTTAACCAACATAAAAGCATCTTTCCTTTCTCTTATATGTTGGTCTGTACAGAAGAAATGTTATTCTGCGTTTGAAGCAGACCGCATGCTATCTTTGTCGGTAAATTCTAGTAGTGATATTAATTTTTAAAAAATCACAGGTTCCACAGGAGGTTACAGCATATCATTACTGCCTACTGACTGGTTGCTAGAGGTTACAGCACACATTATGGCTCATTGACTAGTTGCTAGAGATTACAGCACAATTTCTGCTTGCTGATTGGTTGCTAGAGGTTACTACACAAGATACCGCAGCCTACTCTACTTCCAAGATGAATAGATATCAGATGATGGTCAAACTAAATATAGTTCTAGTTCAAGATCTTCTCAATCATAATTTATGAGCCGCAATTTAATTCCTCACAAGATTTTTAAAAAAAATGACACTAGCTTAAAGTGAACCTCCATGAACCTGAACCAAAATCCATGTTTGTGTCTGGTCCATGGTTGAGACCTTGGACCAGAGACAAGCATCTCCATCTAACTATTGGTCAGTCCACCCATCATTTTTACGTCCAAATATTGAGGCATGGAAACAGGCATAGGCTCTCCGCCATACTAGCTGGTGGATATTTTCATAATAGAATGCTCTTGGTTTTTAATTTTAAAGTGACCACTTCATCACGTTAAATGGCATGAGTCATTATAAGTTTGATAAATAGGATTTCAGATACAGCTTTCAGATTAGTATTTATACCATAGTTGTTGGCATTCGTCAGGTACAATGAATTATACAGAGCTTATTATGTCATCCTCAGTCAAGCCTACACTTTCTTTCCTGTCCAGAGGCATCCATTTGTATCTGAGGAGAGATATATGTCCATTTAAGACATAAGACCACCTGTTTAGGACCATCTCATACTGAGCTAACTACATACATCCTCACACTAAAATAAAACCAGAGATGCCCTCTTATTTTTCTTATGAGACTATAAAAAATTTGCAAGCTCAGGCATTTTTTTAACTCTAGTTTATATACATTTGTGTTTGGATGAGTAAAACAAATAGAAACACATAAAACAATAAATTATTTGTTGTAAACACAGTTTCACAAAATAAGCCAAAGTGAAAAGCAAACTAATAACCCCATAAATAACCCCATCTCCTCTACATTACACCTCTTACAGCAAGGTGTCCCAAACCTCACTGCATCAAAGCTCCTCAGATGTTCTCTACGACTAAGGCCAGATAGGTGAAAATCTTAGAGGGGCAGATCTATGGTGGAAGTGTGTATTGTCCATCAATAAACCTATTGGATTTCTATGTCATCATTAGAGTATGGCCCGTTCTTTCACAGTGGTCTCTTAGGCTCCATGTACACTGCAGCTGCTAAACTGACGTTTAGGAGCTTTTTTGTGTTTTTTTTCAGCAGCCCCTGAACTCTCTCTAATGATTTTCCTGTGTCCATGTCAGGGGCGGACTGACAACTCATGGGGCCCCCGGGCAATAGGGGATCATGGGGCCCCTGTGTCCTTGCCCAAACTCAAATAAGCCTATGAAAAAGGTACCAGGGGCATCTCATGGGGCCCCCTACTGACCCTGGGCCCTCGGGCAGTGCCCGAGTTTCCAAATGGTCAGTCTGCCCCTGGTCCATGTACACTATGTCGTTTACAGACGTTTACAGGCAGTTGAGTTTACAATCGTTTTTTTGAAGGCACCAAACTTGCGTTCAGGAGTAGATTTTTTCAGCGTTTCAAACGCCAAAAGCTTGTAAACGCAGCAAACCGCGTTTATAAGTGTTTGCGTTTGGAAATTTGTTTTAACTCTTCCATTTCCAGATGCTGTCCCTTTTTTCATCATGAAAAATGCATGCAGTTTTACCGGTACTCAAATGGACCTGATACACCATACGTTGAAAGAAAATATGTTAGACACTGCTGCAATCATTTCTGCACAGAAATGAGTTGGAACACATCCAAACACCACAAAAAAAAAAGACAGCTAATCTCAACAAATACTGCTCCCTCTGCTTCTGCTCTCTCTATTTCTCTCAAAATGCCTGAAATAGTCAGTTTTTTACTATTTTTCAGTGCATTATGGCCATTTTGGAAGGTCTCCTGAGGTTATATTTAAAAAAACGCTTCTAAACACAAAAGCTCCTAAACGTGCATAAACGCGGTATGCAAATGCGACTAAACAGACGTTTTTTAACCTATGTTTTCCAGCAGTCAGTTTCCAACGTTCAGAAGTGTCCATGGAGCCTACAGTAAAGTGGTAGCGAACACCACCTGGACACTTGTACCTACAGGTAAGTTCAAGGAATATCTCCTAAACATGCACTGTTTAGGAGATATTCATTGTTTCTGCAGTTATTTGATGCAGCTTTATATCATCTTTTTATAATAATTACCATGAAGGACTGTGTCTTTGGAATGTGCCAATGTACTTGCATAAAAGAAGCCATTATGAGACCTTCCCTTTTTTTAAACAATACAGTCTGTCCATAGAGTGGGAACAAATGATATGTTCTGTCATGGACACACAATCTACAGACCTGTAAGCAAACCACAGCAAACAATCAGAATTTCCCGTTCATTGATTTGACTACATACACTTATTGAAAGGTAATAGTTCTGGGAATGCCACAAGTTGCACAAAGATAAAGCCTTTATTCAGCATAACAGCCATGAAACTTTAATATGAGAAAAGGTAATCAGCAAAGGCAGCCTCCATACCACTTCAGTTCAGGTTTCCTAGATTCAGTCGATTTTATCTGATTTTGGTGTGATTCTGTAGTGCGACTTGGTTGCATTCTTGATACTACTGCGGTTGTTAGGGAGCCTTAACAACCTGCAGAACCGTAGCAAATGCACGCCAAAAACACATGTATATGCATTTTTGGTGCGCTTACATTATTGTTATTTTTATACAGTATTTATTATACAGTAGTCCATGGGGCCAAAATCGAACTGCAATTGCATCAAAGTAGCATAGGACCCTTTTCAAAAGAAACCATGCTGCACTGCATTGATGTGAATGGGCACTATAGCGAATAATGTGATTTCCACTGTCATGCAATTTTGTGCAACTCAAGTCGCACGAGTGTGAACTGGACCTTAATAAAAGTCAACACTATGTTGTTTAACACACTGGTATAAATTCAGATACTTAACCGCTTCTGTGCCACCCTATAGCAGAAATACTGCTACAGGGCAGCATAGGTGCGTAAAATCACATATATAAACATGATTTTACAGTTCCGGGTAGGGGGGGCGCTCGTGTCCTACCCTCGCTGCTACTCACAGTCTCGGCTGTCAATCACTGAGTCCCAGACGGTGATTTCTCGCCGGCAACCAGTGATCGCCGAGTATCTCCGACGGGGGAAAGACCTGTGTATAAACAACACAGATCTCTCCCCTGTCAGCTGCTGCATAGCAGGAGCCATACAAAGCAATGTGCTTACAGTGAAACACAGCACACAGCCTCATAGTAAAACAGCACACAGTTAACCCTTTGATCCCCTCAGATGTTAACCCCTTTCTTCCCAATGCCATTATTACAGTGTCAGTGCTTTTTACTAGCACTGATCACTCTATTGGTGTCACTGGGGATGTCAGTGACACCAAGTCAGTTCCCCCCAGTGTCAGAATGTCCGCTGCAGTCCCTTTATAAGACGCTGATCGCTGCCATTACTAGTAAAAAAAAAACTATAACTTTCACCTAAACCAATTCATTTACACGTATTGGGATTTTTGTTAGCAAAGACATGTCACAGAATACATTTTGGCCTACATTTATGACAAAATTCGATTTTTTAAATTTTTTTGATAGCAAAAAAGTAAAACAAATATAGTTTTTTTCTCAAAATTGTTGGTCTTTTTTTGTTTATAGTGCAAAAAATAAAAAACGTACAGGTGATCAAATACTACCGAAAGAAAGCTCTATCTGCTGGGAAAAATGGATGTAAATTTCATTTGGGTGGAGCGTTGCATGACCGCGCAATTGTCAGTTAAAATAATGCAGTGCTGTATCGCAAAAAAAAAAAAATGGCCGGATCAGGAAGGGGGGTAAATCCTCTGGAGGGCAAGTGCTTAAACTGCTTGTATTAACTATTTGCATGTTTTATATATACTTGTATTTTAATCAATAGCTATTCTGTTACAGTGGTTCTAAAAGCAGAAGGTTTTTTAATTTAATGAATTCTATGCCAAAAAACACCCCCCCCCCCCATTCTTACTGGAGCCTGATCTCGATGTCTCACTTGGCTTTGTCTTTCTTCTCATGGGCTCAGACACAGCAGTGGAAGCCATTGGCTCCTGCTGCTTTCAATCACAGCCAGTGAGGAGGGACACACAGAGCCGGCTTGGGATTGAGCACACACGAGTGCCCCCGTAGCATGCGGCTTGCTGTAGTAGGAGCTCTCAGTAGAGGGGAGGGGACAGGGGCACCAGCGAGGAACCCCAGAAGAAATGGATCGGGGGCTGCTATGTCCAATCCTGATATTTCCACATCCCTATCAGACAGCACAATAACTTAGTGCTTCTGTGCAGGAAATTGCAAGAGGCTGGAATTATTATTTAAATAGTTCCATCGGTTTGCAGAATAAAGGGAGACAATGGCGTTACAATACCATTCAAGACAGGCAGATTGGGAAGGCCCTGATCTTGAGAACTTACAATCTAGATCACACAAAATTCAGGCATTCAATGAAGGTATTCAAACTATTTTCATTTAAAAATATATGCATTTTTAATAAATACATAACTGCATTTATTGGTCTTTTTACATCCGCATGGTATGCAGCTTTAAAGTCAACCCCGGAGTTTTTCTCATTTCATATAACATCTATAGATGGATCCTTAGCCTGGGTCTCACAGTTTATACAAAGTTCATACAAATTCTAACTTCATTAAATAACTAATAATCCTTTTTTTATGTTTAACATTATGAATCTCTTCTATAGTCTGCGCTGGTCATATACACTTTTAACATCTAAAGAAACTGTTCTTCTTTATGTTCAATTTCCAGCTCTTTAAAGTTACTAACCCTCAATTTTAGTTTTCGGATGACCCCATTAATGTGTTTTCTCTGCGTCCAGGAATAGCTAGAGTAATGAGCATTTTCATGTCTTTGTGTTTCATAACCAGGCTGTCTCCTCCCCAAATTAATTTATGTGCCAAAGAAAGGGCCTTTTGTGCATGTTAATCACCAGCGGTAGCTTCCAGAAAATGCTTGCATTTAGGAAGTTGTACTTCCACGCATGGGGAAGCCATGGCCAGACAAATCCTCCCTTTGTACCCCCTTCTCTGTACACCAGCATCTAAAACAACGCGTTCACTAATTTTGCACTGATGAACTTTGTAGAAAGGGAATCTATTAAATGTTCTCAGTGCGTAAACTGCAACCTACTGAAATATAAATATGCTGTATGACACATAATGTGCACATGGTGTTGTGCCAGAAAAGACAATGCAAAGCAGTTTTTGGCAGTTCATTCTGATCCGATTAGATGAATAATGAATGTGATTTGCAATTGTGAAAAGCACATTATGAATCAGATCTTCTCTCTCGAATATATATTTTGATAGAAAATGAATTAGTGGAAGATCAGTGTACTGTTTTCTCTACCACAGTGGAATTAACCTTTCATTTATTATATAGTGTATGCTGGTAACAGCTAACTCTCTGTTCTCTCTTGAATTTCATATCTTTCTTGAATGGTATGCAGTTCCAGAGCCCCAAGCCATAACTGAAATATATTATGTTCCTAAATCCAAAATTAAATTTTGTCTTGTGCATCTACCTTGAGACAACCTGGTTGATAGACGGCCCACTTACATCATTTTTGCCTGAGCTAAGTTATGCCAACATTGGCCACAGAATGACCGTTATCTCCTGAAAACAACAGGAGGGAAGATATATGTCCATATTAGCATGAAGGTGGGTACCCATTACAATATGCACCTGATTTCAATAGTACACTACTTTTGATATTTTGCTTGTCCATAAAGGAAAGTGAAGGGTTAGAATCTGTTTACAGGGAGTTTTTCCAGAAAGATATACACTCATACAGTTCAACAAGGGTCTGATAATCAAAGGTGATGCTTGAAATTGGGAGTATTGCTTGTGTAGAAAGTAAATGAATAAACCTCCCAGCAATGCTATTACTAGGCTGCAGTTAGAGGGAGCTCTAATAATTTGTAGTGTGACTTCAGGAGACTAACAACCAATAAGCTCACATTCAAAATGGAATGAGAAAGTGAGCAACATGTGTTTTCTGTTCTCCTCTTGATACAGGTTAGTCACACTTGGTTTATGCTATTATGTTTGTTGTGACATTCACTGTCTCTGTTTAGTATCCTATATGTTAGTAATGTTAACTCTCTAACACAAATGGATGCACTGCTCCATGTGGCCTGCGCTGCCACTATAAAGAAAGTAAAGCAGAAATGGGTCACATTATACAGATAATTAAACATGAAACGAGCAAGTGAGCACATGTGTTTTTTATTCTCCTCTAGATACAGATACTGCAGACTGCATCTTTGTCATACCTTGCAGTCAGAGCACCGATAATCCTGTAACACTTGTAATTATTAGATTGTCTTTGAAGTGGGTAGGGCAATATAGCACTACATCATCATGAAATTCTCCCTACACTTGAACGGTGGCAAGATAGAAAGAAAGTTCTAAAAAGACAGGTCTTGGCTGCCATATAGAGAAGTTAAGAGACATATATAGAGAAGTTAAGAGTTAAGAGTCACTTAAAACTACAAGCCCATACTTGTAGTTATATATCTATGTAAAGCTCCCTGAGGTCACATACAGTATATATTGGGATTTCAGTCTCTAGAGTTATGCTTGGCCCCGTCTTTCCCTGTACTGACCAACCAGGAGAGAGGTGAGGCAATGTAAAACACTACTTTATCAACTAAAGTCATTATTTACAAAAAAGAGCTTCTATGTTCATGCCAACTATAGAGTTCTACAAATATGTGACTGTGTGATCAAGCATCTTTAAGTATTATACATATGTGTTTGCTGTTTATGACATTTCAAGTAAACAAAGGTATACATTAAAACAGTTACGTACATCTGCAAAATGTACCTTTGTACCTTTGTACAGGTGGCACATTGTATAGCTGTTTTGAAAGAAAACTCAAGAAAAAACTCTTAATGCAACCAGATGCCATGTTTTGTTTTCTCAGTAGAACTATTTGGTTGCTTTGGATGTTCAGCTCCATTTTTGTTCTTAAAAAAAACTCAGTTTCCCAGCTTGAGTCTGCAAATAACTGCCAAAAGCTTTGTTTAAACCATAGCACTTCTGCAGGCATGGCAAGAGGTGGGCAACTGGAGGCTCCAGTGAATTGTGGGCACCAGCACCATTATCAACTAACTTCCAAGGCCTGGGTTTTATTTATGGCTGTGAAAAAGAAATGTTCTAACTTATTTGCCAGGAGACTGATTCCACCTGAATTTAGAAGTACAGAAGAAGCCTCTAGGAAACCATAAATCACAGCTATGTCAAAAAAAAGGAGCTGTGCAACTGGCATGTATACTGCTTTTATTCCATCCATTATCCACCTTCCTCCATAAGGTGCCTGACTGTACCTGTTGTTAAAGTCTTCTCCGATATGGCATGGGAACCCTCAAATTCTAGAGCACATCATGACTTCAGTTCTAAGCAAGGCCTCTGGCATAACCCCTGGTACCCGCAAAGCAATGTAAGCATCTTTTTATTTGCTATTAAGGCCCCTGCATTTAGTGCTGTGGTTGGATAGGTGCCTGCTAAGCAGTGCCCGGATATGGTCATTCAGCGCCCGGGGCAAAGATGCCAAAGTTCACGACTCTCCTTCCTTTATGATGTGCAAGCTTAGGGGATCGTACACCCAGCAGTCACTTGTCAAATTCACTCTGTAGCTCCTGATCTGTCAGTCGGGTTTTGCATTGACCTGAAAGTGCAGTTTTTCCAACGCAGTCCCATCACATGAGGCAGGAAGGAGGGGGAGAAAGAATACAGCCTGCACCGCCTCCCAGCACTGGGATGATAGGAGTAGTGATGCTGCTGTAACTACTCTTGTCAGCCTTGTAGCAGAAGGAAGGTGTCCCCATCCCTACACTAAACTATTGCACCTAGGGCAACCACCCCTTCTGCCCACCCCTTGTCTCGACCATGCTCCTAAGTGTGCAGGGATGTGGGGTCTCCTGGGCAGCACCAAAGAGGAATACAACTTAAGGCACCAGGAGGCTCAGTGTAGTATCTGTTCTGAAGGCATACTGCTAGTTTGGTCTATTAAAAACATATAAAGTAAGTGAGCGCCTTCCAGTATATCAATTCCCAGATTACAGCAGCTGTACACAAAAGGCACCATATAAGACCTCTAAAACAGATAAAAAACATAAATGTGCAGCTCTGTTAAAACCAATAAATAAATACATATATAAACATGTAAGAAAGATCACACAAATATATAAAGTGACACTGTGCATCTATGTATGTGCCACTAGAATATGTGGCCAATATAAACGTGAAAGAAAACACTGTGTCTAAAACATAAGTCCAGAGTGCAGGCGTGAACGAGATCTCAAATGATCTTCTGGTATCCAAAAGACACAGATTGTGGATAAGGTGAGACAATTAAAGTGTAGATTGCGCACTCACCAGATACGCAACCTTTTTGCGCATTTTTATGATATAATAAGGACATCAGACATCTCATCAAAAAGGTCCGGTCAGATCTGGTCAATGCCTCCTTCGCTATCCCACGGTTTGCACTTAGCCTTCCCAAATGGAAGGCTAAGTACATCTGCGGATGTACCTGGCTCCCACAGGAGCTCAGAAAGAAACAACAGAGGAGGCCAGTAGTGCAATATTGCCTTAGGATGATTATTCCACAACAATGGGTATGTATACAGCAAGAAAGCAAATAAAATAGATTACGGACCGATTGCAAGCTGCCGCCGGGACCCCTTGTGGTGCCGGCGGTAAGGCGTCCAAATAGCTACAGCCCGAAACTGACCCGTTTCGAGCAAGTGCTCTTAGTCATAGGGTGTTCTGGCCATGACCTTTTTGATGAGATGTCTGATGTCCTTATTATATCATACAAATGCGCAAAAAGGTTGCGTATCTGGTGAGTGCGCAATCTACACTTTAATTGCCTCACCTTATCCACAAACTGTGTCTTTTGGATACCAGAAGATCATTTGAGATCTCGTTCACGCCTGCACTCTGGACTTATGTTTTAGACACAGTGTTTTCTTTCACGTTTATATTGGCCACATATTCTAGTGGCACATACATAGATGCACAGTGTCACTTTATATATTTGTGTGCACTTTCTTACATGTTTATATATGTATTTATTTATTGGTTTTAACAGCGCTGCACATTTATGTTTTTTAGTTTGGTCTATTCTATTAAATGGCAGATTCACTTTAAATCAGTAAGCAACTCCACCCTCAAACATGGTTTAACTTTGCCAAGTGCCCATTGCACAAAATACTTTTCCTGACCCAGGTTTCAAAATTATTCTTCAAGCAGTAGTTGAGTCAAAAGTCAAGAAAGCTCTGAAACTACAAAGTGCTGTAATAAAATCTACCGCTATGCAGAACATTGCCTGTATCCTGCTTTACATAAACAATGTCCACTTGAGAATCGGCAGGATTTGACCTTGTAGTTTCAATGCCGCTTGCACATCTGAGCTTTCCTATTCATTTCTTCATATTCATTATTTTACACAAGATAAAATTTATGTTCAAGCCTACATTCTAATATTTTATTAGATCCCAGTAACATGCATACACCCCTCCCTAGCTCTAACAATTAGGTCACGCTATTTTTGTGAATGTAATTAACAGTTCTGAAACCATGCCAAAGAAACATGTAAGAGCCTTGCATGGGAGCTCTATAACAGAATGCACATCATAAAAGTTTATAGTCTTTCTTTTGAATAGAAACATTTTGAGTGTTTGGTCAAACTCGATTACAATTCAACAGGTAATGCTACAAAAATGAAACAAGTGTTTCTCCTCCTGTATTTAATAGGCTTCCTGTCTCGTTCTGCTAATTCTAACTTAAAGATCATCCATCCGCTGCTTAATTACAAACAATTTAGCTGTGAAGGCATACATCAGATTTTCAATTATATTGCAGAGACTTCCCAAAGATGTGATTTTACACCTCAAATACTGATTGGTGCATTCAGCTAATGCAATGAAGCTTCCGTGTGTTTTCTCAACTCTATTAAGATTGTTATTTTAATGACAAAATGATACTCAGTTGGCCAATTAATTCCATGGAGAAAAATCATCTTCCATGATTACATCTCTGCCAGATTAAAAAAAAACAGCAGTCACAAAAATACAAGAGTACTATATTAATTTGACATAGTTATTAACAGGTGAAACAAATTCTGGTTCTTCTTGGCTATTTTATGGGATACCAAACCTAATTATGGTCTTCTAAATTTGCTTTCATAGTAGTTTCCATAGAGTGATTTCCAAACTACTATATATAGATTTTTGTTGGTTTATAAATTATTTTTATTGCGTTTTTTCCATTATTACAAAATGTTTATTAACATTTAACATATTTAACATATTAACATATTAGACATATATCATTTGCACTGCATTCGGGATAGGAAAGACACAATGGGGGTTATTTACTAAAACCAGAAAGTGCAAAATCTGGTGCAACTTTGCATAGAAACCAATCAGCTTCCAGGTTTTATTGCCAAAGCTTAACTGAACAAGCTCAAAGTTAGAAGCTGATTGGCTACCATGCACAGCTGTACCAGATTCTGAGTGCACCAGTTTTAGTAAATCTACTCCAAAGGTTGTTAACAAAGCAAAAAATCAACAACAAAAGGCATGTGGATAACATGTCATAGTACATGAGTAAACAATGAAAATCTCGTAGGACAATAGACAATAAAAAAATAATAAAAATAATAATAATACATATGATCAAACAATAGGTGATACTAGTCAGCTGGTGTCACACTGTTACCCAGTGTTGTGACCAGGGATCCCATTTGTTATGAATCATGAATGGTATGTAAGATCCTTTCCAATAACATTAAGGAGTCCATTCTAGATGGAACCTGAGATTATCAAGCTAATAGTGTGTGCCAGGTCAAGGCTATGACCTATTGTACCATGCTAAATAGAAAATACAAGAGCTTTTCACAATGAGGTGTGTAAACTTGGGATACGGGCAAATAATAGGCACATTGGAAGTATTGAAGAAATAGACTGGCCTATTTTGAGCCACTTCAGACACAACTTTATGCCAAAGGGTTTGCAACTCTAGAAAATATGTATGTCCCTTTATCAGGGCAATGCCCAAAACAGCAAAACAGGTATGTGACTCCTCTGGGAAAATGGCATGAAGACTTTGTAGAGGTAAATATTATCTTGTGTGCAGTTTCATAGTTCTTTCATGTACTATGAGTGTTTCTATAGAGATTGGTGACCGTTTGATCCCACTCTTGGGGGGAAAAAGTATTCTACACAGTCAGCCTTCCATTGGGCCATTTTTTCTTTTGAAGATCCAACAGATTCAGGCACTGGTATAGAAAGGATATAACTCACTAATCTCAAGGAGATGAGAGACAAATTTGTTGAAAGCGAGTAAGGGGTGGGGGGGAAGAGAACAGTATCTAGAAAAATGCATTATTAGTATATATGTATCTATCCTTCTACCTCAGGCATCTCCTGTTGTTGGAGAGTGTCAAATGTAATAAATTCCCAACCATTCTTATAGGATTCCAAAGTAGATAGGAAGCTAGGAATCCACCTGGTAAAATCATGTCTACTTCAAAATGCAACCAAAAATGAAGGATCCCCTATGTAAGATGCTAGGGGTGCACTGGAGGAAACTAGGTCATACATCTGCCTGTTTGTATAGTCCCCAAAGGTGGAGAGACTGACCATCAATTTAGTCCGATAGGATAGGAGCTTTAAGATGTATTGACTTGAACCATAACAGCCCTGGGCTGTATAGAAAAGGATTTAAACTGGATCCGTTCTACAATAAATTCAGGAGATTGGCTCTGAGGAAGAGGGGACTGTCCCTCGAAATGTGTAAGCCCTTTGAGGGTCTTCTCGAGGTATGGAAGTTGAACTGGTGACCTGGTCGCTTTGAGCTTATGATGCTTTTGACACATAATTGTTTGTGAGTATATATTTTGGTGTTTTAATAAAAATTCTATTCTCAGGTAATGCACTAGGCTGGTGCTCCCTTTCTTCCATTGTTTTTGCAAATCCAGGAGTGTGCCACTGTGCTAATTAGGCCAATCTGGTCGCAAAGGTAATAAAGCCAAACCAAGGCTACCAGATCTTTGTGGTAAATATAAGGAATGCTTTTGTATCTGGTTTTTTTTTTAGCCAAAATAATTTGTTAATCTCTATTTAAAAATGATCTATAGTATTCTTTTTTATTCATGTGAGTCTGCCCAGGATGGATATATGGTAAGAAGACCATAGTTTGAGAATGTATTTAATCGTAGAGATCACTGGAAGGTAATTATATATATTGATATAGGGACTGTGTCATGGGCATTATCTAAACTGAAAGTGTATAAGAGGAGCAGTGAAACTGAAAGTGGGTTTTAAGGGTGTTGCATAGTTTAATTTTATGCATAATTATTTGCCAGGTGCTAGTGTTACCTGCCTAAATCACTGCATCCAGACAGGACTGGGTCCTCTGTTTCTCTAGGCCCCATAACAGTCACATGGTCTGTTGTGGTTGTAGCAGGGGCGGATTGACCATTTGGAAACTCGAATACTGCCCGAGGGCCCGGGGTCAGTAGGGGGCCTCATGAGATGCCCCTGGTACTTTTTTCATAGGCTTTTTGGAGTTTGGGCAAGGACACAGGGGCCCCCATGATCCCCTATTGCCCGGGGCCCCATGAGTTGTCAGTCCGCCCCTGGGTTCTAGTTACAACCTTTCAAGAGTGGTGATTACTACAAGGGAAGTGCAATAAGTACATAACGGGTACAATACAATACACAACGGGTAAATGATTGTATATAACAATGCAAGATTGATTTTCAAGGAATTAGACGAGACAGAGAGAACAAAAGTTAAGATCAATGTCTAAGAAAGGGAGATAGTTTATGGGGCAATACACTGCATTTTGTGAGACTATTTTGTACAAAGCTGGGAGCATCTTAGCTAAGCCATAATGAGGGACAAACATATTGAAAAATATCAGTAAAAAAAATATTTACTTAAAATTGCTGAATAGATATTTAGATCAAATAAAGAACAGAATACAAGGTATAGTCCTATCAAGTTTGATTATACCCATCTTTGTATTCTTGATTATACAAACAGGCATTGATTAAATGTTCTTCGCTAGGTTTTGTATACTGGTGTTTGTTGTACAAAAAGGAACTACAAATAAGGAATATCTTTAAAGAAAAAAATATGCATTAGAATATTTGCATGTTGAACACACTAATTCTAAAAATAAATTAAATCTAAAATTGGTAGGTAAATAAATAAACAGGATCCTGCAGAATAAAAACGTGAAATGCTAAACAAAAGGAGGCATCTCTTCATTGTGTGCATCCTGTACCTTGGTTCAGATGCAGTACAGAGCAATAAAGGGGACGATAAAGCATGTTTGCTCTTTTCGAGAAGGGTATCAGAGCACTGCAGATTCTGCTTTCCAATCCATTCCCTCCACGGAGTGAAAATTATCCTGAAACTAGGCCACTGCACAAATGTCCATTAAGCAGCTTAATATAGACACAGAGTTTCACAAGTACCCCGATGGGCCCATAAGCTTTCCAGCAAACTGACAAAGCGTGTTGTGGATTTCCTTTTCATAAAATAACTCATTAGTACACATCCTGAATTTGCCTTCCATGATTTCTAAAACCTGTGTGCTGTAATTATCATAACTTGGCACAGAAATATGCAGAGATTATTGCCAGTAATACTTTTGGGGTACTGGTGGCATGGCATTTGTGTTGCTTAAAATATAAACACACAGGCAAGAAGGCTGGTATTCTTTAAGTGTACAAATGTTAAGAAAATGAAAAACTGCATCTAAAGTATATTTCTCTATTAGTCGAAAAAAGTTGTCGGAGGCTTGTACTATTTGAAAAAAGTTGTTGGAGGCCTGTAAAACTAAGGACAAAACTGATGAGATCTAAAAACAATTTGCTGTCCTGGTTTTGAGTATGAAATCTACACTGTCTACCCCTTTCTATTAGGCTATATTGTTTGGTTTATGTTCAATGAAGTCTATTGTATTAAGGCCCAATTACAACACGTGTTAATATGCATTATGTTAAGGAAGCCCATTCATTTGAATGGGCTTCCTAATGCACCAAGGCACACAAAAAAGGATTCATGCATTAATTTCATCAATGCAGGTACCCAGCAGTGTATTTACTGCAAGGCAAACAAGGCATTTGCCTAGGGCAGCAATTTTCGGGGGTTGGGGGGGCTTGTGTTCTTTTGTAAACCTGGACAAATAAAATTATGGAGACCGATCCCTCAGGGTCCTTCTTATTCATATATAATCCCTATAGAATTAATACCCAAGAAATGGGAGTAGTATTATAGATAGATATTAAAGTATAAAAATAAAGAAGGAATCTAACACTGGGTGTTGCTGTGTGAACCTGGCCTTAAAGTCACTGAATAATGAAAACCCATCAGATTCATTCTGTGATTAAATTCCAAGGGGCTTCATGGGGACATAAGGATTGATATGAAAACACCTCAAATAACCATCAATTCTGCACTATTAAACCTAAGACAGGTTCCCTTCAAATAATAACTTTAGTCAAGCCAGATGTTATCAATAGGTTTAGATAATATTTACTTCTATCCATGTGATTTAAATATGAGCTCCAGAAGATCTCTTACTGAGCTATAACATTTCTGCACTATCAGTTACCAGCTGCTACCACTGATTGCCATTGTTTCATTTGATCATATCACATTTTGTATTGCATTTAGACATTGCAGTTATTTTACGCCAAAATTTGATGTGGGTCATTGTATATGTGCCAATATCTGGATCAGAGTGAGATGAAGAAAATGTAAAATTGGCACACATTGGTTATAATTTATTCATGATAGGAACATGGCCTGTAATATGCAGTGTGGGTACAGATAATGCTTTGATGAAAATAAAAAAACTATTGCTCCTGCAACTGGTCATTGACAGATGGTCATATTGCTGCTAAGTGAGTGCTGCATGATACCAGAAAATGTTTTTGATTTACATGATAGACTGCCATTTATCAAACAGTATGTAGCTACAGTCCCTGGAGGAGCTGCTGGGAATAAACTTGGTCTCCCCTACTTGTTCAGGGGGCTGTCCACACTGCTTGCAGTCCCAAAAGCAAACCAAAATCTTTCTGTCTCAGTCTAGGGCTCTTTTGGTTTATTGAACAAAATGTGGAGCGTCTCACTCTCAAAAAGTACTTCCACATCTGAAGCTATAGGCAAAAGGTCCAACTTACGATGTTCAGGGCCAACTTCTGCCCAGAGCCCCAGCAAAACTCTTCAGTGAAGGGTTTCCCTCTCCAGCCCAGCTTCCATCAGGTCCTCCTGCCCATAGCACTTGCTGAGGTCTAGTAGCCGTAGCTTCTCTAGAACACATACATGCTTACTCCCGGGGGAAAGCTCTGGGGGAGAGAGACTGACCAGATCCTCCCAAATTATTATCTTCTCATCACCTAAACCTTTTGGGTCAAACTTCCAGAGATTGGCTAAGGTCATATAGCTATTCATAATGATTGACCCTTCCACACTTATGGAACATTCTTCCAGCAGCAGACAGGAGTAATCAACCTCCCCGGGGTTCGGAAGCCTCAGGGGAGAAAGAGACTGACCAGATCCTCCCAAATATTTATCTTCTTCTCAGATAAACCTTTTTGGGTCAGCCTCCCAGAGATTGGCTAAGGTCAGATAGCTATTCATACCTCCAATGACTGACCCTCCCACAATGATGGAACAATCTTTCAGCAGCAATCAGGAGTAATCAACCACCAGGTTTAGAGACAGCTAGAACAGACCTGAAAAAAAAATGAACTGCAGCTCAGCTGGCTATAGCAAAGCTATATATTAAATTTAGCCAGCCCAGGGCAGGGGCAGTACAAGTATGTTGAGCCAGACAAGAAAATGCACTGCTAGACAGAGGTAGCCATACTCAAGGGAGTATCTGCATGTCTACACCTTCTTTAGGCATGAAGAAAGTCTGGGACATCTTTACAATCTCTGTGACCACAGTGCACACCCTTCAGTAAGATAATACAATGTAATCAAAACCAATTCTCATAAGACTGGTGCTCGGACTGATTCCTAAACTTTAGGCATTGGGTCAATGAAAACAAAATGATGTAGAATGTTTGTACTAGAAAAGTTTTCTATGATTTATGTTTGTTACTAAACTACTTTGTTCATTCTACCAGGAAATTAACTCTGCCAAAGAACTTCTTGGCATGATGTAGGCCTTGACTGGCTATGTGGGTTGAACTGTTTTGCAGAAAAAACTCAGATTGGCATTTAAGCTGCTGATGATTATGCCTTGCTTCTTGCTTCTGGATTTTGTTTGTTAAGAAAGAATTATAAGGCACTAGTAAGTTTTACTTGTGAAATCTCAATCTGGCTAAAATTGCTATTTAAAATGTTGTGCTAGTCCTAACATTTGGTGAGCAGTTATTGTCCCAAGCAGGGGCGGACTGACAACTCATGGGGCCCCCGGGCAATAGGGGATCATGGGGCCCCTGTGTCCTTGCCCAAACTCAAAAAAGCCTATGAAAAAGGTACCAGGGGCATCTCATGGGGCCCCCTACTGACCCCGGGCCCTCGGGTAGTGGCCGAGTTTCCAAATGGTCAGTCCGCCCCTGGTCCCAAGTGACTTTTGTGATCATATATAATATTCTAGACTTCAGATTGTGTTCAGCTTCTTTAGGAGCAAAAGGCACATGGGTTTGTAAAAATGTTGCATAAAAGACAAACTAACTAGCAAACTTAATTGTAAAATGTAGGCTCAGGTGGACTAGAGAAGGACAGTTGCTACCACAAGGAGGTTATCAACTCACTACATTTCCAAAAGTCTGAAATGAGGCAGCATATTCCATGTGATAGGAAACAGGTATCCCACCCAAGGGAGGGCTCAGAACAAGTAAAATGTCCTCAAACCATTAATTTAACAAATTAAATATGGCATATGGGCAATGCTTTTCCATTGTACTGGTTTTACAAAACAAGACATTTAATCATTTTGATGTTGTCTTAAAGTTTTTGGGTGATAAAGGTCTTTAGTTTAGATCAGGGATCTCCAGACGTTCCAAAGAAAAGTCCTGTTTACTGTCCTTTAGACTTTGGGGGAGGGGGGGGCTGTGCCCAGTGTGAGTAAACAATGCCTGTTATTTGGCATTAGGGGGATAAATAGTTGGTGCCAGTGGGAGGAATAGTGCCCCATTGTTGGTGTCAGTGAAAGGAATTGTGCCCCATCATTGGTGTCAGTGGATGGAATACTGCCCCATTGTTGGTGTCAGTGGCAAGAATTATGCCCCACTGTTGGTGTCAATGGCAGGAATAATGCCTCAAGGGCCAGATACCAGCAAGCACAGGACTGCATCTGGCCCTAGGACCACAGTTTGGAGACCACTTGTTTAGATCAAATAAAGGATCAACCCTCTTTGCATTATTAATTCTACTTTGCACCAAATTAGTAAACCTCAAGTTACAGTTACTATCTAGATGATCATTCGGCAAACTACTCATCCTATACCTCCCCAAAATTTCATATAATGCTGTCTTACAAGAAGAATGGCGTTTATAAATTTTTATGATAGGTCACTGAATTTGAAGCAGACCAATGGCCACATACAGAAAGCCTTGCATTGTTTTAACTTCAAACCAGCTGCCTGCTGAGTTTGTCTCTTTATACACCGCAAGGGAAAAATGCAATGAGGTAGGTTATAGAAATTTGTATTTAAAGGTACCATATGGTGATCATTCCAATTGGCAAGTTTATTAAAAAGTCTGAAATGCAATTGTGAGTCACCATGATCAGCATGGTTATTGAAGAAATCCCACAATTCACATTGATGCATGCTATCCTCAACAGTCACAAGATCTGATGACAGCTGGGATGCTACTGGGGGGGGTGAGCTTTAGTTATACATTACAATGAAGAGCATGTATTTGATAAGTGAAGTAGCAAAGCTTTGAAATCAAAACTGAATATGTTATGACAACAAATGCATATGGATAAATATAGGCAGCTGAAGTAACGTGCAAATCTTGGCTTTTCCTAGATAAGCTCCACCTGGCCCCACCCGTCCTGTATTAAGAGCCTTGGTGACCGGCCATATTAAAGAATTAATAAAGAACACAGTAAGGCAGAAGAAAGTATGGCAAAACATGACTAGTACAGTAAAACTCAAGTTCTGCACATGACGTCATCTGCCAATGTCCCTGGATCTGCTAATTATTATTATTATACAGGATTTATATAGCGCCAACAGTTTGCTCAGTGCTTTACAATATAACGAGAGACAATACAGTTCAATACAAGAGGGATAGGAGGGCCCTGCTCCTCGGAGCAGGGGTGGGCTGACCATTTGGAAACTCTGGCACTGCCCGAGGGCCCGGGGTCAGTAGGGGGCCCCATGAGATGCCCCTGGTACCTTTTTCATAGGCTTTTTTGAGTTTGGGCAAGGACACAGGGGCCCCATGATCCCCTATTGCCCGGGGGCCCCATGAGTTGTCAGTCCGCCCCTGCCTCGGAGCTTACAATCTAGGAGATTACTTTGACATGTGATCTTCCCTGAAGATCATCTCTGATTAGTTTTATTTATGTGCCAATTTAGAATCATCCATCCATTTGTGACAGGTTTACTTTTAGTCTATAGGCTATACCCATTACCATTTTCAAGAAGTGCTTGACACATTGGGGATGATTTACTAAAACTGGAGAGTGCAAAATCTGATTCAGCTCTGCATAGAAACCAATCAGCTTCCAGTTTTTTTGTCAAAGCTTAATTGAACAAGCTGAAGTTAGAAGTTGATTGGCTACCATGCACAGCTGAGCCAGATTTTGCACTTTCCAGTTTTTGTAAATCTACCCCATTGAATTGTAGGAGAAAAAGGGTGCTGCATCAATATTAATAGATGCTGCAGGCATATTTCAAGCAATTTATTAGATACAAGCTTTTCATTCTGTTCATATGCATCAGACATGCTTCATTAATGTGCCACTATCATAATATTAGAGAACAATGCAATGTTATGGGGGTCACCTGCTAAAACAATCAAATGATGTTCTTTAATGGTTGCATTAGTATAAGTGACATCAGAGAATGAGTAAGAGTTCATTTAGAATACAATCTCTTAATTTAGTCCTTACTGGCATTAAACAGTAGGTGTGAGAAACGTTTCTTTGTTAGGAGAGGGTGACTCATCCTGCATCGCATTGCTTAATGTCTAACAATTGATTTTAGACTGCGATTCGAATGGATCACAGGATGGAAGTGGTATAATATGTAAGGATTTGTCTAGCCATGATCCCATCTGCAGTCACAACTACAGAGATGATACTAAGCTAAACCCAATAAAATGTTACATTTATAACAAGAATCTTGAATGTCCGATGGAGTCTGACTTGAAAATCAAGCCTTGAAAAGCATAGCCTATGGTTTTATTGTGGGCATAGACAGGGGCGGACTGACAACTCATGGGGCCCCCGGGCAATAGGGGATCATGGGGCCCCTGTGTCCTTGCCCAAACTCAAAAAAGGCCATGAAAAAGGTACCAGGGGCATCTCATGGGGCCCCCTACTGACCCCGGGCCCTCGGGCAGTGCCCGAGTTTCCAAATGGTCAGTCCGCTCCTGGGCATAGATATATTTCACTTGTGTCTTAGTTTATTGAAAGCTCCTTATTGTGGGAAGTCTTGTGCTCTGGGAACACCATCTCATAAACTATTTGGAAGTGCAGAGCAGATCTTCCCATGCCTGCCACTCAAGCCTAGTACACATGATCAGAAAACTGTGCGAAAAATACCGCTTTCGAAGCAAACATACGATAATCTGATCGTTAGTACACAGCTTTCATACGAAATGATAAGAAGGGACAAGCACACAATTTTTTCTCATACGATACCAGATTGTACGATTTTTATTTAACCAGTACAGTTTTCGTCCGAAAATACAATACAAATACATTACATTTTATTTATTTATTTCAGGTACTTATATAGAGCCATCAGTTTACACAGCACCAAGGGGCGGACTGACCATTTTGGAAACTCGGGCACTGCCCGAGGGCCCGGGGTCAGTAGGGGGCCCCATGAGATGCCCCTGGTACCTTTTTCATAGGCTTTTTTGAGTTTGGGCAAGGACACAGGGGCCCCATGATCCCCTATTGCCTGGGGGCCCCATGAGTTGTCAGTCCGCCCCTGCACAGCTCTTTACATATATATTGTACATTCACATCAGTCCCTAACCCTCAAGGGCCATACAATCTAATCACATTCGAATTGTCTGTCTTTAGTAACCTCTTCAGTTTCCATATATTGTAAGACTAGCATGCAAAAAAAAAAAAAAAGGATGATCATTTGTCCAATATTCTGATGTGTTTACGGGGCTTGTAGTCCAAGTTAGAGAGTTTACAGAGTACTACCTACATACGTTTTGCCTGCTTGTCTGCAATCTTCTCTTATCTCTCTCTCTCGATATCGGTTCAAATTGCTGATTTTATTAGTTTGTCTGACAGTTCAGAAAACACGGGGCGGAGAGCTGAAATTACACTTTGCAGAGCTCAGTGAAGTGAGCTCTGAAAGCTGATTGGAGGAAAGGGACATGCCCCCCTCCACAGAGCTCACAAACACAGAGCTGAGGCCGTCAATGTGCTGAAGGTCCCTCCCCTGTCATCATTTTTTTCTTGGTGTCAGTAAAACTTTTTTAGAATGATTTCATGCTGACAGCAGAGGAACAAACAGCAGACAAATGATCTTAACTGAGACAAGTACTCACTATAGAGGGGTATGCTTTGTTCATATTTCCTTTGCTGAGAATTACAACCACTTTAAATAAGATGGAAAACTTCTTTGTTTAAAATAAATGACATATGTTAAAGATTAAATGAGATTTTTTTTGATCGGGTTTTCATTTCCTTATTTATTTAAACATTTAATATGCTTTTTCTTTACTTCAACTTCAATAAAGTCCCTATACTGTATGTGTGACTTTTCGGCAGCAGTGCAGAACCTAGCCAGCTGTTACTACATTAAACATTACACAGATGAAAAAAGATCTAGCCATTAAATATGAGTCTGAAAAGAAGTGGACAGTAGGAATCAGCTAATTAGTGGAGCATCAACTGCTACCAAGCCTCTGGCCCGGAAAGCGTTTCATCTTTGATTGTTTCAAGAATCCTTCTCAGTTTTTTTTCCATGTTGCAATGGTGGTATTATCATTATGATGTGTTTATTAGATTGTGGAGGCTTTCACAGTGACATATTTATTCTAAAAGGTGTACATATAATGAGGATGCTGTGAAATTACAGATCATCTTTTACAGCAGGGTCTGGTGCTTTCCAGTGACCTTACCACCAATATAGAGAATTACTCAAATTTCAAAAGAGAAAACATCATCATTATATTGTGGTAAGTAGATATGCAGTGCTTGTGACACAAAATCGTATTTTCTAAAAAAAAAAACAGTATTATTCTAAGAGAATAAATGGAAGACAGAAATTATCTATGAAATACTGTCTCATATTCTTCTTGTGTGGTGCTTCAGCAATTGTGGAGTCGGATTTGAACAATGCTGGTTAAACCTCTGTAATAACTAACTCGCCTACAGCACCTTTTTATTAAGGAGACACACCAATAATTATTGCTGAAAAACGTGAGTTGTTTTCATTCCTTCTCCATGGAGAATTCTCTTTCATCCTAATGGAACTCAGCAGTAGATAAAGGGATGTCACTTATTTTCCTGGCGGGGAACGCGCGCACAAACATACAGGCCAGCAACACAAATGTACTGCAGTGCAGGCTCTATTCCTAAATGGTAATGAAAACGTTAGCCACACATGTGACCTACTTTCACAGCTATTATTCATTTATGAATTTTCCCACCATTCCAAAAGTGAAGCAAAGGTATTTCTGAAGTGTATTGGTAGCAGCAAATTTTCATGATTCCCTGAGACATATTAACATGTGGTTCTCTATAATTAACGCCATCTATCACCTTAACATTATGGAGGCAGTCAGAGCTTTTTTTAACCAGGTGGATTCACACCTTTGCATTTTTTCATAATGCATTCAAATAATTGGAAACAAATAAAAATTGTACATGCCTTGTGACAGGTGTGAAAGTGTTTGTAAAGGAAGATTTTTTTTTTTTATCTCATTCCACCAGAGCTGCAAGACTACCTAGCCACTGCTTCTGAAAATGAGAAGTTCTTCACAAAAGGAGAAAAAAAAAGCATTGGCAGATAACTGTACGCCAGATTAACTGAAGAAAAATCACTGAACATAAGAGTATGTGCTGGTGGAGTAAAGTTAGGATTGCTGAGATGAATAGTATTTTACAAAAGGATAATATTCATCTTCCAACTTGGACTGGAGATTCACCATGCTCCATTAGAAGTCATTCTACAGGAACCCATACTTAATTGTCACCAGATGCACTGTAGCTGGAAGTAGACGTCTCACGGTTTCTGTTCCAGCCGGTACTAGCCTTCAGAGCCTTCCAGCCGGTACTAGCCTTCAGAGCCTTCCAGCAGGTACTAGCCTTCAGAGCCCCCATCATACCAGCAGGGGTACTATACAGTCAACCATCCTTGCCAAGAGGCAAGAATGATGGCAGAGCACCCCTACTGGACACTGATCAGAAAAGATTTTTTAATTTTTTTTAAGTCTGCGGAAGTACGAAAAACCCGTAAGTGAACAAAAAACTTGCACGTGCAAAACACTAACACAAAAAAAGTGCACTTAGGGGTGTACTTTTGTCCACCCCCCAAAGGGGTAGGACCTCTCCCCTGATCCCCCGGGGAGCAAGGCTCCTGACAGAGACTGAGGTTTCCACATGGTCCACCTGGCCAAAAGGCCTGGCGGACCCCTATCCTTGTGGTTAGCCGAAGCCGACCACCAAGTACTAGGTCAGGGGGCTCTACCGAAGAGAGAGACCCCCCCAGGAACAGGGGAGAAAGGAACAAAAAGGCCACACATCCTCCCCCTAGACTTCAGGGCAGGTCCAAGGACCTACCATCCGTGAGAAAAAAACACACACATAAGTGAAAGTGACTCAAACATGGGAGAAAAATAAATAAATAAAAATAAAAAAGTGGCCATGCAATTGTGCACTGGCTAGGTCCTGAGGCCTGTAGCATAAAAATTGCCCTGGACTTAGCCAAAAGGCCTAGCCCTAAAAGGCACAGTTCAAAAAGTATTTGGATCAGTGACCATCTGTACGTTTCACATTTGGGATCCCACCCCCATGTGCTACTATAAGCACCCCTGAGGTGGCCACTCAGGGGGCACTGTTCCGCAGACTCTCTGCCTCCCCAGCCCCTGGCCAGACAAGGTTTGTCCAAAGATTGTAAGCTCGAAAGAGCAGGGCCCTCGATCCCCTCATGTTTTGCATTGTATTGGTATTGTTCTGTCACATATTCTGTCCCCCTTTGTAATGTACAGCGCTGAGCGAACCATTGGCGCTTTATAAATACTGTATAATAATAATATTGAGGCATGGTAACAGGAGTGGGCCAACCAAGGCTCTCCACCATAGTAGCTGGTGGATATTTTCATAATAGAATGCTCTAGGTTTGTCATTTTAGAGTGATCACTTCATCACATTAAATGGCATAACTCATTATAAGTTTGATATATAGGATTTCAGATACAGATTAGTATTTATACCATAGTTGTTGGCAGTCTTCAGGTACAATGAATTATACAGAGCTTATTATGTCATCCTCAGTCAAGCCTACACTTTCTTTCCTGTCCAGAGGCATCCATTTGTATCTAAGGAGAGATATATGACCTAAGCTGTTTAGGACCATCTCATACTGAGCTAACTACATAAATCCTCACACTAAAATAAAACCAGAGATGCCCTCTTATTTCTCTTATGAGACCATAAAAAATTTGCAAGCTCAGGCATTTTTTTTTACCCTAGTCTATATCCATTTGTGTTTGGATGAGTAACACAAATAGAAACACATAAAACAATAAATTATTTGTTGTAAACACAGTTTCACAACATAAGTGAATAGCAAACTAATAACCCCATAAATAATTGCATAAATAACCCCAGCTCCTCTACATTACACCTCTTACAGTAAGGTGTCCCAAACCTCATTGCATCAGTGAGTGTCAGTGGGAGTAATACTGTAGTGCCTCATATCATTGGGAGGAATAGTGCTAGCAAAACAGCCCCATCCGGCCCTCGGGGCACAGTTTGGAGACCCCTGATCTACAGGATCAACAGGCAATAAAACTACAGTTGCAAGAAAAAGTATCTGAACCCCTTGGGATTACATGGAGTTTTGCATGAATTGGGCATAAAATGTGCTCTAAACGTCATCTAAGTCACAACCATAGAATATTGCTGCACACCAGTTTTGTGAAGAGGAGTGGTCCAAAATTACTCCAGATCGTTGTGCAGGTCTGATCTGCAACTACAGGAAACGTTTGGTTGAGGTTATTGCTGCCAAAGGAGGGTCAACCAGTTATTAAGTCCAAAGGTTCACATACTTTTTCCTCCCTGCACTGTGAATGTTTACATGTTATGTGCAATTAAACCATCGCAACATCTAATGTTTGTGTATTATTATGTTCAGCAGACTGTGTTCTTCTATTGTTGTGACTTAGATGACGTTCAGAGCACATTTTATGCCCAATTCATGCAAAACTCCACATAATCCCAAGGGGTTCACATACTTTTTCTTGCAACTGTATTTTGTGTATGTAGTTTTTATTTTGCCCATAGTTCCGCTTTAAGTATTAGAGGATGACTTTACAAATGTTTTTATCCTTCACAGTTGGGACATAACTTCATACTGAACGAGGGGGTGTGTGGGTCTGTGGGAGGATCACATGAACAACTGTTGGAAATTTTAAGACAGCAAAGAAAACACTTGTGGATTAGAACAAGAGAGAACTATGGCATTACAAAGAACACAGAAGCAGTTCTGTTTCTATCAAAGCTCGGTTCTGGTTTGCTGTTTGAGGATGCTAGTTCTTTCTGGATTTTTTTTTTATTGCAGGTAATGTCCCAGATAATAAATGAGACCCCAGAGAGAAGAAGTGTAGAATAGATGGCCGATCCTTTTCTCAAGTGCTGTCTCCCAAGTGAGAAAAGCTTGATGTTACCTCCATCTGTCTGATAATTTCCATACAGCTTGAAAAGTTAGTCAATTGACCTATATTTATTCACATGTTGACAATGTTATATTTTCTAAAGACATATTATGCAAGCTTAATGGAACCATACTCCCACATAGACTACTCTAGTTTTTGAAAATGCTTAATGTTCCAGTTATGCATTATATGTCGCCTACGTAGGTTGTCTAATCAGTATTTCTCTGTGCTAAATTTGCTCACTGAACATGTTCAGCATATACATTATACAAAGCACAAGACGTTACACAAAACATATTACCACAAAATACACCCCCTGCGTATTATGAACAAGTTTAATTTCTTTCTTTATTTTAAAACTTAAAGAGTCACTAAGAGGAAAGGGATGGGGCGTGGAAACTGCAGGTAAGAAGTGTGGGCTACAGAAAGTGCAGATCTATACCTCCCAGCCTTTTAGAGAGAAGAGAAAAGGATACTGTTAAAGCTAAACTCCAGTAAAAAAACAAAAAATAAATAAATAAAAATAAAGTATACCATTTTCTGCTGGACTTTGGGGGCTTATGGGCTGAGGCCGTTTTCAAGTCTACACTGGGCTGGCTGAATAGGGGTGCAACACCTCTTTGATTTTATACATGCATTCTAAAGAGCACCTTTGGCAATCTGCACCTTTCTTCCTGTTGGCTGAGAGTTTGGTATCCCCAGCTTGAGTGGTGTTCATAATCTAACACTAAGCTCCCTCCAGTGATACCAGATATTCCCCACAGAGGTCATTTTCTGGCAATGCAGGGTTTAGGAGCAACAGCTGCGACTTTGAAGGACTCGCTCCGCTCTTTACTGTACAAACCTCCTAGTGTTCTTCCAAAATGCAAGGTGTTCTGTGATTGAAGGCGGGGCAGATGAAAGAAAAGATCTCCCCTGTCACCTTGAATCCTGAAAAAAAAAGAGTACTAGGAGGATTGTGAATGGATACACTTTATTGGAGGTAACTTTTGTGACTGTGTGTGCTCTAATAGGTTTTACTAGAGTTTAGCTTTAAGCACAACATATACAGGCAATGGACACACTCATGCCACAACCCCAGTTAAATGAATCCTGAAGAATTATTAGGAAAAAAAAAATTGGGGAAACTCACCCCAAGGTGTTTTCTTACCACTATTTTACCATACACTGTCCTGTCAAAATAATAATATATGCAAAACCTGAGAGGTCAGATTAAAGCACACAGGCCATCTAGATGCAGTGCATTCCTCGTGCCATTTCAGTTACCTGCAGCTTCCAGCCCCATCTGCAGGCAGTCTGCCAAAGATGAGTGGATCTGAACCAGGGGCGGACTGACCATTTGGAAACTCGGGCACTGCCCAAGGGCCTGGGGTCAGTGGGGGCCCCATGAGATGCCCCTGGTACATTTTTCATAGGCTTTTTTGAGTTTGGGCAAGGACACAGGGGCCCCATGATCCCCTATTGCCCCATGAGTTGTCAGTCCGCCCCTGATCTGAACTCTCTGTCAAGTGGTTCCCCTCTTTAGGGCCCTATGTGTTCAGGGACAGAGGTCAGGAATGCAGAAGACCTGCCAACCACAATTATCACATGATGGGCAAGATTCCATTAAAGGGATATCTCTCTGAGCAGGAAGAGATTAAAAGCACTTTGAAACAAGCCCCTATTCACCTCTGACAAAGATGAATAAAAAATAATACTAATCCCAGGGTGCCAACATTTTAAATACAATTCAGTGAATAAATCTTACTACAAGTATTAGCTGCTATGGACACCAGATAGGGACTGGTGGACTACATACATAAAAAAAAAACAGTCCCCCAGCTTCATTCACCTCTGTGGCTAACAACATTATGGGGAAATTAATCTTCAAATCTTACAAGAGAGGCACTAAAATCAAAACTCCTTTTAACTTTACATTTTAAGACATGACAGACGCAGGAACTGGCTGGAAGAATACAATAGCTGGCAAGGGAGATTTGTCCATCCACATTGTTACACTATAGTATACAGTCAGAAAACATTTAACATCAATTATGTGAAGTAGTTCATATTAAATGGTATAACTGTTATGCTAATTCAGATGTCACATGTTGCTATAGAGACTGCTCAATGCCATTCATCTATTAAAACAAGAGCTTGAGAGGAAGTAAGAAATAGAAACATACAAAGAGAAAAAAAAGTAAAAAAAGTAGATTAAAGTTCAGGAACTCTATACTATGGATCAGGACAAATCTATGTTGCACATAGGGGTTACTTAACCCTTATGTTATACCTTGCCAGGGGCCTTGGGTTACAACAACTTTAAAGTTAAAATTAACATCTGTATTTTCATCCAGGGCTCACATTTTGTTTTTCATACTAGCACTGCAAATTAAGTCTTTGGATTACCCCAGCAAGATTTGGGGCCTCAATACATTTCCATTTAATGTTAACTGTCAATCTAGCCTAAAATAAAATATAGACCTAATGATAGTTCTAGATAATGTAAAAAACTCCTGCGCTCAATGGAACACCTATTGATAAGCAGCACACACTCGCCTCAACCACAAGGAAAGAACATAAAAATACAAAAAATAGTGCAGCACTAACAACCTATACTAAAATACAAATGAGATAAATGGAAATATCACATATAGAATGCACAATAAATATTCAGTGTTAGGTGCTCATAAAATGAATACTATGTGCAGCAGTCCATAAATGCCAATGATGGTGAAAAATCACAGCAAAACTCCGTGAGGTGATCACAGTGCCACTCAGTGTGCGGTCAATCCACAAATGGCCAAGGTGGCCCCTCACCTCCTTGATGCGACCCACTGGGCCAAACAGCTATGTAGGTGACCTTATACACCCAATAAGGTATCATCAAAGGATGGAACATTTGGATAGATCCCTCCAATATTTTCTCCTATCTCCTAGGTACTCGATTCCACAAAACCGTTTAAGATACCCCACACCAAGGACTGCCAGCAAACAATCTGGCCTCCTCATAGGCCTATGAGGAGGCCAGATTGTTTGCTGGCAGTCCTTGGTGTGGGGTATCTTAAACGGTTTTGTGGAATCGAGTACCTAGGAGATAGGAGAAGATATTGGAGGGATCTAATGATAGTTCTGTATTCAGGAGGGTACAAGTCCATTCCTGTACTCAATAAGGCCAACTGGAGTGAAGATGACAATATTATAAATCCTGTATAATAATAATATTATGCCTGTCAGATCAGATTCAACTAAAGAAGAATTCCAGGTGATGTCACTGCCCCACCTCTTCAAAATGTCCAATCAGATAGCGCTTTACATTCATTGCAAAAATGCAAAGTGATCTCTGAATGGCGCCTGTGCCAAGTGGCTAACATCGTAAGTTCAGAATACAACAAGCCAGCCACTTGGCATGGAAGCAGGAAGCTAGTGGAGATCACTGGAGTAGTGAAGTCTATTATAGTGATTTCCAACTTCTAGATGGATCCCACAGATATGGTATACACAAAGGTGCACTGGACCAAATTTGGATGGCCCTAACCAAACTGTGGTCAGTCATATATTACAATCAAAACCTCTGATGTGTCCGAGTGCCATCTATATTGCAAAAAATAACTAGCGTATCCACCTTCATTACTGTTGCATAGTTTTAGCTGTACTAGATGTCTACTATCAATGCATAGTAGACATAGTAGACATCTAGTACTCATGTACAACTGACACTCTTTCCCTGAGACCAACACAATGTTTATCTCATAAGGACTATGTCTACTTGATGGGTGAGTCAGGATCAACACTAGACTTTCATAAATGGCCTTTTAAGCTCATAGCAAACACTTCCAGTATACAGAGTGAATTATAATTCATCCATCAATGCCTGCCAATGGTAGCCATCGCTTGTATAAATTAAGTGCCCTGCCAAGTACCACCCAGGGGATGTGTAGTACATAGAGTTTGAGGATCAGTTAACTGGCACCTGGAATTTGTCCAGCTCTGATCTTATCAGTACTATTTTGTAATAAAGTTCGTATGAAACTTGAATTGAAAAAAGTACATGACTTTATTATAGATTTGAAATGGCCAAATAGAGGCAGCAAGGGTTAAACTGCCTTGAAAGGTTATTAGCGGCTCAGTTCACTGGACAGAGCTTCATTAAGCTCATTAACTGAACGTTCCCTAGGTGAAGCAGTGTTAAGAGACAGCGTGTAAGGTCACTTTGTTTTACTGACAGCTGCACCGTTTGGAAACTTTTCACCTACATGCAAGGAGATAACGAGCAGACTTTATAATTATTTTTTACCTTCTGTGAGGAGAGAATATAACACATATTCTAGACATTACACATACGTTCTTTAAATACATCAACACA
This sequence comes from Staurois parvus, assembly GCF_062004578.1. NCBI lineage: Eukaryota > Metazoa > Chordata > Amphibia > Anura > Ranidae > Staurois > Staurois parvus. The sequence continues at coordinate 1,969,646 of NW_028317931.1, read as the reverse complement.
TCTCCTTCCCTATTCACGCTTACATCACAGTTTATCCACAACATGGTACCATATCCTCATATAACTCATAGTGTCCTCTCCACATCAAAAATTATCTCAAATTTAGTCCACAGGAAATAAATCTGAAAAATATTTGAGCAAACTGATTGGCAAAATTTGTTTGTACATCTTAAAACAACAGAATTGCTTCACAAAAGAAATCTGAATCACAGCAACCTACAATAGAAGACACTGGCAGGGGCAGACTGACAACTCATGGGACCGCCCCCGGGCAGTAGGGGATCATGAGACCCCTGTGTCCTTGCCCAAACTCAAAAAAGCCTATAAAAAAGGTACCAAGGGCATCTCATGGGGCCCCTACTGACCCTGGGCCCTCAGGCAATGCCAGAGTTTCCAAATGGTCAGTCCACCCCTGGACATTGGATACTAGCCCCTTTGGAGTTGGCAAGCTTGGACTTTGCTGTCTTCAAGCAGTACAGATTTCGGCAGTGTCTTCACCATTCAACACTTCTAGGAGTGTTGAATTCTGGGAGTGTTGAATACCTGTGCCCCCTGTCATGTACTGTGGTTCCTCCTGCCAGCTTCTAGGTATGAATCACAGCAACTTGTAATAGAAGACACTGGATACTAACCCCTCTGGAGTTGGCAAGCTTGGACTTCGCTGTCTTCAAGCAGTACAGCTTTCGGCAGCGTCTTCACCATTTAACACTTCTAGGAGTGTTGAATTCTGGGAGTGTTGAATACCTGTGCCCCCTGTCATGTACTGTGGTTCCTCCCGCAAGCTTCTAGGTCTGAATCACAGCAACTTGTAATAGAAGACACTGGATACTAGCCCCTCTGGAGTTGGCAAGCTTGGACTTTGCTGTCTTCAAGCAGTACAGCTTTCAGCAGCGTCTTCACCATTCAACACTTCTAGGAGTGTTGAATTCTGGGAGTGTTGAATACCTGTGCCCCCTGTCATGTACTGTGGTTCCTCCTGCCAGCTTCTAGGTCTGAATCACAGCAACTTGTAATAGAAGACACTGGATACTAGCCCCTCTGGAGTTGGCAAGCTTGGACTTCGCTGTCTTCAAGCAGTACAGCTTCCGGCAGTGTCTTCACCATTCAACACTTCTGGGAGTGTTGAATTCTGAGAGTATTGAATACCTGTGCCCCCTGTCATGTACTGTGGTTCCTCCCGGCAGCTTCTAGGTCACTACAGGACACAAGTGATGTAGGGGCTGGCTAGAGGAACCAGAATGGCAGGGGACCATGTATACGACACACCTGGAAGTATAAAATGCTGAAGATTGATTTAGTTACCAACAACAAATATTGTAGGCCATGCCCTGGAAAACGTCATATACAGTATGACAAAAAATGTAGGGAGAAGCCGATAATTGTGACATTAATTACCGTCCCGTCCCGTCCCATAAAATTCCCAGGACCAACTTTTGTTCTTACTGGCATTGTTTACCTGTATACTTGTGAGTATTTTGGCTGTTTTAATAAATTGTTACCCATATGATTTTACACTTTGTGGCATCCCTGGCTTTTTTTGCATAAACATCTTGGAGCTTTGGAGGTTGGCCACTAGAGAACTGTCTGAAAAGGAGCATTATACTTCATCAGAGAGGAATCCTCATACTCATATTGACTTCTCTTAAATAGAGGGACAAATGATTCTGGTAAGCATGTTTTGATGAGCATGCTGTGGAGGAACTCTATGGTGTGGAGTCCATGAGTGTGAAGAGCTGCATAGTATAGTTGTTAAGGGAAGATATACAGTTGCAAGAAAAAGTATGTGAACCCCTTGGGATTACGTGGAGTTTTGCATGAATTGGGCAAAAAATGTGCTCTGAACGTCATCTAAGTAACAACAATAGAAGAACACAGTCTGCTGAACATAATACTACACAAACATTAGATGTTGCCATGGTTTAATTGCACATAACATGTAAACATTCACAGTGCAGGGAGGAAAAAGTATGTGAACCTCAACCAAACGTTTCCTGTAGTTGCAGATCAGACCTGCACAATGATCTGGAGTAATTTTGGACCACTCCTCTTCACAAAACTGTTTCAGTGTAGCAATATTCTTGGGATGTCTGGTGTGAATCGCTCTCTTAAGGTCATGCCACAGCATTTCAATCGGGTTGAGGTCAGGACTCTGACTGGGCCACCCCAGAAGGCGTATTCTGTGCTGTTGCAGCCATTGTTTTGTTGAATTACTTGTATGCTTTGGGTCATTGTCCTGTTGCATCACCCATTATGTTCAGCAAACTGTGTTCTTCTATTGTTGTGACTTAGCTGACGTTCAGAGCACATTTTATGCCCAATTCATGCAAAACTCCACCTAATCCCAAGGGGTTCACATACTTTTTCTTGCAACTGTATCACAAGTCATTTATATTTAATTCATATTGGATGGTGGACTTTCATTTAATTATTTGGACTTGTTGAATCACACTTGCATTCTTCCACTTCTGGTTGATTTACTATTGATATGATTTTCTAATTTAATAGGTTTTTTTTAGCTCAGCACTTATTTTGTGATCTTACTTACCAATATACAGTATATCTGTTGGTGTGCTAGCAGCTGATATTGGATTGTACCCAGTAGCGCGATTTCACTCTTTATTTATTCCTGTAAATATGAATGCTTGACTCAATTGAGTGTTCATGTTTAGGCTACCGAGAGAGGAGGGGGAGAAACACTCCAGTTTGGGTATATACAATAGATAAAAGCAACCAGTCAAACCTATTTAATTGCTTCTTTCCTTAGGAAACCACAACCGGATTTCTCAGGAGGTATTTTGGACATGAAATTTTAACCGTATGTGGCCAAATATCTGTTTATGGGAATAGAGGACAAACTATAATTTTCTCCCTAAGCAGCACTGTTGATTGAAGCAATAAGCAGGGGGCATGTCAACCCACTTGAGACCCTACCTGCCATGCTCTTTGCTGAGCAGAGGTGACACTCTCATGCCTACTGCTAGAACAAGGTATTTTAACCTGTGCAGAAGCAAAGTAAGTGAAAAAAGATGAACATATTTATTACTGTATATGCAGCCTACCTGCATTGCAACAATACATATGGAAACTAAAGTGGTATTAACCTGTTGACGCCGGCCACACGCATATATGTGGCCCTGTTAAAACTACTTTCTGTGCTGCGAGCATGCTCTCTGCACGTTCCTGGCATGGTAGCCAGAGGTGATCAGTAAGCTCATAATGTATACTTGTGGTTGGAAACTTTCCGATCATGTGACCACTGTGACAGCCAATCACAGTGATTACATGACCCAAAGACCCATCACTGCCTCCCAGCTTTTTAAACCCTTAACCACTTGCCACCCAGCCACCGCATATAAACGGCGACAGGGCGGCACTCGTAGGCAAAAGCACGTTTTAAAACAGCTGCCTTCAAATCAGGTAGGGGGTGCGCGCGAGGCACGCGCCCGCCCTACCTGTCCCGCGGGTGTCAACAGTGGGTCTCCGCCGCCGAGTCACGGCCAGTTTTTACCGGCCGTTTTCTCGCGATGAGCGGTGATCACTGACAGAGAGCAGGGCTGCATTGTTTACACACAGCCCTGCTCTGTGACAGTTCGCCGACAAGCTGCAGAGGGAGAGAAGAGTTTCTCTCCCTCGATTAGCTCCCCCCTCCCTCCCCCCGTCCAGTACACACCCCCGCTCCCTAGTAAAACACTCCCCTTACACAGCAAATTCTAAAAATGTTAAGCCCTTCCTCCCCAGTGACATTAGTACAGTTTCAGTGGGTTTTTTTCACTGATCACTGTATTGGTGTCACTGGGGATGTCAGTGACCCCAAGTCAGTTCTTCCCCCAGTGTCAAAATGTCTGCCGGAGTCCCGCAGTCCCGCAGTCCCGCCATAAGTCGCTGGTTGCCGTCATATGTCGCTGATTGCCGCCATATGTCGCTGATCGGCGCCATTATTAGTATAAATAAAAATTAAAAATCCCAGTATCTTTCCAGCCATTTGTAAACGCTATAACTTTCACATAAACCAATTAATTTACACGTATTGGGTTTTTGTTTAGCAAAGACATGGAGCAGAATGCATTTTGGCAGAAATTTATGACTAAATTAGATTTTTGCATTTTTTTTTACTGGACATGTTTTATAGCAAAAAGTCCAAAATATTGTTTTTTTTTCCTCAAAATTGTCAGCCTTTTTTTTTATAGCGCAAAAAATAAAAACCGCACAGGCGATCAAATACCACCGAAAGAAAGTTCAATTTGTGGGGAAAAAAAGGATGTAAATTTCAGTTATGTACTGTATTGCATGACTGCGCAATTGTCCGTTAAACTAGCGCAGCGCTGTATAGCAGAAAAATGGCGTAAATTGCAGTATTTATACCATAGATTGTAGACGCTATAATTTCCACAAAAAGCAATCAATATACACTTATTGGGATTTTTTTTACCAAAAACATGTAGCAGAATACATGTTGGCCTAAATTTATAACAACTTTGAGTTTACTATATATTTTTTATAGCTGAAAGTAAAAAATATTGTTTTTCTTCAAAATTGTTGGCCTTTTTTTGTTTATAGCATGAAAAATAAAAAGCGCACAGGTGATCAAATTACACCGAAAGAAAGCTCTATTTGTGTGAAAAAAAGGACGTAAATTTCGTTTGGGTGCAGCATTGCATGACCGCGCAATTATCAGTTGAATTAGTGCAGCGCCGAGTAGCAAAAAGAGGCCTGGTCATTAAGGGGGGTAAATCCTCAGGAGCTCAAGTGGTTAAGGAGCTGGGAGGCAGCCAGTGCCAAGGTTTAAAGGCTCATGTTTTTTAAAAACAATAAAAAACATGTCATACTTACCTGCTCTGTGCAATGGTTTTGCACAGAGTAGCCCCAATCCTCCTCCACTTGGCTTCCTCACTGGTGCTCCTAGCCCCTCCCCCCTTCTGAGTGCCCCAGACCAAGCTGCTTGCTCTGGGGTACAAATGTGTGCCTGCTCCCAAGCCCCATTCTGTGTCTATATAACACACATAACACCACTCAGCCCCGCCCCTGCTCACTCCTCACTGTTTGTGATTGACAGCCCCTGCTGTCAATGGCCCCAGCTGCTCTATCTCAGCCAATGAGGAGAGAGAGACCTGGGAAAGTTGAGGCTCCTGTGCACAGTGCTGGATCAAGATGGGGCTCTTGTAAGTATTGAGTGGGGGGCTGTGAGGGAAGCAGTACACAGAAGGTTTTTTACCTTCATGCATAGAATTCATGAAGATAAAAAAACCTTTCAGCCTTTATAACCACTTTAAGCTTTCTGCTAATTATTACTTGCTTGACATTACCATTTCCCCTCTGTGCCCTATCGGGCTGCCAACTCTCCTTCCATGTCGACTAATAATGATCGGCAACAAAAGCAAAGGGAATTGAAATTTCGACAACTGCACTATTACCATTTGCCAGCTGTCCTTAATTTTCTCACACTGTTCAGAATTTAAAGATTTGTCCCTAAAAATGTCTTTGTTTCACAAAAAAGCCAGTTATACCATTAACCTTCACATTTTCTATATTTTAGATTGAATTCATAGAATCAACTAATGTCCTCCTTTTCATTTTAAAGAAAGTATGTTGAATTTTAGCATTTAAATTGCATAAAGGCCAATGATAATTCAATGTAATAAATATGCCACCGGTAAATAAATAATAATGAACGCTCATTATCTCTCCACTGAATTTTGTTTGGTATGTTTTTCAGCCATCAGAGGAAAGTTCAAATATAATATCCTTTTATTAGGACCATTAAAATGTGTCTGTGTGCAAGTGGAATACTGAATTACCTACAGTGTTTCCGGATTGTACATTTCTGTACATCCTTCCTACATCACCACACTATTCCCTGGGGATACGTTTCTGTGCCATGATATTGTAAGATAAGCTCCAATTAAAATATATCTGACACAGGGGACAGCTGGTCAATGTTCTCTATTAGATATCACTGCAATGTGACATTGTGCCTGTCTCAATGCAGCTCTTTCCCTGCAAGCCACCCCAGACAGAGAACAATCGAATAACTAATGATGTCCATTCGATGTACACATCAGTGAAATCTGTTATGTCTGTGGCCAGTTTAAAATGAAAACATAATTTTTTTTAAAGTGACTTGGTCACTAACATGAAATGTCCCTGCCCTGCTCCTGCCAGAGAGAAGAAACAAATACCTACCTCTTTCACTACCTCCGCTGCTGATGCAAAAAAATTATCTTCTGAAGTCTTTTCAGGAACTGAAACGTCTACGATCGTCGATCACCTGGTCCCATGCTAAGCTCACTGGTTTGTCCTGCTAACCCGTACATCAGGGATATCCAGAATTGCCATTTTACCTCTGTGAGCTATTGGGCTGCCAACTCTTCTTCTATGTCTTCCACTAATAAATCATCTTCTGAAGTCTTTTCAGGAACTGAAACGTCTACGATCGTCGGTCACCTGGTCCCATGCTAAGCTCACTGGTTTGTCCTGCTAACCCCTACATCAGGGATATCCAAAATTGCCATTTCAACTCTGTGAACTATTGGGCTGCCAACTCTCCTTCTATGTCTTCCACTAATAAATCATCTTCTGAAGTATTTTCAGGAACCAACACTTCTAAGATCGTGGATCACTTGGTCTCATGCTAAGCTCACTGGTTTGTCCTGCTAACCCCTACATCAGGGATATCCAAAATGTCTAAACAAAGGATCAGTTTACTGTCCTTCAGACTTTACGTGGGGCAGACTGTGGCAAGTGGGAGTAGAAAATGTTGTGGTGTTAATGAGAGTAAACAATGAGTCATCTTTGGTATTTGGCTATGAAGGCCATGAGTGATACCAGCACATACCTTCAGTTGCTCTCTTCTGTAGCCCAGAACCACAAATCTAATGACACTATAATTTGCAAAGTTTGAAAATTTTAGCAAGTGTTGACCACTGCCCCCTCCATCTGCTGCATATTGCTATTGGCCCAGCATGATAATTATTAGCAATCAGGAAAATGCAGGTGGAAATGACAGGACTATTAGAAAAATGCAGGTGGTGAAGATGGGGCCATCGGAAAAATGCAGGTTGTGATGGATGGGACATTGGGAAAATGCATTTGGTGAGTGTGAGGCCATCAGGTAATGCAGGTGGTGAGGATATGGCCAATCAGGAAAATGCAGGTGGTGATGATATGGCCAACCAGGAAAATGCAGGTGGAAAGGATGGGGCCATCGGGAAAATGCAGGTTGTGATGGATGGGACATTGGGAAAATGTGTTTGGTGAGTGTGAGGCCATCAGGTAATGCAGGTGGTGATGATATGGCCAACCAGGAAAATGCACATGGAGAGGACGGGGCCATCGGGAAAATGCAGGTTGTGATGGATGGGACATTGGGAAAATGTGTTTGGTGAGTGTGAGGCCATCAGGTAATGCAGGTGGTGATGATATGGCCAACCAGGAAAATGCACATGGAGAGGACGGGGCCATCGGGAAAATGCAGGTTGTGATGGATGGGACATCGGGAAAATGTGTTTGGTGAGTGTGAGGCTATCAGGTAATGCAGGTGGTGAGGATATGACCAACCAGGAAAATGTAGATGGTGATGATATGGCCAACCAGGAAAATGCAGGTGGAGAGGATGGGCCAATCAGGAAAATGCAGGCAGTGAGGTTGAAGTCAATCAGGAAAATGCAGGCGGTGAGGGTGTGGCTACCAGAAAAATGCAGGTGGAGAGAACAGGGCCAGAGATGAACACATTCCTCAAACACAGTGCTCATACCAAGTCTATGAACATGAACTGGGCATGGCGTTCAGTGTCCATGTGTGCAGGTACTAATAATTTTATTTTCACAGGTAATCTTGTTAAAAGGTTAGTGACTTTTACAAAGCAACATTTTCTATGTAAGAGTATATAACAAACTGCTTAGCTACAAGAAAATACAATATAAAATAATTGCATCTAAGTATCTCATTCAGTGGCATCAGCTAGATGCAGAAAGGGTTTATAATGCAGGAGAGGAATGTAATAAAATATGCCCAAAGGCTCTCACTATACTTTGTTTTTCAAATAGCCAAGAAGCGCACTATCCAAGGCAATGTTTGTACTTCAAAAAACAGACTAAAACTAATATATAATCACACTATACTATCTAGACACAGTACTATATTGCGGGTAACATTTGTACACTAAATAGAGCATATATATATAATATATTAGAATATAATACAATATATCATATATTATATGTTATATATTTTTTTACTTATTTAATAAACCGTTATTTATGTATTTCAAAGCTATGCAGTAACTCATTTTATATTAATACATTAATGGACTTAAAAATTATTTTTGCTCACTAGGTTCCCATTATCTGCAAACAGATATTAACCTGTGCAGCCATTTATATACATCTACAGTATGTTGTGCCCAATCTTCTATTCATTTATTCAATACTTTCTAATGTATATATATTCTGATAACTTACACTATCACAAAGAGGGTTAGGAGGGCCCTGCTCCTTGGAGCTTACAATCTAAGAGAGAGGGACTAGTGGTACAAAAGGTAATAACTGTGGCGGTGGACTTGTAGAAGGAGTAGAAGATTCCATTATTAGCTGAGGGCAGGATAGGCTTCCCTGAAGAGATAGGTTTTCAGAGATCGCCAAAAAAGTGAGCAGAGTAGGCGATAGTCTGATAAATTGGGGTAGAGAGTTCCAGAGGATGGGGGAAGCTCTGGAGAAGTTCTGGAGACGAGCATGGGAGGAGGAGACAAGGGAGCTAGAGAGTAGGAGGTCATGGGAGGAGCGGAGAGTACGGTTTGGGTGATATTTGGAGACAAGATTGGTGATGTAATTTGGGGCAGAGTTATAAATGGCTTTATACGTTATTGTTAATGTTTTGAATTTTATCCATTGGGCAATGGGAAGCCAGTGGAGGGATTGGCAGAGGGATGGCAGATACGGAACGGTTAGTAAGGTGGATGAGTCTGGCAGCAGCTTTCATGATAGACTGAAGAGGGGATAGCCTGCGATGAGGTTGGCCAATGAGGAGGGAGTTATAATAGTCAAGGCGAGAGATAACAAGGGAGTGAATAAGTCGCTAAGTGGTTTCAGAGGTTAACGGCCGTATCTTGAAGATGTTGCAGAGGTGAAGTCTACAAGATTTGGAGAGTGATTGGATTTGGAGCTGAAAGGACAGATGGGAGTCTAGGATTACACCTAGTACCCTGGCATGAAGGGAGGGACTGATGGTTGTATTATTGGTCTTGATGGAGAAGTCAGGGGAGGGGGCACAGGCTCGAGGGAATAGTATGAGTTCTGTTTTGGAAAGATTGAGTTTGAGGAAGTGGAGTGACATCCATCCTGATATGTCGCTTAGTAGGTTAGTAATGCGAGAGGAGACTGAAGGGGTGAGGTGAGGAGTAGAAAGATAGATTTGTGTGTCATCAGCATAGAGATGGTACTTAAAGCCATGGGAGTTTATCAAGTGACCAAGGGAGGAGGTGTAGATGGAGAAGAGTACGGGTCCAAGGACGGAACCTTGAGGGACCCCTAAGTGGGAGTGGAGAGGAGGAGCCAGAGTTATAGGTAACGCTGAAGGAGCACTGCGATAGGTAGGCAGAGAACCAGGAGAGAGCAGAGTCTCGGAGGCCAAGAGAGTGGAGTTTTTTGAGGAGGAGAGGATGGTCAACAGTATCACAAGCCACAGAGAGGTCAAGTAGTAAGAGTACAGAGTAGTGGCCATTGGTTGGGATTAGTACGGAGTCATGGCCATTGGTTGGGATGAGTACGGAGTAGTGGCCATTAGTTGGGATGAGTACGGAGTAGTGGCCATTGGTTGGGATGAGTATGGAGTAGTAGCCATTGGTTGGGATGAGTACGGTGTAGTGGCCATTGGTTGGGATGAGTACGCAGTAGTGGCCATTGGTTGGGATGAATACGGAGTAGTGGCCATTGGTTGGGATGAGTACGGAGTAGTAGCCATTGGTTGGGATGAGTACGGTGTAGTGGCCATTGGTTGGGATGAGTACGGAGTAGTGGCCATTGGCTGGGATGAGTTCGCAGTAGTGGCCATTGGTTGGGATGAATACGGAGTAGTGGCCATTGGTTGGGATGATTACGCAGTAGTGGCCATTGGTTGGGATGAGTACGCAGTAGTGGCCATTGGTTTTGATGAGTACGGAGTAGTGGCCATTGGTTGGGATGAGTACGGAGTAGTGGCCATTGGTTGGGATGAGTACGCAGTAGTGGCCATTGGTTGGGATGAGTACGCAGTAGTGGCCATTGGTTGGGATGAATACAGAGTAGTGGCCATTGGTTGGGATGAGTACGGAGTAGTAGCCATTGGTTGGGATAAGTACGGTGTAGTGGCCATTGGTTGGGATGAGTACGGAGTAGTGGCCATTGGCTGGGATGAGTACGCAGTAGTGGCCATTGGTTGGGATGAATACGGAGTAGTGGCCATTGGTTGGGATGATTACGCAGTAGTGGCCATTGGTTGGGATGAGTACGCAGTAGTGGCCATTGGTTTTGATGAGTACGGAGTAGTGGCCATTGGTTGGGATGAGTACGGAGTAGTGGCCATTGGTTGGGATTAGTACGGAGTAGTGGCCATTGGTTGGGATGAGTACGGAGTAGTGGCCATTGGTTGGGATGAGTATGGAGTCATGGCCATTGGTTGGGATGAGTACGGAGTAGTGGCCATTGGTTGGGATTAGTACGGAGTCATGGCCATTGGTTGGGATGAGTACGGAGTAGTGGCCATTGGTTGGGATGAGTACAGAGTAGTGGCCATTGGTTGGGATTAGTACGGAGTAGTGGCCATTGGTTGGGATTAGTACGGAGTAGTGGCCATTGGCTGGGATGAGTACGGAGTAGTGGCCATTGGTTGGGATTAGTACGGAGTAGTGGCCATTGGCTGGGATGAGTACAGAGTAGTTAGTAGATCATCAGTGAGGTTTAGTAGGGCAGTTTCAGTGGAGTGTAGTGAGTGAAAGCCAGACTGTAAAGGGTCAAGAAGGTTGTTGTCAGTGAGGTAGGAGCTCAGGTGATTGTAGACTAAGCCTTCTAAGAATGATCTATACTGATTTCATGTTCCTTGTTATACAAAATGAACATTATGTCTCTTTGTACAAAGATATTTTGTTATGCTTCTTGATACTACATTGCATATTTTTATGTAATAATTTATCTGTTGTAATGTATACTTCTTTTATACAAATTTTTCAAATAAACAGTCTGTAAACAAAAATAGAAAGTTTTACATAATAAAAGTTGATTATTGACAGCACCCCTGCTATAGCTATATGGTTTGTCTCATCTCTGTAACTGATACATTCTGCTGGATAGATTGGTCTTTTCCAAAACAACAGATTTACGGGCTGGATCATCAGATAACAATAGAAGAAAGAAAGCCTAAAAAATTAAATCTAAGAAATAGTAAGCTGTAATATAATAAATGTTTACTTTTGAGTTTAATACTGCTTTAAATACACGTAGCACAAGTTGCATACATTTTTTTTCTACATAATCCTTTTTGCATTTTCTTTATTTAATCAATGGGCACTCATTTACTAGTGTCAAATATATGTTAATCGAATTCATTGTAATAAATTAGAGAAGCGTATTTCTCCTGAAATGAAACCGGTTTAGATGTCATTCTCTACAATGCTGTAGGTAAGGCTTTAGCTTGGAAACAAAGATAAAACAAAAGGAATATAGACAAGCAATATATTTCATCTGTGACTGCATGAATCCCTGCATGTCCCAGACTTCAAGAAGCAGAGTGTTTGATCTGTGAACCTGCCCACCTAGCCATGGTGCACTGCACAGCTGTCTGTTGTAGCTGGTCTCTCCCGGGGGACAGAGAGGGGCCCCTGGCTGAATCCTATTAGCTTGAGATGACAACATGATGTATAACACAACACTCTAATTCTAAAGCCCAGCTCCATAATGAATTAGGCATGCCCTGTATGGGACCCACTTAGCTGGAGTGAAGAAAAGGCAGAAGGCACATGGTTCCCCTCTGATGTAAAATAAAAGGAAAGGAGGGATGGAGAGCAACATAAAAATAAAAGATTGAAAAAAATGAAAAAAAAAAAATGCTGAACATGAAATCCATTGTTCCACTTTCTATACGTGAACATATGTTTTAGAGTAGATGTCAGACAGCTAAACAGGAGAGGTCTTCTCTTTATCGGGAGTAATATAGATTTCAAATTACAAATGTAAATAAATAAATAAAATATAAAAACATAAATAAAAAATAAAATAATAACAAATGTAATCAATTTGTTTTCATGTCACTAATATTTTCACTTTTGCATAATAAAGTGGTTGTAAACCTCAGACATGAAATATGAACAAAGTATATCCCTCTATAGTGTGTACTTGTCTCAAAGTGATATCAAAAGCATTTTTTTTAATTTAAAATTTTTATTTATTTATTTATTTCAGGTACTTATATAGCGTCATCAATTTACGCAGCGTTTTACATATATATTGTACATTCACCTCAGTCCCTAACCCTCAAGGGGTGTACAATCTAAGGTCCCTAACTCACATTCATACATACACATACTAAGGACAATTTAGACAGGAGCCAATTAACTTACCAGCATGTCTTTTGAGTGTGGGAGGAAACCGGAGTACCCGGTGGAAACCCACAGGAAGAACATGCAAACTCCAGGTAGGTGGTGCCTTGGTTGGGATTTGTACCAACGACCCTAGTACTGCCAGGTGAAAGTGCTAAACATTTAGCCACTGTGCTGCCCAAAAAATAACAAACATGTCATACTTGCCTGCTCTGTGTAATGGTTTTGCCTGATTCTTCTCTTCTCAGGTCCCACACTGGTGCTCCTGGCCCCTCCCTCCTGCCTAGTGCTCCCATAGGCAGCAGCTTGCTATGGGGGCACCCGAGCAGGCTTGCTCCCGAGCTGCTGCTCTGTGTGTCCATTCACATACAGAGCATGGCTTAGCCCCATGCCCACTCTCTCCTCATTGGCTCACTGGCTGTGACTGACAGTAATGGTAGCCAATGGCTACCAGTGCTGTCTCAGCCAATGAAGAGAGAGAGACCCGAGAGAGCTGAGACTCTTGTGCACATCACTGGATCAAGATGGGGTTCAGGTAAGTTTTAGGGGGCTGGTGGGGCTCCTGCACACAGTAGGTTTTATTTACCTTCATGCATAGAATGTGTGAAGGTAAAAAAAAAAACCTTGAGCCTTTACAACCACTTTAAGATCACTAAGTCCCCATTCCCACCAATGTGATTTGTCGTGCAATTTGACAGTTCAAAATTGCATGACAAGCCGCACCATATTTGTGCCCATGGAACTGTTCAAATTAGCATGACTCCGGCTTGCACCATTTTGAAAAAGGTTCCTGTATTATTTTTGGCAATTTCATGTGTGACTCGCATTGACATTTGTGCACGAAGTCGCACAGATGTTAGCAAGCCGCACATGAAATTGCAAGACCAGCAGCTTTGAAATCACACTACTTCAGCTAAAGTAGCGCAATTTCGAAGCTGCATTCGAAGGGAATCAGAGCTAAGTGTCATTTCTGTCTCCTGTTTCATTCCTCTGCTATCAGCATGAATCACTTCTGACATGTTTTCCTGACACCAAGAGAAAAATGGTGACAGGGGAGGGACCTCCAGCTGATTGACAGCCACAGCTCTGTTCCTGTGAGCTGTATGGAGGGGGGTGTGTCCCTTCCCTCTAATCAGCTCTCAGAATGCTCCTCACTGAGCTCTACAGTGTGTAATTTTAGCTTTTTTCTGAACTCTTAAACAAGCATTATAAATTCTGCACTTCAAATGGATGTAGAGAAGAGAAGACTGCAGATAGAAGATACAACTTATATAGGATGATTTTTTTCATTTCTGTGCATCACTGGAAGCCAATCTCTTCACTGATTATATGAAAGGATTTACGACCACTTGCAGCCTGAAACTGTCAGAATAATCAGAAAAAAACAGCTAAAATGCCTTTTTATAACGTGAGCATGCGCCGTTATGTACATGGTTGACAGGTCATTAATTTGCACTCTCGTTATTATTAAATAATATTACTACTATTAATAATTATTAAAGAAAAATTCTGGGCAAACATTTTATTTCCCCATGCAGTGGGGCTGTGCCCACACTGCATGGGTTAAATGCTTGTTTTTGCCTAGGGGTTCTTATTAATATACTTACCTAATAAGCGGATACTCCGAGGGCAAGACCGATCCCCGCCACTTCTTCCCCGCACGCTAGCGGTCCTGTGAATAGGCTCTTCCTGACATTATCACACCCATAGACCGGCTAAGGGCGCGAGGGAGGCAGGAACAGTCCACTGCTGGACATGGGGGAGCGTGGTTTTCTGGAGGTTTGGAGGATGGGTAAGTATAGCTTTTCCCTGAACCCCTAGACAAAACAAGCACTTAACCTACACAGTGCAGGCACCGCCCCACTGCATGGGAAAATAACAATTTTGACTGGAGTTCTGCTTTAATTATTAATAATAATATTTTATTTACTCCATATTTATTTAATCTATTTGATAATATAATTTGATAATCCATTTGATAACGTTCAGATAACAATTATCCAGAACGTATAAAGCATATAACAGATACTGAATACATGGAACATTACAGTACCCATTATAAAAACTCCATATCAACAAAGCCGTGGGAGCTTAAAATGTTATTTTGGAAAGTAATAAAAGGACCTGGGTTGGTCCACTCTAAAAAAAAAAACAAAAAATAGCAGGCACAGAACACTGGTCACTCCACTTGGCATCTTTCAAACACCCTATCACGATAAAGCATAGGTTTGGAATGTGTCTACGTCCATACCCTCCAATTTCTGTGAGTAGAATGAAGGCTAGGCAGCCAGAGGACACCCCCCCCCCAGTTATACAGACCACAGAGAATAAATGTACGAAAATGACTGCTTGAAACCAGTTTTTTTTTCACCACTCCTTCTCCTTTATCCCGGCTTTTCAAAGTATCAAATGCAATAATTTAGAGGTTAAATAAAAGGTTTGGAGCAGTAAAACACTTTTGGTAGTAAAATTGTACATTTTTATAGAGCTGTATACATCAGACCAAAAAGAAACACAGCTAAAGAGGAAAAGGGGCAACGAGATTTGCTTCCAAAAGAAGAGCAGCCTCTCCAAATGTTGAACAGTTGGGAGCAGGAGAGGACTGACCATTTGGAAACTCGGGGCACTGCCCGAGGGCCTGGGGTCAGTAGAGGGCCCCATGAGATGCCCCTGGTACCTTTCATAGGCTTTTTTGGGTGTGGTTTGAGGGTGGGCAAGGACACAGGGGCCCCATGATCCCTTATTGCCCAGTGGCCCCATGAGTTGTCAGTCCGACCCTGGTTGGGAGCTATCCACGGTAAATGTTCTAATATAAATATATAATCTACCTTTCACATTTAGAAATGGTGGCCCCTTCTAAGTATTAGGGCCCATTGCATTGCGGTAACATGAGCAGTTACTGCAGCTTACACTAACACATATTAGTTTGTTGTGATTCCATTAATTCTACAATGTTACCTCAACATGCCTTGCTAGTGCACCTGCGTTGCAGCGCAGCACAATGGAAGGCAATATACTAAAAAAATGCCGCTTTTCTTCCTCCTGCCTCCCTCCTCTGTCATGCTTGGAATTTCTTTTTTTTTTTATATACTGTAAAAGCTATGGGGTCCATGTATTTAAGTGTTTTTTACATGATTTGCAGTTGAATACAATTAGTAAAATGTATGAATCTTAGGTGAGATATGTGTGAATCTTGTGTGAAAAACTGATAAATAACCTCTATATGTTGCCTTAGAACAAAATAAAAAATATTTTTACTTCTTGAACCTTCTGATGTGTCTGGCTACTTCTACCTTGCCAAAAAATGTTTCATACCTTAGTTACACATTTCTTATATTGCCAAAAGTATTGGGCCAGCCCTCCAAATCATTGGATTCAGGTGTTCCAATCACCTCCATGGCCACAGGTGTATACAATCAAGCACCTAGGCATGCAGACTGCTTCTACAAACATTTGTGAAAGAATGGGTCGCTCTCAGGAGCTCAGTGAATTAAATCGTGGGACCGTGATAGGTTGCCACCTGTGCAATAAGTCCATCCGTGACATTTCCTTGTTGCTAAATATTCCACGGTCAACTGTTAGTGGGATTATAACAAAGTGGAAGCAACTGGGAACAACAGCACAACAGTGCGTAGAATGGAATGGGTTTCCTCGGCCGAGCAGCTGCATCCAAGCCTCACATCACCAAGTGCATGCAAAGAATCAGATGTAGTGGTGTAAAGCACGCCGCCACTGGACTCTAGACCAGTGGAGATGTGTTCTCTTGAGTTACGAATCACGCTTCTCTGTCTGGCAATACAATGGATGTGTCTGGGTTTGGCAGTTGCCAGGAGAATGGTACTTGCCTGACTGCATTCTGCCAAGTGTAAAGTTTGGTGGAGGGGGATTATGGTGTGGGGTTGTTTTTCAGGGGTTTGGCTTGGCCCCCTAGTTCCAGTGAAGGGAACTCTTAAGGCGTCAGCGTCTAGACATTTTAACATTTTGGACAATTTCATGCTCCCAACTTTGTGGGAACAGTTTGGAGATGGCCCCTTCCTGTTCCAACATGACTACGCACCAGTTACAAAACAAGGTCCATAAAGCCATGGATGAGCAAGTTTGGGGTGGAAGAACTTGACTGGCCTGCACAGAGTCCTGACCTCAACCTGATAGAACACCTTTGGGTTGAATTAGAGCGGAGACTGCGAGCCAGGCCTTCTCGTCCGACATCAGTGCCTGACCTCACAAATGCACTTCTGGAAGAATAGTCAAACATTCCCATAGACACCCTCCTAAACCTTGTGGACGGTCTTCCCAGAAGAGTTGAAGCTGTTTTAGCTGCAAAGGGCGGGGCCAACTCAATATTGAACCCTATGGACTAAGACTGAGATGCCATTAAAGTTCAAGGGTGTGTAAAGGCAGGCGTCCCAATACTTTTGGCTATATAGTGTATATTAATCGCAGCCCGTTTGGCACTAGCATAGAAATGGAAATCTTCCCAGCACCCAACCCTATCTGAAATTGTTCAGATACTGAATACACACTTTGACCTCTCCACCAAAAAATGTTATATTGCATGGGTGATATGAATGGTCCATCCCAGAAACACAACCTTAATCTGAATACCAGTGTCCCATCTTCAGTCTCGGCCCAACTTATTGCTTTACCATGCACCTTCTGAGCCTATGCCCATCAGGATCTCCAGTATACAAAACTATAATTTCATAGTTACATTGCATCTCTAATTTAATACTTAAAGTTTGTACTAACATTTAGGAAATATGCTACAACATATGGCAATATATAGTAGCAGTCATAATATTGTACTTGAAATCTTCCAATATGATCAAATCTTGACCTACAAGGATGGTATGGTCTTACAATTTGAAAAACAATGGAAACCATGGCATTCCCATAGTAAATAACTATATGGATGATATCATCTAATATCCCAACACTAAAATGACATGATCCTATGTTATTTGAATGTTTAATCCGCTAACTGATTTCTTTTTGTTCCTTTCTTTATGTTTGGTTGATCTTCTATACATATGATGTAAGCTCATTGTTTTTCTACATAAGAAGATTTGAAACAGAGTATTGTGAGAAAACCTGTTTGATACATGAGGAGAATTCTTGTCATATTATAGAATATAATATGATTAATACTTATGGAACACATATATTGTATGCAAATTATATGTATAATTCTAAAATCTATAGATCCTTCTCTTCTGTATTTTATTTCTGTATTATTGAAAACTTTATGTAAAATTAATTGTTTATGAGAAAAAACACCATACCAAAACAATGTTTTTTTGGCTTTTTTTTAGGTACATTGGTCCAGTTTGGACCAATGTAAGTATACATGTGCCGTAACTGGCTTGTCCCTGTGGAAACTTGAAATCCCTATAGTAGGCTCCACTCCTATAGAGATCGCCATTAGCTTCTGGGTCCCTTGCTCCAATTTGAGAACAGAAGGTCTCTTGTTCAGCATGGTCACCATTTAGATAACAACATGGATTTTTCCAATGAATGCAAAATGTTCTCTGTTTGGATAAGGTGAAGAAGTGCAGCAATAACATAATGATCCCACAGGACCCAAAAATTAGTGGTGATATCTAGTGGCTTAGTGGTTAGCACATCTGCCTTACAGTAAATGGGTCATGGGTTCAATTCCTGACCATGGTGCCTCCTGCATGGAGTTTGCATGTTCTCTCTGTGCTTGTGTGGGTTTCCTCTGGGTGCTCTGGTTTCCTCCCATACTCCAAAGACATGTTTTTTTTTATTTTAAGTCCGCAAACGTGCAACTATAACAAAAAAACCCGTAAGTGTTCACAAAAAAAGTACAAGTGCAAAACACCACACAAAAAAGTGCACTTAGGGGTGTGCTTTTGTCCTACCCCTAAAGGGGCTAGACCGCTACCCTGATCCCCCGGGGCACGAAGCTCCTGACAGGGACAAGGTTCCCATTTGGTCCTCCTAGCCAAAAGGCCTGGTGGACCACCGTTCCTTGTGTCCAGCCGAAGCCGGACATCCAGTACTTGGTCAGGGGGCTCTCCCGAAGAGAAAACCCCCTAGGGATCAGGGGAGGAAGGAACCAAAAGGCCACACATCCTCCCCCTAGACTTCAGGGCAGGCCCGAGGACCCACACCCTCCATCCTGTGAAAACACACACAAAAGTAAGAAAAAGTGACAAAACGTGGGAGTGAAAATAAATTAAATAAATAGAAAATAAAAAAGTGGCCGTGCCAAATTGTGCGCAGACCAGGCCCTGAGGCCTGTAGCAAAAATTGCCCTGGTCCTAGCCAAAAGGCCTGGTCCTAAGGGCGCTAGTGCAAAAAGGGTGAAAACGCAGTGACCATGTGCCATCTTCACACTGTGGGGTCCCACACCCAGGTGTTACTAGTGGCACTCCTGAGGGCGCCTACTCAGGAGGCACTGAGTTTGCGGACTTTCTGCCTTCCCGACCCCTGGCCAGACAAGGTAGATCCATCCAAATCAGGAGGTACACTCCAAAGACATGTGGGTAAGTTAATTGGATCCTGTCTAAATTGGCCCAATTAAGTGTATGTATGAATGTGAGTTAGGGACCTTAGATTGTACACCCCTTAAGGGTTAGGGACTGACGTGAATGTTCAATATATATATATACAGTCATGGCCGAAATTGTTGGCACCCTTGATATTTTTCCTGAAAATCAAGTATTTCACACAAAAAAGGTATTGCATTAACACATGTTTTGCTATACACATGTTTATTCCCTTTGTATGTATTGGAACAAATATAAAACAGAGGCAGAAAAGCAAATATGACATAATGTCACACAAAACCCCAAAAATGGGCTGGACAAAAGTATTGGCACCCTTAACTTAATATTTGGTTGCACACCCTTTGGAAAACATAACTGAAATCAGTCGCTTCCTATAACCATCAATAAGCTTCTGACACCTCTCACCCGGAATTTTGGACCACTCTTCCTTTGCAAACAGCTCCAGGTCTCTCTTATTGGAAGGACACCTTTTCCCAACAGCAATTTTAAGATCTCTCCACAGGTGTTCAATGGGATTTAGATCTGGGCTCATTGCTGGCCACTTCAGAACTCTCCAGCGCTTCTTTGCCATCCATTTCTGAGTGCTTTTTGACGTATGTTTGGGGTCATTGTCCTGCTGGAAGACCCAGGATCTTGGACGCAAACCCAGCTTTCTGACACTGGGCCCTACAGTGCGACCCAAAATCCTTTGGTAATCCTCAGATTTCATGATGCCTTGCACACAGTCAAGGCACCCAGTGCCAGAGGCAGCAAAACAACCCCAAAACATCATTGAACCTCCACCATATTTTACCGTAGGTACTGTGTTTTGTTCTTTGTAGGCCTCATTCCGTTTTCGGTAAACAGTAGAATGATGTGCTTTACCGAAAAGCTCTATCTTGGTCTCATCTGTCCACAAGACGTTTTCCCAGAAGGCTTTTGGCTTACTCAAGTACATTTTGGCAAACTGTAGTCTTGCTTTTTTATGTCTCTGTGTCAGCAGTGGGGTCCTCCTGGGTCTCCTGCCATAGCGTTTCATTTCATTTAAATGTCGACGGATAGTTCGCGCTGACACTGATGCTCCCTGAGCCTGCAGGACAGCTTGAATGTCTTTGGAACATGTTTGGGGCTGCTTATCCACCATCCGGACTATTCTGCGTTGCAATCTTTCATCAATTTTCCTCATCCGTCCACGACCAGGGAGATTAGCTACAGTGCCATGGGTTGCAAACTTCTTGATAATGTTGCGCACTGTGGACAAAGGCAAATCTAGTTCTCTGGAGATGGACTTGTAACCTTGAGATTGTTGATATTTTGCCACAATTTTGGTTCTCAGGTCCTCAGACAGTTCTCGTCTCCTCTTTCTGTTGTCCATGCTTAGTGTGGCACAGACAGACACACAATGCAAAGGTTAAGTGAACGTCTCTCCTTTTTATCTGCTTTCAGGTGTGATTTCTATATTGCCCACACCTGTTACTTGCCCCAGGTGAGTTTACAGGAGCATCACATGCTTGTAACATTCTTATTTATCCGCAGTTGTGAAAGGGTGCCAATACTTTTGTCCAGCCCATTTTTGGAGGTTTGTGTGACATTATGTCGAATTTGCTTTCTTTCCTCCCTTTTTTTGTTTTGTCCCAATACACACAAAGGGAATAAACATGTGTATAGCAAAACATGTGTTAATGCAATACGTTTCGTGAGAAATACATGATTTCCTGGAGAAATATCAAGGGTGCCAACAATTTCGGCCATGACTGTATGTGTAAAGTGCTGTGTAAATTAACAGCACTATATAAGTACCTGAAATAAATAAATATCTGTAGTAGTGGTATCTACTACAGTGATTTCCAGCTTTCAAAGGGATCAGATAGGTATGACACATATGTACATATCTTCTGGACTAATGGAACTATGCAAAAAAAGCCTTACCTAAACATCAATTCTAGAAGGAGCAACTTTGCCAGCACCAGCACTAGCATATGGCATCATTTATCAGAATTGTTGAGTTAAGCAATCAAAGGCCAGAAATTGTTTGCAATTCTGTTTTCGGTAGAACAATGATTAATGAAGAGGAGCGTTCTGTGTTCCGTTGACCTCCACCAATCTAGAGAACAAATAAATATAGCACTTCTTAAAACAATTTCATCCTGCTCTGTATTTTGCTTGGAAATTGGCTGTGACATCTGTGCTTCCCAAGTTGTGCATCCTCCGTGATTTTTTCCCAACTGTTTTTTAACCTGCCGCTGATCTTGAGCAGGTGTGCAGGTCACCGAGAAGCAGAGAGGTCAAAGGAGCAGGTTGGAGTCCTATAGGGTCTGCTAAGTCTAATCAGTCCTCCTCCTCTGGCACACATCTGTGTCTGACAGGCTGCTGCCTTATTCTTTCAGGAAATAATAGGACTAGAGGCAGAGATTTACAGCAGCATTCCCACATCTGATTACATATTATGCCTTCATTTTTTTTTTCAGTAGAAGTTTAATGCTCACACTGTGAGTTTGATTCACTGAAGGTGCACTTGCAGGTAATAGTGAGCAGTGTTCACTCTTCATCTGAAGCATGTCTGCTCGCTCTTTACCTATTTGCACTTAAAATTATATTCAACCCTCTGTTTTTAATTTTTTTATTTCAGAAGAGGCACACATACCTATTTTGTGCAGTCCTCTTCTTCTGAAATGTCCATTTTCTCCCATATCCAGGGATCCCAAAGCTGCTGCCCCTGTTTCTCCATTTGCAGATGTCTTAGTTAGCCATGTGCTGTTTGCATCCATAGAAACACACAGTGCCAGCAAGCTATGCCCTTGCACCATCTTCCCAGCAGCTTCATTGATGGCAGCACAAGCCTATCATTCTGCTGCCCTCAGTGTCTTCTGAGGGTCCAGGATGTTCACTGAGTATTGCTGATGGATCCTGGGCCTGGAGGTCATAACAAAGAACAGGGCAGCACAGTGGCTAAATGGTTAGCACACCTGCCTGATAGTACTAGGGCTGTTGGTTCGAATCCCAGCCACAGCACCATCTGCCTGGAGTTTGCATGTTCTCCTTGTGCCTGCATGGGTTTCCTCCGGTTGTGAGGACTCTCAAGATTTACAGAGTTAGGACCACAGATACTCAGGGTGCCGTTCTGTGGCGTATGTATTTGCAAATGTGTTCTAACTAAACTCCTGTTTTTAAACGTATGTTCTTAGACAGGTTAATTTGGTTTTCGATAGTTGGCTAACTGGCTGGCAGTTTGTACTGGCTTTCTTATCCCCCTCTTTTGTTATACTTATCCATGTTCCTTGCCGACAATAGCCATTATTAGACTGGGGTAAGCTGGCAAGTTGAACTGGATAGTCCTATTTTTTACTTTGTGATGCCTTCCATGTTCACTGTTTAAAAAGCCAGTTATAGACCTGGGTAGGTGACCAGTTTTTTCTTTGTACTCCGGTTTCCTCCACACTCCAAAGACATGCTGGTAGGTTAATTGGATTCTGTCTAAATTGGCCCTAGTATGTGTATGAATGTGAGTTAGGGACTTTAGATTGTACGCCCCTTGAGGGTCAGGGACTGATGTGAATGCACAATATGTATGTAAAGTGCTGCGTAAATTGACAGCGCTATATAAGTACCTGAAATAAATCAAAAATAAATAAGACAGCAGGTAGGTGTTTGGGCACAGGGGGTAATAAAAGTAGTTGCAGAAAAAACTACAGATGTGAACTACTAGTGGAACTCTCCCAATCCCCCCGTCTCCCAGATACCTGCTCCTACATTGATGGCACTGACCAATTGGAACCTATTTGGTTTAATCTGGAAATGCTGATGAAGAGAAGGAAGAACAGAAATGTAAATTGCCCAGACTGCCAATGATAACTGAGAGAGCAAAGATCAGGCTTGGGTGAATATAAGAGGGAGGCTGGGGGGGGGGGGAGCTGTATGCATAAAGGTAAAAAAAGAACTTCTGCCCTTACAAAATAATTGAGAGATAAGAATTAGATATTTTGTGTTCAAAACATTTGTTTGATTTCCCAATGGTTAGTGGAATCAAACCAACAATAGTTCGAGAAAATTTGAAGGAGCAGGATGGAAAATCTTTCTGAACGAATGATATTCTAAACATGAATGTTATTTTCTTTTGGGAAAAAAAATCATAAATATTGTAATGCACACGTGCTAGGCATAAAATACACCTGTTTAACATGCCTGGGTTTCCAAGTAACCAGTCTGGGTGAAAGTTTAAGGACTTTCAAGCAAAATTAATTGACTTAATGATGGCAAGATTGAATGCTCTGACCAACAATTTTTCAGCAGTTTGAACAAAATTCTAGGTGTTTGGACAGCTTTAGCGTAAAGCCGGCCATAAGCAGCAAAGGATGATTAAATGTACAAACTCAATCTCACCACCTACAGGTGTCTTCATTCTTCAGGAGGGGTCCTAAATACAAATGAATACCTTGGCCAATCTTTTGTGTATAGGCTATGGAGAAGGTAGGAGTAGTCCAGACCAGGGGCGTACTGACCATTTGGAAACTCGGGCACTGCCCGAGGGCCCTGGGTCAGTAGGGGGCCCCATGAGATGCCCCTGGTACCTTTTTCATAGACTTTTTTGGGCAAGGACACAGGGGCCCCATGGTCCCCTATTGCCGGGGGGCCCCATGAGTTGTCAGTCCGCCCCTGGTCCAGACACATCTGGTAGATACTTCAGGTAGTGGCTTATCAAGGAGAAAACAAAAACATTGGATATGCTTTTCTAACTTGTCAATTGCTATTACCCTTGAGATGTCTAAACTGTCAGTATCTTCAGATAGCTCACAGACATTAGATTATGGCCTGATCGAGGAAAAAACAGCCAGATGGCGTGCCTGTCGTCTAATGTTCATAGGCACCGATGTTATTGTATTGCATTAGCTGCCTTCAGTCAACCTTTACTACTTTTACTGTTGGGTTCTACAAACATGATTATTACTTGTTAGATATACTGTATATTACTGATCATCAATGCAGCTTGCATTTTGTGATATGTAAAGCTATATAAAGCCATCAAACAAAGGAATTGTTAGCCCCAATTTTCCAATGCTTGTATACGGATTGGAAACATTTAATTTTCTTGTGCAGACATCTGCTTCCTCTGAGTAGGGGTTCATGGTATTTGCAGCTATGGTCATCATTAAAGCTGAATTCTGGGATAAGTTAATATTTTCTAAATATAGGTGGCATGTGTTTTCTTACTTGAATCTTGGTGAGCTTTGGGTATTTCTCAAGATCTGTGAAAAACCCAAGGAAAAAATGCCTCTGTGCAGGAGCTCCCTGGCTATTTTAGAATATACTTGAGAGAAAAGATTGTGTTCCTGAAATTCCTGAAGGCTTTAAAGTATTATGCAGTCCATAGACATGAGATGACAGGTGTGTGATATGGACATTTTGGGTCAAACTGAGCGCAAGTGCCCACCACCTAACAACCATTGGGGAAGGGGGGGGGTTTCATCAATTATCCCATATCCCATAGAAATTACTCTCCCCAAGATAAGTTCTGCTGGCTCCTATCTCCCTTGTTCTGCTCCCTCTCATTTGCTTCTGCATTGCGTCTGGAATGCTCTGCTTCAATGTCCAACTGCTGTCTAAAGCCACATGGTGGCTTTGGAAGGGAAAGAGATAAATACAAAGTCTGCTGAAAAGGAAATGGAAAATCATTAAAGTGGTTGTAAAGTCGTGTTTGCCATTTTTACCAACAGGTAAGCTTATAATAAAGGCAGGCAGGGGCGGACTGACCATTTGGAAACTCGGCCACTGCCCGAGGGACCAGGGTCAGTAGGGGGCCCCATGAGATGCCCCTGGTACCTTTTTTATATGCTTTTTTGAGTTTGGCTATGGAAAACAGGGGCCCCATGATCCCCTATTGCCCGGGGGCCCCATGAGTTGTCAGTCCGCCCCTGCCTGCAGGTAAAATGAATATTTCCTAAATGTGTACCATATAGGAGATACTCCACAGAGCAGCAGCCGGTGACATCACCGACACAAGCACTCTGAAGGAACGGCATACCATGCTGTTCCTTTAGAGGTCTATGCCATAGACTGACTCCTGTGCGCATGTGCGGTAGTGACGTCATCGTGTCCCAACCATTCAGATGGCTGGAGTCTGTGAACGTGGAAGGAAGACAGGGTGAAGATGGAAGCCCTGTCACTGGTGACAGCGCACCACTGGAGGGCTTTGTTTTAAGGTAAGTCTTTCATAGTGTGCTAGTATGCGATGCATATCAGCACATTATGACATTGCCTTGCAGGAGGAAGCTTTGTTTTCATTTTTTTTACAACGTTTACCACCACTTTAATGCAATGAGCGTTTAAAGAGAATGCAACTGTTTAAACTTAAGCTTCTTTGAGTGATCTGCAAAATTCTGAAACTGACACATATAGCAAGCGGGTAATTCATTGGCAGCATACTCTGAAGGATACTAAAGGGTTTATTCAAGGTCCCTTTACACTTTACTATTCTGGTGCATGAACTCAGCAGAATAGATACAAAACTGATGTGTGGAATTTTTTTTCTGATGCAGGACATTACATTGTATTATTATTATTACATGGTAATGTGTTACATGTGTTTTGGTGCACTTCAACATGTGTACCTTGAAGTTCTGTTGGGTTAGTGCATTGGGATACTATTCAACATGAATACCAGTGCAATGTGTTAATGCATGCATAATGCTTGCCAGTGGTGTATTTGGGTTTTGTACTGCCCTAGGCAACACAAAAATTGGACGCTCCCCCTCCTCGGAGAGAGCCTGATACCGACCAATCCCCCCTCTTCCCCCGTGGAGAGAGCCTGACAGTGACCAACAACACCCCTGCTGCCTCATCCCCCCCACTAAAGAGAGCCTTCCCTTAATACCCCCCCCCCCCGGTGACAGAGAGAAAGACACTCACCTTCTAAGATCTGGCCATCCCCAGGAATGCCAGTTGGGCTCTGCATACACCATACAGCCTGTCTCAGATCCCACCTGGTCCCCATGGCGCATATACCCCTTCTTCTGGGGGGCAGTGCTAAAAAATGCCGCCCTAGGCAAATGCCTTGTGGTAAATACACCCCTGGCGCTTGCATTACTGCAATGTGCCAAAATGGATAAATGTAAATGGGCTGGTAAACACCTTGCACAAAGCCTTGTAATGCTAGGCACATGTAAAAAAAAAAAATAGAAGGATAAGGGTGGGTTCCCAACAGACTGCATCTCTATGCTTGCTTTCGTTTTTACTCTGTACCAGGGGCAGACTGACAACTCATGGGGCCCCCGGGCAATAGGGGATCATGGGGCCCCTGTGTCCTTGCCCAAACTCAAAAAAGCCTATGAAAAAGGCATCTCATGGGGCCCCCTACTGACCCCGGGCCCTCAACAGTGCCCGAGTTTCCAAATGGTCAGTCCGCCCCTGCTCTGTACTAGATGCATTTACAGCTGTAATCTGTTTGGATGCTATGGGCAACACCTCCAGAGTTTTTTCTGCCAACATCTATTCGCATTAGGGATGATTTACTAAAACATTAGAGCATTTTCACTTTGCAAAGTATATTTTTACATATCTTTGTGAATAAGGTGAAAATCCACTTTCCAAAAAAAAATACCAAATTAAGAACATTTAAAAAAAATAAACAAATGTTGCTTGCACATAATGAGATGATTGAAATCAACACAACTTTTTCTCATTTACTTACCTAAGTGAATTTTCTTGTTACAAAGTGACTTTTCATTTAGCTCAGTGATCGAGACAAAGTTGTCCATTGAGGTAAAAAAAAGCCCAATCGTGCTAGCAGAAATTCAGTTTGTTTGTTTTTTTTTTTAATTTTCATTGCACATCATTGGGTATTCTTTTCAAAATGATTTTTCATTTAGTTTCACCTAATTTACTAAGATAAGTAAAAAAAATCACTTTGTATTGTGAATACTCACTTTTTAAGTAAAAACTTTCTACTCCCTTAGGACCCATTCACGCCAATGTGTCTTGGTACCTGCAATGTGCAACAACACATACTAAGCGGCTGATTTACTAAAACTGAAGCAGGCAAAATCTGGCGCAGCTCTGCACAGAAACCAATCAGCTTCCTTTTTTTTTTTTTGTCAAAGCTTAATTGAACAAATTGAAGTTAGAATTTGATTGGCTACTATGCACAACTGCACCAGATTTTGCACCTTCCAGTTTTAGTAAATCAACCCCTAGGCGTGTTTGTTTGACGCATTGCCTTTCACTCTAAAAAGGTACCCCAGTGCACCTTGCTGAAGGACGTGCATTGCTGTGCACCATATTCCAACGCACTAACGTACATTGTGGTGCCATGTATGGTACATGCACCTTTTTGGTACAGACAGCTCATTGAAATCAATGGGCTGCCTTAAAGCATAACACACATCACTGCACCAAAACAGTGTGAATGAACGCTTAGTAAATCAGGTTCCCTGCCTGTGATGTTTGATGAGAGAAACACTCCATGCATTCCTTTTATCAGCAGATCTTGCAGCATTGTGCACAATAGTGCACAGGCCAGCTAATTTTACAAGCTCTACTCTGCATCTCTTTACAGCAAATACTTTGTAAAGGGCACATGCATCCAGGAAGGATGATGTCATTTCCATTAATTTAATAGGATTTTTACACTCCGGCAGAATAGAAAGTAGTCCATTCCAAGGATCTTTAGACTGTAAAAAAACACATTTTACATGATCTCCTTATATATGAGCTTATATCAGGAGCGGACTGACCATTTGGAAACTGGGGCACTGCCCGAGGGCCCGGGATCAGTAGGGGGCCCCATGAGATGCCCCTGGTACCTATTTCATAGGCTTTTTTGAATTTGGGCAAAGACACAGGGGCCCCATGATCCCCTATTGCCCGGGGGCCCCATGAGTTGTCAGTCCGCCCCTGGCTTATATAAAAGTATTCACCTTACTTAGATAGACAGAATGTCTATGCATTAACATTCCTGCTATATGCAATTCTGTTTCCTGTCCTTATGCCGCAGTGATATTAAAAAGTTTTTTTTTTTTTTTTTTTTAAAGTCCGCAAACGTGCAACTATAACGAAAAACCTGTAAGTGTTCACAAAAAAAGTGCAAGTGCAAAACACCACACGAAAAAGTGCACTTAGGGGTGTGCTTTGTCCTTCCCCCGAAGGGGATGGACCACTACCCTGATCCCCCGGGGCACAAAGCTCCTGACAGGGACAAGGTTCCCATTTGGTCCTCCTGGCCAAAAGGCCTGGTGGACCACCGTTCCTTGTGTCCAGCCGAAGCCAGACACCCAGTACTTGGTCAGGGGGCTCTCCCAAAGAGAAAACCCCCTAGGGATCAGGGGAGGAAGGAACCAAAAGGCCACACATCCTCCCCCTAGACTTCAGGGCAGGCCCAAGGACCCACATCCTCCATCCTGTAAGGAAAACACACACATAAGTAAAGAAAAAGGGACAAAACGTGGGAGGTGTTAAATTAAATAAATAGAACATAAAAAAGTGGTCGTGTCAAATTGTGCACAGACCAGGCCCTGAGGCCTGTGATATTAAAAAGTTAGTCCACTCAAAACTGTTAGTAGTATGTTAGTGTTTTGTAGAAGCTAAAGAGCTCAACCACCTGGCAATTCCTTACATATCTTGGGCTCTATTGGTGAGATCTCAATGCAGAGGTCATGGACAGATTCCATGACTATTATGATGGGATTCTAATATCTGTTGGGTTTAAACAATTTTTCTATAATATGGGGAATGCAGTGGAGCGGCCGGGTTGAGGAAGGTTAGAACTTGCAAAGTTGGGTGGGAACACCAAAAGCGGACATGAGTAAAGATGGGAATTACTGCAGGGAAATTTTTCCAATAATAATAACATACAAGAAGCCTGAAAGCCCTCCATAGCTCTAACTTTGACTAAGTATCACCTTTGAGAAGACTGGCCCTTACAAGAAGACCTCTCTTCGATCCTGTTTGTGACTGTCTTCTTTTGATGGACATACCAGGGGCGGACTGACCATTTGGAAACTCGGGCACTGCCCGAGGGCCCGGGGTCAGTAGGGGGCCCCATGAGATACCCCTGGTACCTTTTTCATAGGTTTTTTTGAGTTTGGGCAAGGGCACAGGGGCCCCATGATCCCCTATTGCCCGGGGGACCCATGAGTTGTCAGTCCGCCCCTCGGACATACTCAACATTTTGTTCAATGGGATCCAAATTATGATCCAAAACTACCGTATTTGCCGGCGTATAAGACGACTTTTTAACCCATAAAAATCTTCTGGAAAGTCGGGGGTCGTCTTATACGCCAGTATGCGGCGAGCCGGTGTCAGGGCGGCACTTTTTTGAGGGGTGGCGGAAGGGACACTAAGTACAGGGGCGGGCAGGGGGCTGCTGTACCTTACCTGGCTCCGGTCCCGGTCCCACGACGATCCGGTCCAGGAAGCGCGGCTGCTCCTTCTTTTAGTTCGGCCGCTCGATGGTCGCGCGGCCGCTCGGCTCCGCCTAATCACCGGTGATTGGGCGCCAGCACTGGAAAGGCACACAGGCGACCAATCATCAGCGAGGAGGCGGAGCCGAGCGGCCCCGCGAAAATCGAGTGAGGGAGCGGCCAGTAAGTGTGCAGCAGCACCATGCTGTGACACTCTTGGCACTATTCCTCTCCCCCACTGACACTAACGATGGGGCACTGTTCCTCCCCACTGACACCAACGATGAGGCACTGTTCCTCCCCCACTGACACCAACGATGGGGCACTATTCCTCCCCCACTGACACCAACGATGGGGCACTATTCCTCCTCCCCAATGACACCAATGATGGGGCACTATTCCTCCCCCACTGACACCAATGATGGGGCACTATTTCTCCCACTGATACCAATGATGGGGCACTATTCCTCCTCCCCAATGACACCAATGATGGAGCACTATTCCTCCCCCACTCACACCAACGATGAGGCACTATTCCTCCCCCCACTGACACCAACGATGAGGCACTATTCCTCCTCCCCAATGATGGAGCACTATTCCTCCCCCACTCACACCAACGATGAGGCACTATTCCTCCCCCCACTGACACCAACGATGAGGCACTATTCCTCCTCCCCAATGATGGAGCACTATTCCTCCCCCACTCACACCAACGATGAGGCACTGTTCCTCCCCCACTGACACCAACGATGGGGCACTATTCCTCCCCCCACTGACACCAACGATGGGGCACTATTCCCCCCCCACTGACACCAATGATGGGGCACTATTCTCCCCACTGATACCAATGATGGGGCACTTTTCCCGCCACTGATACCAACGATGGGGCACTATTCCTTCCACTGATACCAATGATGGGGCGCTATTCCTCCCACTGACACCAATGATGGGGCGCAATTCCTGCCACTGATACCAATGATGGGGCGCTATTCCTCCCACTGACACCAATGATGGGGCGCTATTCCTCCCACTGACACCAATGATGGAGCACTATTCCTCCCACTGACACTAATGATGGGACACTATTCCTCCCACTGACACCAATGATGGGGCACGATTCTTCCCACTGACACCAATGATGGGGCACTATTCCTCCCACTGACTAATGATGGGGCACTATTCCTCCCACTGACACTAATGATGGGACACTCTTCCTCACACACTGACACTAATGATGGGGCACCATCATTAATGTCAGTGGGAGGAATAGTGTCCCATCATTGGTATCAGTGGGAGGAATAGTGCCCCATCATTGGTGTCAGTGGGAGGAGTAGTGCCTCATCATTGGTTTCAGTGGGAGGAGTAGTGCCTCATCATTGGTATCAGTGGGAGGAATAGTGCCCCATCATTGGTGTCAGAGCGAGGAATCGTGCCCCATCATTGGTGTCAGAGTGAGGAATCGTGCCCCATCATTGGTGTCAGTGGGAGGAATAGCACCCCATCATTGGAATACCATACTGAAATAGCATACCATATTGAAATCAAATCTGATGCTTTTTCATTTTTATTTGGTGTGTGCTGGAAGAGGGGTAGTCTTATACGGCGAGTATAGCTCAAACCCTGTATTTTAACAGGAAAAGTAGGGGGTCGTCTTATACGCCGGCAAATACGGTACATTTTTTTCATTTAAAATTTAATTGAGCTAATTATTTTCATGAAATGTGTTGAGGAACTCATGAACATCTTTGGCCACTGTTGAGTTAAGCAATAAATCCTCCCTACATTCTTCATTTATACACAGCAGCATAATGGCACCTCATAATGTAATACAGAAAGTGCACGATGCCTCTGTATTAGATTTATCAACCATTCACATCAAGCACTGCAATTTCCAGGCTTCTAACAGGAGATGGATTTGTATTAAGTGCTTCTGTCATCAAGATTAATATGGTCCATTAAATGAAGTCAACACTGCCTTAACCCTTTCAAAGCTATACATTTTTTAAAACATTCTATATTTACTGTAAGTGATGGTTCACCAAATCAGGAAGAAAAAAAAAAAACATTGGTCACATTTAGAAACCCAAAGGGTCCAAACTGAGATAAATCCATACAATACAGCAGAGGGTGCAGGGTCATCTGAATAGAAAACATTGAACAATTGTGCATAATATAACAGCACGATAGATGGTACAAAAACAGATAGACATATTGACCCACTATATTCAGTGAAACCACTCAAATTTTATGGAATTTTAAAGTATGAAATCTCCGGAGAGAATGCCTGGTGCAGAAAGGAAAGAAGGTTAAGGAATATAAAGGAAGAGGGGGAGGAGAAGGCTTCAACTTGAGGGGAGTATAGAGGGAAAAGAAGACAAAAAAGGGGGTAGGGGAGAATTATACTATCACAGACTCACCATAAGCTCAGATGAGTATAGATTTATCCCTACAGGTATCTGCTAATTTAAAACCAAGGAATGAAGATGCCAGTGCTGGCATAGAAAGAAACAATACTCCTAGAGCATATGCTTCTATTCGGAGAAGCACTTAAATTCTTCTCAATAGTATCTTTTTTCTTTTTTTTTGGTCTGGAGATCTTGACTCCAAGGGCCGTGGTAAGGTCCTCCATCTCTTGGATGCCATTCACTCAAGCAAACCATTATCTCAAAGAAATCTGATTTTGCCTCCCTATTGTTTTGTCAAAAATCATTTTCAAGAACGAGATAAGCAAAGGAAAATCTGTAAAGATCCCAGTTTGATAAGATATATAGCAAATTAATCTTAAAACAAGTCTGCTACATGCAGCAGATGTACTCACATCCCACTAATTGCCTACAACTGTCTAGCAACAATTCCTTTCTGACATAATTATTAGGATGTGAAAAGTAAGCAAAATATGGGCTCCACCTCGTGGCTGACATGAATTTTGATTATTTTTAAAAGTTATATCCCAAATCAAACATCTACTTACGCAGTTAAGGTACATATTAGGAACCATTTCACCTTACCAAAATTATGTAAAGTAAGGCATACACTTCTATGATCCACTGACCATAAAGAGGGTGACAGTGCTAATCATGCATTTCTAGTAGTGATCATATCATATTGGTAGCACTCAGATTGGTGGCTGTCTCAGATGTGGGCAGCACAGTGGCTAAATGGTTAGCACTTCTGCCTGGCAGTACCAGGATTGTTGGTTCAAATCCTAGCCACAGCACTGCCTGGAGTTTGCATGTTCTCCCTGTGCTTGCATGGGCTTCTTTCAGGTACTCCAGTTTCCTCCCACACTCCATAGACATGTGGTAGGTGAATCAGCTCCTGTCTAAATTGTCCCTAGTATGTGTATGTATGAATGTAAGTTAGGGACCTTAGATTGTACGCCCCTTGAGGGTTAGGGACTGATATGAATGTACAATATATATGTGTAAAGCGCTGCGTAAATTAACAGCACTATATAAGTACCTGAAATAAATAAATATAAACCTACTTATTTTACTTCCCTTCTTTCCCACCAGCTTACAGAGCAGGGATCCCCACTACAGAAAGAAGATCCAAACCCTAACTGAAAATGTAGTTTGATTTAAGTGGATCTTCACTCATACCCTTTCATTCCCACAATACTTCTTTCCTCTGTAATCTGAAAAGCCTTTTTTTGTTTGTACCTTTTTATTTTTTTACAATTGATGTTTGCTTTGCTCCTGAAGCCTGCGGGGATACACACATCATATATCTCAGGAGGCATCACCGTCGAAACAGCAGCCTGAGGCAGAGGGGACCTGGTGGCTGTTATCAGGGGAATGGTTGCCTGAACCGGGTAAAGCCAGCCAACTCTCAATGACATCAGATGACAGACCACATCTTCATATCGTGGATTAAAACAACCACCTTTGTTCTCCATCAGAAGATTGCCAAGGCAAACTCATAATAAACACATCAGGAAAGCATCTAACCAGTAACTAAGTCCTAAAGCTAGCTCTTGCATAGTGTGTCCCAATGAACTCGCCCTGCATTTGGATCATTTTATCCTTACCTTCTTCTTTTTCTTTATTAGGGTGCATCTAAGCCAAAGAACAAAAATTCAGCTTGGATGTGGAGTATATTCAATATATATATGTGTAAAGTGCTGCGTAAATTGACAGTGCTATATAAGTACCTGAAATAAATAAATAAATTATACAAACTGCTTATAGCCTGAATACCACTGCCTCGAAGGATGTCTCAGAAAGTGCTCTACAGCTGGACATTGGGAACGGGAGCAAAGGAGAGAGAACTCAAAGGAAAAGATGATGACATAAAGATGCACTTTATTACGCTATACCTATGCAATGTTACAGCAGAAAGAAATGGCACCATGATATCATTTCAGAAACCTAAGAAGCCTCAGGGGGCCACAAATTAAGTTGAGCCAGCTGAGCTTGTCCCAATGGCTTCTATAAAAAAATGCAGCTTTCATTGACTGGCTGCATGTAGGAATACTCCATAATGAATCATATCCTAGAGTAAACAAGCCTGGCGCCATCCAAATCTGCTCTTATACTCAAAGGCCCAACATCTCCCACAACCCCACTATTACATTATCCAGCCCTGCTGCATGATAAGTGCTGCCACACCTTCAGTAGGTAAAAATGAGGCAATACTAAAAGATTCCAAATAGTCTGTGCTTTGAAGTGAACAATGGATTAACATGTAAAGATAGGTTAACAGGAATGCACTTAATTTAACACAATCTGAGCTGTTTATAGAAGGAAGGAAGGAAGGAAGGAAGGAAGGAAGAAAGAGGGGAAAGAAAGAGGGGAAAGAAAGAAAGAAAGAGGGGAAAGAAAGAAAGAAAGAAAGAAAGAAAGAAAGAGGGGAAAGAAAGAAAGAAAGAAAGAAAGAAAGAAAGAGAGAAAGAGGGGAAAGAGAGAAAGAGAGAAAGAAAGAAAGAAAGAAAGAAAGAAAGAAAGAAAGAAAGAAAGAAATAGAATAGATAGAGAGAGATAGGAAAATAGAGAGCTAGGAGAGAAGAGTGGAAAAAATGGAGGGAAGAGGGACCCAAGGAAAAGAGAGAAGAGAAATAGGGAGAAGAGAGAAAGAAAGAGGGGAAAGAGAGAAAGAAAGAGGGGGAAGAGAGAAAAGAGGGGAAAGAGAGAAAGAAAGAGGGGAAAGAGAGAAAGAAAGAGGGGAAAGAAAGAAAGAAAGAAAGAAAGAAAGAAAGAAAGAAAGAAAGAAAGAAAGAAAGAAAGAAAGAAAGAAAGAGGGGGAAGAGAGAAAGATAGAAAGAAAGAAAGAAAGAAAGAAAGAAAGAAAGAAAGAAAGAAAGAAAGAAAGAGGGGAAAGAGAGAAAGAAAGAAAGAAAGAGGGGAAAGAGAGAAAGAAAGAGGGGAAAGAGAGAAAGAAAAAAAGAAAGAAAGAGAGAGAGAGAGAGAGAGAGAGAGAGAGAGAGAGAAGGAGAGAGAGAGAGAGAGAGAGAGAGAGAAAGAAAGAGAGGGAGAAAGAGAGAAAGAGAGAAAGAGAGAAAGAAAGAAAGAAAGAAAGAAAGAAAGAAAGAAAGAAAGAAAGAAAGAAAGAAAGAAAGAAAGAAAGAAAGAAAGAGGGGAAAGAGAGAAAGAAAGAAAGAAAGAATGAAAGAAAGAAAGAAAGAAAGAAAGAGGGGAAAGAGAGAAAGAAAGAAAGAAAGAAAGAAAGAAAGAAAGAAAGAAAGAAAGAAAGAAAGAAAGAAAGAAAGAAAGAAAGAAAGAAAGAAAGAAAGAAAGAAAGAAAGAAAGAAAGAAAGAGAGAGAGAGAGAGAAAGAAAAAGGGCAAAGAGAGAAAGAAAGAAAGAGGGGAAAGAGAGAAAGAAAGAAAGAAAGAAAGAAAGAAAGAAAGAAAGAGGGGAAAGAGAGAAAGAAAAAGAAAGAAAGAAAGAAAGAAAAAAAGAAAGAAAGAAAGAGGGGAAACAGAGAAAGAAAGAAACAAAGAGAGAAAGAAAGGGGAAAGAGAGAAAGAAAGAAAGAGGGGAAAGAGAGAAAGAAAGAAAGAAAGAAAGAAAGAAAGAAAGAGAGAAAGAGAGAAAGAAAGAAAGAAAGAAAGAAAATAAGACTGTATCAATGGATGGCTG
Organism: Staurois parvus; assembly: GCF_062004578.1. Lineage (NCBI taxonomy): Eukaryota > Metazoa > Chordata > Amphibia > Anura > Ranidae > Staurois > Staurois parvus. The sequence continues at coordinate 1,934,102 of NW_028317931.1, read as the reverse complement.
TGTGCTAAGTACAAGTGCGAGGGAACAAGCAAGAAGCCCTAAAGTGATGCTATCTGTTAAATAAAATTACATATAAAGATGTTACGTATAAAATAAGCAAGTAAATATTCACCTCTCCTGCTGCCCACTCCACCGAACGCAACTAAATCCCTTATATTATTGCATCTAGAGTTTTAAACAAATATAATACAGTGAAGCGGTAAAACACCAATAAGAACCAAATTTCTATATGAATCCTTGAAAAATAGAAATAAAAGTGAACAAATAATTCCACTAATCTGATTGGCGCATAATGTCCCATACACAGTCTAGTAAACACGTGATCAATATACATGACAAAATCAACAAATAAATCTATGTTCCAAGAAATAGAATCTTCCCCATGCTCTTCAACCAATAGCTCCAGCACCGTGCTCAATTAAGCCCAACTAGTAAATCTATGGGTGACGTCACTTCCCAGGCATTTCCCACCCATTGTCAGCTTTCCCTGCACACAGAGGGCACTGCTGGAGACCAGACCGAAACGGCTCCAGAATAGGTAGTTATAGCACACCCGTAATCCACATGTAGTAATCATATAATGCTCAAAGAAGATCACATAGTGCAAAACTGCTTTCGTATTTATTAAAAAGAATACAAAATGCACTCACAAGATAAAATGATATATAAGTATCAAATAACAGCCTACATTTTTACAACATTGACATCTGTACTGGCAAGATCGCGCCCAATCCCCACCCAACCCGTCTGACATGTTGCGCCCTTCCAGGCTTTCTCAAAGCCCCTAAAAATGTAAATTTCAACCATCAAATCTTTTATCCAACCCCTATTTTTTGGATTTGTTATTTTGAAAACCCAGCATATAGAATTAGTACTGGTGAAAATAAAAATAAGGGTTTACATAATCATTTTTTGAAGAGTAATTTTATCATGGTCAGCACAGTTGGAGGTAAGGCAGTGACATAGCCTATATGCTTTATATTTAATGGTGTCCCCCCTTCTAATCTTAGAATGTTTGGAGTTATGACACAACACAGTACTTGTAGTAACAATACTGTTTAGCTCTCTAAATTATCTCTCTATTAACATTAAAATCGATTTGGTTTTTAAAGCAGAACTCAAATGTACGGCCTCATTCACACAGCTGAAAAATAAAAAACAAACAAAAAAAAAACCCATTAGAACCAGTTTTTATTAATGGATCTGAACTCAGCTGCATTGTTTTCAATGCAGACATTCATACAGGTGCATAAATACTGCATTCAGATTTGTAACATGAAATCCAAAAATCTGCATCTGAGGACATGCATATACACTATATTGCCAAACGTACTGGGACACTGCCTTTACACACACATGGACTTTAATGGCATCCCACTCTTAGTCCATAGGGTTCCATATAGAGTTGGCCCATCCTTTGCAGCTATAACAGCTTCAACTCTTCTGGGAAGGCCGTCCACAAGGTTTAGGAGGGTGTCTATGGGAAGGTTGGACCATTCTTCCAGAAGTGCATTTGTGAGGTCAGGCACTGATGTCAGATGAGAAGGCCTGGCTTGCAGTCTCTGATTCATCCCAAAGCTGTTCGGTCAGGTTGAGGTCAGGACTCTGTGCTGGCCAGTCAAGTTCCTCCACCCCAAACTCACTCATCCATGTCTTTATGGACATTGCTTTATGAACTGCTGTGCAGTCATGTTGGAACAGGAAGGGACCATCCCCAAACTCTTCCCACAAAGTTGGGTGCTTGAATTTGTCCAAAATGTCTTGGTATGCTGACACTTTAAGAGTTCCCTTCACTGGAACTAGGGGGCCAAGCCCAACCCCTGAAAAAACCCCACACCATAATCCCCCCCTCCACCAAACTTTATACTTGTCACAATGGAGTCTACCGACCCGGCTTGCCTGACTACTTTGTGCTCCATATATATATATATATATATATATATATATATATATTTATATATATATATATATATATATATATATATATACATATATATATATATATATATATATATATATATATATATATCAGTTTAGGTTTGGGTTTGTTTCACCTTGTTGTATGTATTTGTGTTAGTTTTGGGTTTGGTTTGTTGCACTGCGTTTATGTTTGTGTTGTCCTTAATAAATTATCTTGTTTACACGCTATACCTGAAGTCTGTGTTTCCCTGTGTCGGTCCACACACCTCTGGTCATTCCCGGAGCCCTGACAGTTCCAAAATGTTAAAATGTCTAGACGCTGACGCCTTAAGAGTTCCCTTCACTGGAACTAGGGGGCCAAGCCAAACCCCTGAAAAACAACCCCACACCACAATCCCCCCTCCACCAAACTTTACACTTGGCACAATGCAGTCAGGCAAGTACCATTCTCCTGGCAACCGCCAAACCCAGAGACATTCATTGGATTTCCAGACAGAGAAGCGTGATTCATCACTTCAGAAGACACGCCTCCACTGCTCTAGAGTCCAGTGGTGGCATGCTTTACACCACTGCATGCAATTCTTTGCATTGCACTTGGTGATGTAAGGCTTGGATGCAGCTGCTTGGCCATGGAAACCCATTCTATGAAGCTCTCTATGCACTGTTGTTGTGCTAATCTGAAGGCCACTCAAAGTTTGAGGTCTTTAGTTATTGACTCTGCAGACAGTTGGTGCTTCAGCATGCGCTGACCCTACTCTGTCATTTTACATGGTTTACCACTTGGTGGCTGAGTTGCTGTTGTTTCCAGTTGCTTCCAATGTATTATAATACCACTAACAGTTGACTGTGGAATATTTATTGCACAGGTGACAACCTATCACGGTACCACGCTTGGAGTCACTGAGCTCCTGAGAGCTCCATTCTTTCACAAATGTTTGTAGAAGCAGTCTGCATGTCTAGGTGATGATTTTATACACCTGTGGCCATAGAGGTGATTGGGACACCTGAATCCAATGATTTGGAGGGCTGGCCCAATACTTTTGGCAATATAGTGTGAATGAATACCACTGAAAAAAGAGCAGGACAATTTTACTCACTAAAAAACAGATCTATTTATTGACCATGTATGCAGGTAGTTTTGTTTCTTGCCTTATGATCAGTAGAAATGTTCCAGCCATGAGTCGCCCATATGAATGTAGCCCATCTGAGCATCACAAACTGAAAATGCTATTTATAACAGCATTAAACCCCAAAGCAAACATTTATTATATTGCAGCTTACCAATTCTAAGATGTAATGGCTGCATTGATTTTCTCGTTTAGGCATTTTTTTTTTTTTTTTATCTGGTGTTCTGACCAGTAAGTCTGTTGTTTTTCAAAAACATATCTATAGCGCAAGAGAAAGCCAGACTGTGTGCGCTATATGTCTACATCCCAGCAAACATGTACAACTATAACAGAGTATGAAGTCATTGACTTTGTGTGAACATATAGAAGAGAAATTGAGTACCATAAAAATAACTTTATTAACCACCTCCCGTCCGGCCGTTGCATATAAACGGCCGGATGGTGGAACTGCAGGGTCGGGTGGCCGTTTATAAACGGCCCTGGGAGCACGCAGCACCGTGATCCGGTGCCTGCTGTGTCCTCCGGACACAGTGAAACACTGATTACACTGTTCAACAAATTTTTATTTTTTGCCAGTTTTGGAAACAAAAGGATCCATTTCTTAATGAATTTCACATTCTGAGTTCAAATATAACAATGAAATTTGTCAATTGGCTCTAGTTTTTCTGTAAACTGAAAGTTTTCTACTATAGGCGTAATGACTACATAATGCACAATAATTATATAGATAGATGTCTTTCCACAAATATAAAGCAAGTGATATTGACTACATAACAAAGCCTAAATGGCATAATATATTGCATAGGATTACCAAAAAAATTATAGCCATAAGCTAAGTTGAATCATTTTAATACTTAGGATTCTCACTAGTTTTGTCTTCAGTTTGTGTCGGTTTTGCTTCTCTTGGCTTTTCTCTTGTATTCGAGGAAAGGGCTATCTCTTACAACTGCACGTGACTACACGCTTCAGGTTCTTCCTCACTTGACTCAACCACGAAGGATTCTGGTGCTTTAGGAATTGGTAGCCCCTCTCCATGAGGAACTGGACGTATTGCCGATGGAATATTTGGATAGTGCACAAATAACTTTTTCTTCTTATTTAGCCCTTTTACAATTGGAGGCACCATACAAAAGTAACAATTACTAACATGATCTGTTGGCTCTCTCCAAATCATTGGCACAGCGAAAGGCATAGATGCCTTTTTTCCATTCAACCATTGCTCCAGTGCCGTCCCACAAGAATTGCAGCATATATGTGGTGCCCAGCTCTTGTCCTGGTCTCCTATCTTGCAGCCAAAATACAAGTTGTAGGCTTTCTTAATCATTCCTGTTATCCTCCTTTTTTGTGAGATAAAAGTTATTTCACCGCAGATATAGCAGAAATTATCTGCTTTATTCACACAAGTTCGAGGCATTACTGAGTAGCCTATATAAGCATGAAACGAAATGTAAAGACGCTGTCGAACTACAATCAGCTACAGATACTGCAGCTTTTATGCAGTGAAGTGATGCAATTAAAGGCTAATATTGCATCATCTCAGTATACATGCAATTTTCTATTGGTCACCAGTATCAATTGCGCAATATGCAGCTGAAGTTGCATCATAATTTTGAATGGCTTACGTCATTAGATGGGTGAATATATCATGGAAACTAGAGCCAATCAACATTTTTTAGGGTCATTTTCGTTTTCAGCACCCCAAAATTATGTAAGATTAGCTAATTTTATGCCCAAAACTTTTTACCTGTTGAACAGTGTTATCGGATGGGACCTCTGTACGAGGTCCCGGTCATGTGATCACTGATTGGCCAATCAGTGATCACATGCAGAGTAGTAAGCAAGATGTCACTTCTGACATCATTGCTTACTACATGTGAAATCTGTGAATGATCACAGAGGTCACATGGTACAAGGCTACTCACAACAGCCTTGTACCATGTGACAAGCTGTGACCAATCACAGCTCACTCAGTAGTTCTCAATGGCTGCAAGAATGCAGACAGAGAGAAAGAGAAATTATTGCTTTTACATCCTATATGGGTGTAAAAGCAATCAGTGTAAAAAAAAAAAAAAATCTTCATCACCCCCCACAAGTAGTACAGTGTCACCATGGTGACACCATACTGCTAGGGTGACAGCATGTAAAAAAAATAAAAAATAAATAAATAAATAAATAACATAAAAAAATAAAATGAAAATGTAAAAAAAAATGTTTCAAAATTATAATTTTTGGTTATAAACTAATTTGGCTTATTTTTTCTTTTACTAAAAAGATAACAGAATAAATTTTGGCCAAGATTTATGATAAAATAATATTTATTTGCAAAATTTTATAAGAAAAACTTTTTTCAAAATTTTTGGACATTTTCATTTACATGGCAAAAAAAATAAAAATCCCAGTGGTGAATAAATACCACCAAAATAAAGCTTTATCTGTCTAAAAAAAATGGTAAAAAATTCATATGGGTACAGTGTTGCTTAACTGCACAATTGTCATTCAAAGTGTGATAGCGCTGAAAGCTGAAAATTGCCCTGGACAGGAAGGGGGTGAAAGTGTCCAGACAGGAAGTGGTTAAGTACCATTAAAAATCTACAAAACAACATTAAAAATGACTCTCCACATAAAGGTTCACAACATGCAAAGATTCCGATTAACATTCACATGTCGACTCGTTTTTTACTCATTTCACTAGTTTTTCGTTAGGAGCACATGTGACAGAATCAGTACACTTTAACTGACTTTTAATCTGTAATAGAGTAATATCAATCAGCAGGGTAGACTGGATATCAGCATGTACATGTTGCTCATAGAGGTGCAAAAGAGTAAGCTGAGGTGAAGCCATTGCCTCTTGGGTGGGAAATTCATGTACATTCAGTAAACAGCCAATGGTCTTGTGATAAAAGAAGGACAAAGTTCCCAATGGGGAACCATCCAGACCCATTGTAAGTAAGTGACCATATAGACAGCATAGTAGTCGAGGTAGTCAAGGTACATCCACACCAGGGGCGGACTGACAACTCATGGGGCCCCCGGGCAATAGGGGATCATGGGGCCCCTGTGTCCTTGTCCAAACTCAAAAAAACCTATGAAAAAGGTACCAGGGGCATCTCATGGGGCCCCCTACTGACCCCGGGCACTCGGGCAGTGTTTCCAAATGTTTCCACCCCTGATCCACACAAAGTCCATTACTAACATATTCTGTTTATAGTTGTACGTTTTTCAAAAACAAGCTGCCCTACGAATGTAGCACTTAGAGGGGGTGAGACGAGCTACTTACCACTGACAGGGGTGCTTACAATTAGGGATGCACCAATACCAATCGGTATCGGTGCCAATACCGAGTATTTTCATGAGTACTCATGAAAATGCTCCTGATACCGAAAAACCGATACTTTGTGCTGTGATTTGCATCAATACAAATTGCACCACAAATAATAGCATATGAGTTGAACAGGGAGGCAATTCCTGTCCAAATTGCATGCGGTTTCCCCACTGCTCCTGTGTGAAGCCAAGCTTGTCATAGCCTGAGTTCACACAGTGCAGGAAGGTTGAGAATTTTGGTGTTTTTAAATAAAGAAATATACGTGATTATATGAGAGCACTGGATACCTTTTCCTTTTTTGAGCTTTACATGAATAACAACCTAAGGATTGTGGAGGATGGAGATGGATTAAACGGACATCTGGACAAGGAAGAGAGGAAACAGGAGCTCTATCCTGGGAAACCCTTTAAAGGGAAAGTGCATGAGACCTGATATACAGTATATTGGGTCAATATATAGGGTGAGAGTTTTGAAGTGGTGGTGAAGGGATATGCACTTAAGGTGAAAGAACATCACCGAGAAACGTCCATATGACTTTATGTCACAAAGTCTCTTGTTTTAATTGAATTAAGCTACATAAGGATTATGGACACGGTAGACTCTCTTTTTAATTGATGACATTTCAGAAGAGATTGGTTTATCCTATCGTATAGATTTAATAGTATAATATTTATTTGGTAGTACTGCGCTGCACTGATTTGATAAACAATTTCTTTACAGCTAATACTTGTGATGCAGTAGCAAAATTTACACATAGACATCCCCCTAGGATCCTTGTTGTCCCTCACATGTACAAAACATAGTGCATGCTTCCATAAAAAGCAGATTCAGACAGCCACCAGATTCAACGTTGAAGGCTTGAATGTGATTGGTGATACAGGAAGCAAAGAAAGATAGATTTACACAGCTCCAGCTTTACAAAGTGCCCCCCTCGTGAGGTCGTATTAAGATTAAGGCTAGTTGCGTGGCCATTCTGATTTTAGAAGAGAAGGGTTTGGCGGACAGCATTAGTAGCTCAGTGAATCTGTTTGTCAGGAATGGACTTGCCAATGGTGGTGGGACTCATCTGCCTTGTGGGCTGCAGTACCAAGGCTGGCCAGCGGGTGCTCTCAGCAGCCAGAATCTCACTCCTGCAATCAGGCCATCACCTGAAGCTGATTGCAGGAGGTGTATTTAAGCAGGACCAGGCCTGTGATCAGTGCCTTGGTGTATGTTTCCCATGAGCCCCTGTACCTGGTATCCTGTGTTCCTGCCTATCTGCCTAGTTGCTGACCCTGCTTTGATCCTGACCTCTGCTGACCGCCTCCTGTTGAACCCCTGGCTTGCCTGACCATCCTTCTGACTGATCCTCTGTACCGTGCTGCCCGTGAGTTACTGAACCCGGCTTGTGACCCTGACTATTCTCTGCCTGCTCCTCCGGTACCTCACTGCCCGCACGTTGCTGACCTGGCCTGCCTGACTACACCTGACGCTACCCAGACAATCCATCCATCCCGCACGAATCCAGTCACTACTGTCCAAACCTGCCAGCCCCTTCATATCAGGCTTTCCCCCAGTACATACCCTCGGCAGACCCCTCTACCACAGTTGGGTGCACTCAGGGGGCGCGACCTGGTCTCAGTCCTGCGCCAAGTCCATCCCCACCATCAGGGGCTCTGGTGAAAAGGCAGACTAGGGCTTAGACTCCGCGCCCTGGGGAATCCTGTTCTGTGGGTCACTAGAGATCCCGCTGGGCGGTGCCTGACAGTACCTTACGGCCCGCCTGACCATTCCACCTCTCCAGCCCTGACTACGCCTGTGTTCCTGAAGCCTGCTACTTTCCTGTGTCAGTCCACACATTTCTGGTCACACTCGGATCCCTGACACTGTTTTTACCTGGAATTGTTCCTTGCTGATTCATTATTGGGTATCACATTGTTTATGGGAGTACAGTCTGTTATTTGATGCCCGCTTTCCAATATTACCGTCAACATATTCTCGTTCCAAGGTTACCATGACCTTAGAACTGCAGTTGGTCATTAGCTATATTTCCATCACCCCACATGCAGCCAAATAGCTTTTCATTGCATTGCACAGTATAATTCTAATAATTTTAGATAAACAGAAATAGAAACTGACATTGTGATCTTAGGGGATGATGAATGTCCCAATAATAACAAAGATGCTGATGGCTTCAAACATTTCTGGTAGCAGTTGGGTTGTTTCCAACCTCCTTGTGGTGACAACACACACGTTCTGTATTCATTGTCACTTTTGCTGTTACTTTTGTCAGCTTTTACAGCTACATCAAAGCACTGAAATACATATAAGTGGATGTGATACAACAGTAATCTAATGAAGCCACATCTTCTACCAGTAGCTATAAATGAGAATACAAGTGCTAATTGTTAAAGTATATCTGAACTTCTCCTATATGCTCCTTTTTGGCCTGTAAGTATACCATTGGAAGTGTTTTGTTAGATCCGGCCATAAATCCAGTTAGCTGATCATTTCCTATGCCCTTGACGATTGATTGTTTGTTTGCTTTGTTACTAAAGCTCTCTGAGGACTAAACACTGTGCACTTTGCAAGTGCCTTTGCACTAATTCTGCCCACAAGCTTCATGAATGCGGTGAAGTTCTGCTGATTTTTATCATCCAATCATGTGCAAGCGAAAATGCAGTTTTTTTTTTTAATTTTACTTTCATATGATTGGATATTCTTTACAAACTGAAACATCACCACTTTTACAATGCTCTGAGGAAAATGTGTGCAACTGCACTTGCAAAGTGCACATTCTATTTGCCTTTAGTAAATCAACCCCATTGTGTAGTTCCCGGAGAACAGAGTGATTACTACTAGTGGTTATTATAGTCGCTAGCAATACTCGCATGTAAAATCCAGAAGGCTTGCTGTACCCAAGTAGGTTGAATGATCAACTTGGGTACAATCAGCTTGCCCATACATGGTTTGAATCTTGGCCGGTCCCTGCTGAACCGTCCGGAATTTAAACTGTCTTTGGATGGCTTAAGAGTGACATCATTTCAGAGCTCCTCCAAAGCAGATGGTGAGTGTTGTCACGCTTGACCAGGAAGTGTGTTAGTGGCAGTATCACCAGGTGAAATTAGAGACAAAAAACCTAGAAAAAAGGAAAATGAATCGACCCACTACATCCAAAGACCGGTAGACCGGTAAGCTGCATGTTTTGCTTTGTTGTTTTGCTGTTGGCTTTAGATATGCTTTAAAGCCTAAGACTGCGATATCTGAAAATTCCCCTTGCAGTGGGGCTGCATCCACACTGCAAAGGTTATCTGCTCATTTAAGTCGAGGAGAGAGTGAAAACACTTTTACTTACCTGCTCCTCTATTCCCCCTGAAGACAGCAATCCGGCAGTAGACCGTCCCTCAGTGTCATCACATTCAACAAAGGGCTATACACCTTGCTTACATCATGATGACATCAGGACTGTAGACCACTGGAGCAAGGGAAGAAGATACTGCAGGTACCCGTCTAGCAGCACGGAGAAGCAGGGGATTGGATAAGGAAATCTTCTTTTCTCTGCCCCACTGCAAAGAGGGATATTCAAGTTTCCTGGAGTCTGGCTTTAAAACAGAAGCCTTGGCAAAATCTAACTAAACATAAACCTACCCCCACCCCCATTCTAAGCCCTATGCTAACTATCCTGTAAAGGTAAGATGTATATACATACCTAATCTAGGGGAGCTCCAGTGCGATCATGTGATCGGGTCCCAGCACTGGCTTAGTGTAGAGGAGGGACAGCGGACAACTAACGCCCCATAGTAAGTCTACTGATGACATCATCACCTTGGCTCTGCAGCCATTTTCGGTGCTCTCTCTTCTCCCCTGAAACTGGCCGCAGAGGGATCACATGACCAGATCAAAGCACCGTTCAATTAGGTAAGTATACACATCTTGCCTTCACAGGGTGGATAGCATAGGGGTTAGAATGGGGGTGGGAGCTGGTTTAACCTTTGTTAGATTTTGAACGGACTTCAAGGAAACTTGAAAATCCCTCCTTGCAGTGGGGCAGAAAAAAAGAAAATTTACATACTTATCTGATCCCCTGCTCCTTTGTGTTGTCCCCGCAGTCTCTTCTCCCTTTGCTCCAGTGGTCTTCAGTCCTGCCGTCATCAAGACATAAGCAGGGTTTATAGCCCTACATTGGATGTGATGACACTGAAGGACAGTTCGTCTCCAGAGTACCATCTTCAGGGCAAGTGGAGAATCGATTTCTTTAACCGGTTCCCCGCTGCCCTATAGCAGAAATACTGCTACAGGGCAGCAGGACTGCGCAAAATCATATATATATAATTTAGCATTTCTGGTTAGGGGAAGCAAGCGCACACGCAGCCCTGCCCGCACCGCTGTTGGCGGCTACAGCTGTCAATCACCGGGTCCAGAGATTCCCCATCGGCACCTGGCGATCGCCGAGGAACAGTGACAGGGGAGAGGTCTGTGTGTAAACAACACAGATCTCCCCCCTGTCAGCACTGACATGCTGCTTTGTATTGCAGTTGCATAGCAGATCAATACAAAGCAGTACGTTTCCCTAGTACACACAGCGCATATACTAAAACAGCACACAGTTAACCCTTTGATCACCCCACATGTTAACCCCTTCCTGCCCAGTGCCATTAGTACAGTGTCAGTGCTCTTTATTAGCACTGATCACTGTATTAGTGTCACTGGGGATGCGAGTGGCAGTTAGTCAGTTCCTCCCCAGTGTCAGAATGCCCGCCGCAAGCCTGCTATAAGTCGCTGATTGCCGCCATTACTAGTATAAAAAAAATAAAATAGAAAAATTCCAGTATATATACCGCCATTTGTAGACGCTATAACTTTCATGTAAACCAATTAATATACATGTAATGGGATTTTTTTCTTTTTAGCAAAGATGTAGCAGAATACAATTTGGCCTAAATTATGACAAAATTAGATTTTTAAATTTTTTTACTGGATATGTTTTATAGCAAAAAGTCAAAAATATTGGTTTTTTTTTTCAAATTTGTCGGGGATATTTTGTTTATAGCGCAAAAAAATAGAAAACTGCAGAGGTGATCAAATACCACCAAAAGAAAGCTCTATTCATGGGAAAAAAGGACATAAATTAAATTTGGGTGCAGCGTTGCATGACCGTGCAACTTAAAGTAACGCAGTGCAGTATCACAAAAAATGGCCTGGTCAGGAAGGGGGGTAAATCCTCTGGAGGGCAAGTGGTTAAGGGAAAAAAAAATACAAAATAGGAAGTAATTGCTACAGTATGCTTTTCATTCTACTAAATATGCTTGCTATTACCAATGCTGTTTCTATCCTGTGCCCTAGAATTCATAAGTGTTCCTCAAGGTGTGAGTAACTATACCACAACATTTCAAATAATTAACCAGCAGAAGTAGGCTGTAAAAAGCCAGCTATAAATTTTAATAAATGTAAACAAAATAAGTATTATTTTGTGTTCGGCAAATCAGTAAACACAGGGTACAAACAGGAGCAACGCATTTTAATAAAACACATATGGGAACATAAACCATGTTTATTTTGCTGTTCTAAATAATTACTGCAGCAAACCCAAGGACGATTAAGAAACGAGATTTGTTTGTTAGCACAATCTGCAGTGCAACCATAAAGACTGAGGAAACCAAATCCTTTTGCTAGAAGTAACATTTTGCCTGTGAACGACTCCTAGGCACACTTGTTCTTTAAGGGTTGGGTAAGCATATTGCTCCCCATCTGCTTTGCAGGAATTTTAAAAGTATCAAATTGGTTTTCCTGCTCTTGTTCTCAAACAACAGACCTTGCATCTGTCACCTCTCCCAACTGCCAGTTGTGACTGAACGTCTTGCTTTAACATCCTGAGCAACGGCTGGCACATTGCACAGCAGACATGGCTCACAGGGGGGTTATTAAAATTTCTGTTGTGTCCAGACGGATGCAGCTTAGCCTTTATCGGCCTGTCTGGTGAGCAGGATTCCCAGTCATCTCTGACCACTCATGATTCCATCAACTAATCTTTTGTCTCTTACACATTACCCTTCGAGGTAATCAAGAGTAAACACAATTTTAACACACGTTCTATTTGTCAATGGTTTTACCAAAGGTTTACACTTTTTAATGACACTTATGTGAAAAATGTGTGAATTTTGGGTGAAAGTTGTGTAATTCTAGGGTATAAACAGGAGTAAATAGCCCTAACACAGTATACAAATTCAAATGCAAATCTCAATAGAAGAAAAGAAGGTGGAAATAAAGAAGGAAAAGGAAAGGAAAGAAAAGAAAAGAAAAGAAAAAAGAGAAGAGAAGAAAAGAAAAGAAAAAAGAGAAGAAAAGAAAAAAGAAAAGAAAAGAAAAGAGAAGAGAAGAGAAGAAAAGAAAAGAGAAGAGAAGAAAAGAAAAGAAAAGAAAAGAAAAAAGAGAAGAGAAGAAAAGAAAAGAAAAGAAAAAAGAAAAGAGAAGAGAAGAAAAGAAAAGAAAAAAGAGAAGAGAAGAAAAGAAAAGAGAAGAGAAGAGAAGAAAAGAAAAGAAAAAATAAGAAAAAAAAGGAAAAGAAAAGCTAGCAAAAGAAGTAAGAATCTTGGGTAAAAGGTGTGTAATTCTTGGATTAAAAAATTTGCTAAATAATATTAGATTATTATACAATTTTTTTCTAGTTCTAGAGAGGAAGGAAAGAAGTAAGGAAGGAAAGTAGGAAAAGGGGGGGAAAGGAAGAAATAAAGAGCCCAAATAATATTTATATATATATATATTTATAATAATGCTACATGCATTTTTCGTGATACAGATTAAAAAATTATCATTCCAGTTTAGCACTACCTCTTTCTAAGGCACCATTCACACTGGAATGCAAGGGTTAATGTAAGTTGCATTAATATGTGTTGACATACATTTTCAGAAGTGTTTTGTTTTTGTAGGACCCTATTCAACTGACTTGAATAGCATAATTCGGGTCAATGCACCAAAAATACAGCATGCATGACCTTTATTTAAGCTGGGACAATGCAGAAGGCTCAATTCGCTAAGATGGCTGAGTTGTTTTAACGTTTAACTGCACTCCAAACCTCATCACAGGATCAAATGAAAGTACAGAGTTCATGGGAGGGCCCAGCCTAAATGACTGACAAGGTCACTCCCTGGAGATCTTGCTGCATTAGGGTCAGGCAAGTATAGGACTTGGGGCTGGGGTGGGGCTATAAACAAGCCTTTACACTTCAGCTCAATTTGTTATGTTAATTTCTAAAAACCTTTAATTCATAAACATAATTATAAAACTTGGAGCTCTGTATGCGGGAAAAAAAAAATTAATCTTAGGAAGTGCTCATTTATTATTATTATCATTATTATTATTATTATTATACTGGATGTATATAATGCCAACAGTTTGCGTAGCGCTTTACAACACTGCATGGCTCATCTCTTTCTACTTACCTCATTGAAACTCACAGTTCAATTTTTTGTGAACAGACTTTTACAGTCAGAACACTTCAAAAAGTGATAACGCAATAGGGTTTATTTACTAAAACTGGAGAGTGTAAAATCTGGTGCAGCTGTGCATATAAACCAATCAGGTTCTCAGCTTCCGGGTTTTATTGTGAAAACTTAATTGAACAAGCTGAAATAAGAAACTGGCTCCCATGCACAGCTACACCATATTCTGAGTGCACCTGCTTTAGTAAATCTACCCCAATGTCTGTGTGATACCTACTGATTCATGCAACAATTATTTTATGGAACTGAAAATCTGATTTTAATTGAATAAAAAAAACAAATATTTCTTTTGACAATTAAGCCTAATGTGTGGATGGGAATGAGGTCCACTGCAAAGCATAAATTGACTCATGTCCCTTCTTTTTAATCTGATGGAAAATGTATGGCAACACATCTTAATCATTTTTTTATACTAAAACAATTAATGTGAAATAATTTGTACAAAGCACCTGAGATAATTCTTTTATGTTAACAATTGATACATGGGAGAAATTTACATTTCCTTTAGGCCACTGCACCAACATTGTCTCTGTTAGGTACATGAATATGTTGGAACTGAACACTGAGGTTGGAGTTTCTATACTAACCACTTATTCCTCAGTATGTTTCCTCCTTGGCCCCTGCACCCACTCAACTCGCCAGGACATTCTGTAATAGGGGTGGGCAGAGTCTGATAGGGAACTCAGAGATTAGTTCCCCATCAAGTCTTACTTGCTGATGACTGACAGCACACAGCAGTGGGCAGATCTATAGCTACTATTCAGTCCAATCTAGTAAATCAAAAGTAAAGAAGACCTGATGTGGACCAAGTCTCTCATTTCCCCATCAGGATTACTCCACCCAGAAACACAAGTAATTTCCCAAATACAAACATTGCCATATTTGGTTAGTAACATCACCAATATTCATGGCCCTTTGCCTACGTTTAGCTTTCAGCTGGGGAGTCTCTTGGCCAACAGTTGAATGGGGCTGGGGATACAGTCCTTCACAGAAAGCTGTCACAGCTTTCCAGCACAGCCACACCCCACTCTGAGTACTGGCATACCTCTGTATGCCAACTCAAAGTTGGTCTTAATTACCAAAATTTTCTTAATCTGCGAATTGGTGGAAATTGCTTAAGAATCTGGCACTGCCATGGGCAGACAGGCTCTTAAAATGGCGATAGCCAGATATGAATTTGTTGCCCCTGTTGGTAATGTTAAAGAAACCGGCAAAAATGCTTGACTGAATTAGGAGCAGGTGGTTTTAAAAGGACCTGCCTCCAGAAAAAAAGACATTAAAGCTGGCCATAGATGGGTAGAACTTCAAACAAAAAATATTAGGAAAAGAATGCTTTAAGAAAGTTTGTACATTTTTATAACCATTAATGGGTCAAATCAATGTTTGTTTTGGACCAGCAGTGACTAGGAAATTTGAAGGAGCAGGATGGGAAATTTCTATCGAACAAACAAATTGATGGTTTAGGTTGGGTAAAGTCCATTCATTCTAAAATCAAATGTTAAAAGCAAATGAAATATTTTGAATTACTATCAAATGTTCTGAGAATGTTCTGAGAATTTTCCTATAAATTTTAACTGCAAATGAAACTTGGCTTTATCAGTATGATCCTGAAGACAAAGGTTAGTCAAAGCAACGGCTACCTAAAGGAGGAAGGGTCCATTCAAAGCAAAAGCATGTTCGGTCAGGAGGAAAAATTATGGAGATGATGTTTTCTGGGATGCGGAATTCAGTTAGTCTGCTTATTATGTAAGTGTTTTGAAAAAAGTTGCTTGATTGTAGGTGATTGTAGCCATATTAGTGCATTTGCGACAGAAACATTTGAGTACTGTCCGTGATACTTTTTTTATTTGCACTAACATACAATTTTGAGGACAAGCTTTCGGGGTATGTCCCCTTCTTCAAGGTCCAAGCACTACTATACATTATATATTTTGTTTTGGTTTTTTTTGTATAGTACTGCTTGGACCTTGAAGAAGGGGGCATACCCCGAAAGCTTGTCCTCAAAATTGTATGTTAGTGCAAATAAAAAAAGTATCACGGACAGTACTCAATTGTTTCTCAAAAAGTTGCTAAACAGTTAGCCAAAAAGTGCTGTAGAAAGCTGCATGGGAAAGTCAGCTTCCATCACGACTATGCCCCTAACATAGAAAAGTGAAAGCAGAAAAAAGACCAAGTGGCCCATCAACTCTGCCCATTTTTAAAAAACATGTTTTGTATTTTTTTGTTTTTGTTTCATTAATATTCTTGTCTGAGTATAGACCTACGTTTGTCCCATGCATGTTTAAAACCATTTACTGTTGACTGACTCACTACCGCTGCTGGAAGTCTATTTCAAGCCCCTGCCCATTCCTCTCATCAATCAAGAACAACATTGCAAGAATTTCGGTGGGAAATCATTAGACATCCCCCTTACAGTCCTGGTTTAGCATCTTCTGACTTTTTCTTATTTCCTAACTTGAAAACAAATAGAAAGGTACCCATTTTAATACCACTGATGATTTAAAAAAAGCCTGCTTTGACGTGGATAAATCCTTAGGACCTTGGTTCTTCTGGGATGGTATAAATGCTTACAGAAGCGTCTTGACGTGGATGGAGCTTATGTAGAAAAAAAAAGGTTATTCCTAAAATTGTGTGATTTCTCAATTTTTTTCATGAACTTTTTCAATACTCCTCTTAGTGTTTATGGAGAATGGGTAATTTGTCCCCTTCTTCCTCAAGGCCAACAGCCCTGTAACAGGTGTTACCTAAGCTCCCCAGTTGCTTCTTCTTTACCTATGTGAAAATATAAAACTAAAATACAAAACTGAATCATAGGGAAATAGGGTTGCAGCACAGATTCAAAAACAAATGAGCCAAGCCACCACAGAAAGAAGACCAAATCATTTTAAATATATCCTTGAGATTTAATTTTGCGCTTGTTCGTAGCTCTTGAAAATGCATACAGTGCAAATACAATAACATTCTGATGATAACTGCGGTGCCAGCTGTCAGAACATAGAATATGTGTAAATGCTATTCATGGCACGTATAGTTCTTGCACTGTCAACAAAATTTCCTTCTGGGAATAAAATAAAAGCATGATTTCTTTGTTTTCTAGCTTGAATATTCAATCCCATTAGCAGCTTCACTCAAGCTTTCTTAATGCCTCCAGTCAGCCAGAGACAGAACGGCCCACAGAAGATTACAGCAGATTCGAACAAAAATAGAGAGAACAGAGAACTTCAATAATGTTAAAAACAAAAAATGGTTCAGTAAGCAAATGCATTAACTTTAAAATTACTAAAGCCCTTATTCTCTCTAAGGCAATTACACGGCCAAGATTAACATAAACAAATTGCTATAATTTAGTCTAATCACCGCAAATAAACATCTATTGCTCTTGTTAAGGTGGGGCAAAACCAGTCACTATATAAACTTTCACATCCGTACAATTCTTATTTCTGCCTTTGGTGCTCTTGCTCTTAGCGAAGTGCTGGCTGCACACACCCTAATTTCCACAGGCAGGGCAAAGACTACCAGTGACCAGGGGCGGACTGACAACTCATGGGGTCCTCGGGCAATAGGGGATCATGGGGCCCCTGTGTCCTTGCCCAAACTCAAAAAAGCCTATGAAAAAGGTACCAGGGGCATCTCATGGGGCCCCCTACTGACCCCGGGCCCTCGGGCAGTGCCCAAGTTTCCAAATGGTCAGTCCGCCCCTGCCAGTGACTATCCGTTAGTATACAGCAGTGGTGGGCACTTACAAAGTATAAGGGGCTTCAACTGTGGCCACTGGTGTCACCAAAGTGCCACACATAATATTCAGTATCTGTAGTGCTGCATAAGACTGTCAAAACTGCAGAGAGAAAACTGAAGATGGTCAGAGACTGTGGACATGCTACATGTGTTGTTGGAAACTGGAGACACGTTGTAGAAGATCAAGTATTGGGGAAATGCTACATGACACTGCTAGAGATTACTGCTATCAAGGGCAGGGGCGGACTGATAACTCATGGGGCCCCCGGGAAATAGGGGATCATGGGGCTCCTGTGTCCTTGCCCAAACTCAAAAAAGCCTATGAAAAAGGTACCAGGGGCTTCTCATGGGGCCCCCTACTGACCCCGGGCCCTCGGGCAGTGCCTGAGTTTCCAAATGGTCAGTCTGCCCCTGGAAGGGCCACACGCAGCTTTCCGGCTACAGGTTGGGCACTAGGGGAAGAGTGGCTAAGGGCTCTATTTCCATTACAGTTAGACATTGGTAGGCTGAATTACTCATTGGTTTTCTATATCTCTAATGGGACTAAATAAGCCAATGCTGCAGGACACAGCTTTTGGGGCTCCCCATGCTCTGGGATCTCACTCCTCTGGCAACAGACATGTAATTTAAATTAAAAACCCAGTAGAGAATGCAGCTTTCCCACTGAATATTATCTACTAAAGAAGTACATTTCACTCTAACTTCAATAGTTCTTAACCTCTGAATCCATTCTTAACCTCTGAAATCATTAAGCAACTTATTCAATCCCTTGTTATCTCTCGTCTTGACTATTGTAACTCCCTCCTCATTGGCCTACCTCATCGCAGGCTATCCCCTCTTCAGTCTATCATGAATGCTGCTGCCAGACTCATCCACCTTACTAACCATTCCGTATCTGCCACCCCTCTCTGCCAATCCCTCCACTGGCTTCCCATTGCCCAACGGATAAAATGCAAAACATTAACAATAACATATAAAGCCATTTATAACTCTACCCTAAATTACATCACCAATCTTGTCTCCAAATATCACCCAAACCGTCCTCTCTGCTCCTCCCACAACCTCCTGCTCTCTGGCTCCCTTGTCTCCTCCTCCCATGTTTATTTCCAGAACTTCTCCAGAGCTTCCCCCATCCTCTGGAACTCTCTACCCCAATTTATCAGACTATCGCCTACTCTGCTCACTTTTAGGCGATCTCTGAAAACCTATCTCTTTAGGGAAGCCTATCCTGCCCTCAGCTAATAATGGAATCTTCTACTCCTCCTACCAGTCCATCCCCCACAGTTACTACCTTTTGTACCACTAGCCCCTCCCTCTTAGATTGTAAGCTCCAAGGAGCAGGGCCCTCCAAACCCTCTTGTACTGAACTGTATTGTTGCTGTATTGTCTCCCATTATATTGTAAAGCCCTGAGCAAACTGTTGGCGCTATGTAAATCCTGTATAATAATAATAGCCAACAGAGTAATTTAGCCCCATCAGTGGGTCAGAAATTCAGATACAGACATATCATTACTGGTTTTACTGAAAGACACAAAAACCTAGTGGTTGTTTGGAATAACAGTCTTATAAACCCTAAAACATTACCAAGAACCCATGAGGATCATTTACATAATGGGGTTTGTTTACTAAAGGCAATCAGTCCAAGCTTAGTTTAGTAAATGAGGTGAAGTTCTACAGACATCCACCATTCAATCATGTGCATGTAAAAGTATTGTTTTTTTTTTTCTTTTCCTTGCATTTGATTGGGTATACTTTGCAAAGTATATTGTTTACTCCATTCACTGAGCTAAGGAAAAATTACCTTGCAAAATGAAAAGCCTATTTCCATTTAGTAAATCAACCCCAATGATGCATGGTTACTCTGCAATATAACCCATCATTTTGATTGCCTATGTAGATTTCTTCCACATCCTTCAACAATTTTAAATTCAGAGAGCTATGTTTATACAAACATTCTAATATTTAGGAGGTCAAGGTCAGATTCTTAGAAATAATGATGATTTGTAAGGTCTCTTGAGAAACATATTGGTTCTCAACCAATGGCAAACCAAGAGTGTCAAAAAGGGTGCAAAGCCCTTTGCAGTTGAAAGACTTTGTGCTTCTTTAATATTTAAAATAACATGATGATAAATTTGATTTACTTCTACTTCAGGATTTTATTGCAGGTTAAAGGATTGGTTTTAAAGTAAAGATCAATATGTTCCTCAACTTGAAGCCATAGAATCAGAATTTATAGAAAGGTTAAATTAACTGTATAAAAATGTCACTTGGGTGAACTGAAATAGGTATTTAATGTTTTCTTTTTCTGGCATATCAACTGGAAGCTTGATGGCTCTAACTTGCCAGTACTTACAAACTCTAAGGCAGTGGTTCTCAACCTTCCTAATGCCGTGACCCTTTAATACAGTTCCTCATGTTGTGGTGACCCCCAACCATAAAATTATTTACCCAGTAATTATAATTCATGAGTGTCGTTTTACCTCCAATACTGCTGCTTTCAACACAGTAGCTGCTTTTAACAGAGTGGCTGCTTTCAACACAGCAGCTGCTTTCTACACAGTAGCTGCTCTTTACACATCGGAAATATGTGTTTTCTGATGGTCTTAGGGGACCCCTGTGAAAGGGTCTTTCGACCCCCAAAGGGGTCGCGACCCACAGGTTGAGAACCACTGCTCTAAGGGCTCATGTACACTGCAGCTGTTAAACTGAAGTTTAGGAGCAGTTTTTTTCAGCAGCCTCTCAACTCTCCTTTATGTTTTCTAGGGTCGTTGGTTAGAATCCCAGCCACGGCACCTCCTGCCTGGAGTTTGCATGTTCTCCCTGTGCCTGCGTGGGTTTCCTCCGGGTACTCCGGTTTCCTCCCACACTCCAAAGACATGCTGGTAGGTTAATTGGTTCCTGTGTAAATTCATATGTATGTATGAATATAAGCTAGGGACCTCAGATTGTACACCCCTTGAGGGTTAGGGACTGATGTGAATGTATAATATATATATAAAAGAGCTGCGCAAATTGATGGCTCTATATAAGTACCTGAAATAATAATAATGTTTTCCTATGTGTCCATGTACACATAGTTGTTTACAGTATTTTAGAGGCAGTTGAGGTTACAGGCATTGTTTTGAAAGCACAAAAATTATGTAGTTTTAATTCAGGAGTAGTTTACTGGCATTTCAAATGCCAAACGCTTGTAACCGCGTGTAACTGCTTGTAAATGTACGTTTGCGCTTAGATGCGTTTTTGGGCTGGTTCATATCTAGACGCTGTCCAGTGCCTTTTTTCTTCATCAACAATGCATGCACAGTGTTTTCTTTTACAAAGAATTTTAATATAGAACAGATAGGAGCAGCAAATCAATGCACAGTGTTTTCTATGTATTCAAATGGCCCTAGTACACCAGGACAGTCAGTTCCATGGTAGAACGCGCCGCATTATGCTCATGATGGGATCCATAGTGAATACAACCAGAAAAGACAGGTCATCTCAACACATACTGCTCTCTCTGCTTCTGCAATCTCAATTTCTCACAAAATGTCTGAAATAGTTAATTATTTACTATTGTTCAGTGCATTCTGGGCATTTGGGAAGGTCTCCTGAGGTTATCTTTTAAAATCGCTTCTAAATGCAAACACGCATAAACATGGCTAAACGCGGTAGGTAGATGCGGCTAAACTGACATTTTTAACCTACTTTTTCTAGCAGTTTCCAGCAGTCAGAAAAGTTTTTCAAACGCCCTACATGAGCCCTAATAGTAGATTAAAATAAAAAATAGATGCAATGAAGGGGAACAACTGAAACAGGTGTAAGTTATCAGAGGGTGGTTTAGCCCTGGTTCACATATATGCGGCCACGCCGGCCATGTTTGAATGGACTCTCGTCCCTGCACTTCTTCTGAAAACGCAGCCCGCGCGGGAACCGAGGTTCCCAGTACGGTTGCATTTTCCAGTGCGGGCGGCGTGCCATTAGGATTAATGGCACCCGCCCGCGGGTCCGCATTCCTCTGTGCGGGTGGTACGGCTGCATGGATTTTCTTGCAGATCGCTGCTGCACCACCCGCACATATGTGAACCAAGCATTAGACTCTTTTTCTATAAGTAACAGACAAAAATATGCAAGCTTGCCGTGTGCATGTTTGCAATTAAGGAAGTGGGGAGTGTAGGGATCAAGGTCTAGAACAGTAGTTCTCAACCTGTGGGTCGCGACCCCTTTGGGGGTCGAACACCCTTTCACAGGGGTCACCTAAGACCATCAAAAATTACATATTTCCGATGTGTAAAGAGCAGCTACTGTGTAGAAAGCAGGTGCTGTGTTGAAAGCAGCTACTCTGTTAAAAGCAGCTACTGTGTTGAAAGCAGCAGTATTGGAGGAAAAATGACCCTTCATGAATTATAATTACTGGGTAAATAATTTTATGGTTGGGGGTTACCACATCATGAGGAACTGTATTAAAGGGTCACGGCATTAGGAAGGTTGAGAACCACTGCTCTAGAAGGACATCTCAGGGAAAAAACAGAAACATAAAGTTACTTTACTACCTGCCTGATTGCTTTTTCCCTAAAGAGAAGGTTATTTGGAACTATTGTGTGCTACCCTATAGACATCAGCTGCCAATCTATCTGAGAATGTGTTTAATACAATACTGTTTTCTAATGTCTATGGGCATTTTAACTGTTTTCAATGCAAAAGTATATATCTAGGTATGGTGGTCATTGGTGCAAGCTCATGAACACGCCCCAGACTCATAATCTGTCATTTGCCAGAAATACAAATTAGGATAGTAGTATTTCCTTGGCTGACCTGTGAGATCCTTCAAATGTTCAACCTTAGAACTGGTGAACAAAAGCAAAACAGGGTGTACTCTCTTTGTGTATTACCATGGTGAAACACGAGTTTATTTGAAAGCATAAAAATGCAGAGTCACAAACCAAAGGGGGATAAAAACAGAGATAAAGAGTTGAAGAGCTCTGAAGAAGGGAGTACATCTCCCGAAACGCATTAGCCTACCTCACCAAGGGTCTACCATCACTTTGGACCATCATAACGGACTCTTTATCTCTGTTTTCATCCCCCTTCGGTTTGTGAGTATGCATTTTTATGCTTTAAAATAAACTTGTGTTTCACCACGGTAATGCACGAAGAGAGTGCACCCTGTATTGCTTCTGTTCACCAGTATTTCCCGATCTTCTAAGGGCTGCACCTCAACGAATGACAGTTACAGTAATCCCAGTCAGCATGAAGATTTGAGCGCTGGTTTCGTTTGTTCACTTGGTTCAACCTTAGAAACCTTTTTTAAATAAGACAGCAACATTTCTAGCAGTCCACACTTTAAACCAAATATTGTACTGATGTGACCCATTGTTAATTCAATGTTAATTCAAAATACAGTTTCTTGTAAAAATGACTTTTTCGCTAAATTCAAAATAGTCAAAAATGTGTCCTCTGCAAAGTTAATATTTCTGCTTTCTACCCCATCACCTGCTATTGTATTGTATAGAAACTGAAGCTTGATAATTCCTCAGAATCTGACCCTTCCAGGAGTGTCAACTGGTCTCCGCATGAGCACTGCAGTTCCTACTACTGGTTTCTAAAGCTGCCCATAGATTACCCATTTATTTTCATTTAGCCAGTAGGTGGATGAAGAAAACAAATGGATTCACCCATCTACATAAGTGAAGTAGATGGAGGAATTCTCTGTGTTATTGTTCTTTGACAACGGGACTCCTCCACTGTCAGAATACATTGATCAGCTGCACATCAATAAAGTTTTCCATTCAACACAAGTCATTTGTTAGGTGGATCGAAAATCGTCTGGTTCAGCAAGGAGCAGCTGAATTCCGATGCATCTACGGCCAGTTTAGGTCACTAGAGGACACAGCAGAGCCCAGCAGGAGTAATCAAAGCACTCAGTATGATCTAAGACTCTGACACTCCCGGGAAGTGTTGCATTCAGTTTCTTTAAGCATCAGTTTTTTTGCAATACAGTAGAAATCACTGGAGCAAGCAGTGGAAGAGGTGACCAAAAAATATTTCCTCAGCAAGACTATTTTGGTTTTAGCCACAGAGGTGTTTAAAGTTCGGATACTGAGCGGTGTAGGAAACCACACGTGATTTGGACAGGAATCACACTGCATTCCTGTTTAACCCCTTTTGCGCCGGCTCCTCCCAGCCCTTTAAGAGTTTCAGAAGCTAGGAGGCGGGGTGGGGTTTTAGGGTCATGTGACCACCATGATTCGCTGTCACGGCGGTCACATGATCGGAAAAGGTCCCAATCGCAAGGGGAGATCGGGACCTTTCCGTGAGTCAAGGCCCAAACGCCGAGAGGCCGCATATTTGCTTGCGCTGGGCGTCTAGGGGTTAAATCGCAGTGTGATTTGAGCCCATTCATTTTGTATGGGCTCAAACAGCACCACAAAGGTATTGGTTTTCGGTATCAGAGCATAGATTGTAAGCTTCAAGGAGCAGGGCCCTCTAATCCCTCTTGTATTGAACTGTATTGTTACTGTACTGTCTCCCTCCATAATGTAAAGCACTGAGCAAACTGTTGGCGCTATATAAGTCCTGTGTAATAATAATAATTTGCATGAGTACAAGTACTTGTGTAAATGCTTGGTATTGGCACCAATACTGGTGTAGGTATCATTGTAACCCTACAGGGAACCATAACAATTTCCTATATAAGTCAATGTAAACCACCATAAAGAGAGCATAAATGTCCAACTGTGATATTAAAGAAGATGTATGGTCAACTTTTGGCCATACTTTTCCTGTGGGTGAAAGGAGTGCACTTCCTTCTGCTCTTCTGTGGCCCAAATTCAGCCAATAGCAGGCTAAAGTCATCTGACATCATAGAGCCGGTCCATGCTCTGCAGGAATCCTGACAATAATGTTAAGATCTGCCCACATGCCTGACCAGTAGCTGGCTCGACCTCTCGGCATGCTGCTTGGAGACTGAGCCAGGCGCTCCCACCCCCTCCCCTCCAGTGAGGGCTGGAAGGGCAGAGCAGAGAGCAGTGAGTGACAGCCATTGCTCTGTGCTCAGAGCTTTTGGCAAAAAAAACACACATTTTGAGTGCTTTTTTTTTATTAGCATTTAAGAGCATTTAGCAATTTTTTCTACTAGAAAACCACTACCAAAAATGCAAAACAGAAGGGGTTTTTTTTTTTCTGCCTCTAAACACTGATCTTAAATATGCTTCTAAATCAGCCTTTTTCAACCAGGGTGCCCAGGCACCCTGGGGTGCCTGGAGGTTTCTTTAGGGGTGCCTTTGTAAAATGTCTAAACTTGCTCAAAACTTGTATACAGGCCAGTGGGTGGAACAAGCCTGACTTTTTGTTACACAAAGCCACAGGTTTTCATTGTGCACCATTACGACCTTCTAGCCACCAGCATCCTGACAACCAATAACATCATCAGTTGATAAGGAGAATGTCAGTTGCCTGCACACCATCCTAGTTTGACCCTCCCCTGCTCCTCTCCATCAGTGCTGGGATCACATTAACTCAGTGATGGAGAAAAACTGAGGGAGAAGAGACACACTGGAATACTAGTCGGTACCAGTGTGCAAAATTGTATTTGCTTTGGAAGAATAAATCACCTCTAATGTTGGGTGTCCTATGTGTGTGGATGTTGCTGCATTATTGTTATATTATTATTATAATACAGTATTTATAAAGCGCCAATAGTTTGCTCAGCGCTGTACATTACAGAGGGGGACAGAACATGTGACAGAACAATACCAATACAATGCAAAACATGAGGGGATCGAGGGCCCTGCTCTTTCGAGCTTACAATCTAGGAGATAGGATCCAATTAACCTACCATTATAAAAAACTATTAGAACAGTTTTTCAAATTTTAGAATGGGGTGCCTCAACAGTGTCCATAATTTTAAAGGGTTCCTCGGGACTGTCCATACTTTTAAAGGGTGCCTTGACTGAAACCAAGGTTGAGAAACACTGCTCTAAATGACCTAATGTGTATGGACACCTAGGATAACATTAGTTGTTTCTACAGGCAAAATGCTAAACTCCTCTAGGAACAGTGTTTTTTTATGCCAGTGTGCATGGACCCTTAATGATTTTGAATTAATTTTATGCAATATTTTTATTTGTGTGATTTATCATTGCTATGGACAAGACGATCCTTTTTTTAAAAAAAAAAAATGTAGATTGTATATGGTTGGAGGATATTTCAAGAATGTGTAAAATGCTTTCAATCAGTAGATGCGAAAAATGAGACAACTGGCTCAGCCATGAAGTGTGAGGAAATAAGCACACCTAAGGCAGCAAAAGGTTCATTAAAACTATAATGTAACTACAACATGGACTTTTAGGGGTCATATGCAAGAAGAGAGACAGATCACCTCTTACTGAACCCAAAGATAAGACCATAAACATCAGCAGTGACTGAAGGGATATAGTTCCAGCCTTTGAAGTCTCCTATCATAAATACATATGCTAAGGCTATCAAGTGGAACCAAAGCATATCAACCTGAAGGGTATTTTCTTCTAAAAATGTGTCACCAAAGCTCATTTACTCTAGACCATTTTGGTCTCTAAATATAGCATCTAAACAACAACTGTTCCTTGGAATGCTCCCTCTTTTTTATTTGTTTCTGACCAGTGTTTAGTACAGACACAGATGGTCAATATCTGGAATAACGGCGACATTTTATTCATTTAAACATTATTGTTGTTGTTATTCTCTGACGCTGAGCCTTGTAGAACAAATCAGTGCCATCTAGTGGAACTCTGAGCGCGTGATCAGTAAAAGATTTAATTGCTTTTTGTTCAGCAAGGCTGAAGAGAGAAAATGTCACCTTGACCCAGATCTACTAAAGAACTTAAGAATCTTCACTGATAATCAAATCAAATTCTTGCTTGCGTTGAATGCCCAATCACGTGCAGATGCTATTCACAGGATTGGATAATTGAAGTGAATATTGAGTACTGTCCGTGATACTTTTTTTATTTGCACTAACATACAATTTTGAGGACGAGCTTTCGGGGAATGTCCCCTTCTTCAAGGTCTAAGCAGTACTACTCAAAAAGTTAGCAGAATGTTAGAAGAGATGAAAGAAAAAAAGAAAAAAAAGAAAAGGAGGCTAGAGATAAGATGCAGTCAAAGCAAGGGGGGGGGGGGATATTGAAACATTTTTTTCGGTGGCAATTCTCAATATCTTTAGTAAATGTGCCTCATTATTAATATTATTATTATTATTATTAATATACAGTGTTTATATAGTGCCAAAGGGTTTGCTCAGCGCTGTACATTAAAGTGAGGGGACAGTACAAGAGACAATACAGTAACAATACAATACATGAGGGGTTCGAGGGCCCTGCTCTCTCGAGCTTACAATCTAGGAAGGAGGGGGTAGAGGTACAGGAGGAAGTGGCTGTGGGGGATGGAGTGGTAGGAGGAGTTGAGGAGAACGGCTGTTAGGTGAGGGTGGGGTAGGCTTCCCTGAAGAGATGGGTTTTCAGGGTGCGCCTGAAGGTGAGGAGGGTAGGTGACAGTCTGACGGATTGTGGTAGGGAGTTCCAGAGGATGGGGGAAGTCCTGGAAAAGTCCTGCAGACGGGCGTGGGAGGAGGAGAGCAGGGAGCTAGAGAGTAGGAGGTCTTGTGAGGAGCGAAGGGCAAGGGTTGAGTGGTATTTGGGTATCAGGCCAGTGAGGTAGTTTGGGGCAGCGTTATGGATGGCTTTGTATGTCAGAGTTAGTAATTTGAATTTAATGCGTTGGGCAATCGGGAGCCAGTGAAGGGATTGGCAGAGGGGGGCGGCCGAAGTGGAGTGGTTGGTGAGGTGGATGAGTCTAGCCGCTGAGTTTAGGATAGACTGGAGCGGGGATAGCATTTGTCGGGGTAGGCCGGTGAGAAGGGAGTTGCAGTAGTCCAGGCGTGAGATAATAAGGGAGTGTACAAGTTGTTTAGTGGTGTCTGGGGTGAGGAACATACGTATCTTGGAAATGTTGCTGAGGTGGAGCCTGCATGACTTTGATAGTGATTGGACATGAGGTTGGAAGGAAAGGTTTGAGTCCAGGGTGACACCTAGGACTCTGGCGTGTGGGGTGGGATTGCTGGTGGCGTTGTTAGTCGTGCAGGAGAGGATGGTGGGGGGCGCGGGCTGGGGGGAAAACTAGGAGCTCGGTTTTGGACAGGTTTAAATTGAGGAAATGGAGCGATATCCAGTCTGATATGTCGTTTAGGAGGTGGGTGATACGGGCAGAGACTGAAGGGGTGAATTGAGGGGTGGAGAGGTAAATTTGTGTGTCATCGGCATAGAGGCATAGAGGTGATAGTTGAAGCCGTGGGAGTTTGCCAAGGGAGGAGGTGTAGATGGAGAAGAGAAGGGGTCCGAGGACAGAGCCTTGGGGTACCCCAACAGAAAGAGAGAGAGGTGGCAGCGTTATAGGTAACGCTGAAGGAGCGTTGGGATAGGTAAGAGGAGAACCAGGAGAGAGCAGAGTCCCTGATGCCAAGGGAGTGTAGTTTAGTAAGGAGGAGGGGGTGGTCGACTGTGTCGAAGGCCGCGGAGAGGTCGAGGAGTAGGAGGACTGAGTAGTGGCCATTAGCTTTGGCATTATGCATTTATTGTAAAAATGAGATTGAATATCAAACTGTACCTATGAAGAAATGATCCTAAAAAACACATAAAAAACACCATTTTTGGTCTGATGTTCCTTTTTGTAATTCTATGGTTTGAACTGCTTTTGTATTTGTACATGTTCCAGTTGGAAATTCCATCCTCCATCTTCTTTTAGATTTGTTAGTTGCTGGTTCCCAAGACAACTGTAAAATAGTAAAGAGCTGTTCACACTTGAGTGGAAACTCGTGGTTTTCTGCACAAGAGTAGCTCAGGTCTCCACAACTGTACACAGATAAAAATGATTTTCTATCTATCCTGCTGCAGTGAGGTGAATAAATCTGCCATATGTCCACAATTTTCTGTCCCGCACCACAGCTCACTCTTTTTGCATTTGCGGTGCATAGAAATGAATAAAATGTCACACTGGCTTTTCAATAAAAAGGCCAGAATGGAAATTTCCTGCATGATAAAATGTGGCGGTCTACCATGCATGAAGCGTGAAAAAACCCTTAGATCAGCCTTTCTCAACCTTTTCAACACAGGGGAAATCTTGAAATAACTCTCCAGTCTTAGGGAACCTCTGATAAAAATTTCTATATCTACAACTCATGATACATTAGTGTGATGGTCAGTGGAAAGAATGTTTCTTACACTTGTGGTCAGTGGAAAGAATTACCCTCTTACATATAGCTAAAAGAATCAATGGTGTCAGTGGGAACTTATCTGAGAGGCAGAAATTGCTCAAGGAACCACTTAGAACCTATGGAGGAACCTTAGAGTTTCATGGAACCTAGCTTGAGAAACCCTGCCTTAGATGATTATTCAGCCTTATAATAATTTACCAAGACATACCTACCAAAAAAAATTTTATTTAAAAGTATTTGTGATGCCCTGTAAAAACTATTATTTTCGTATGGAGCCTTTTTTTTTCATCCTGGCAGACAATTTTTTTTACCACTTTACTATACCTTTGCTTCTCCTAGAGAAGTTATCCATTTTAACAGATAAAAATGAATGGAAGAAGACTCAGCTTGACCATATTAAAACACCATCTTCCAATCTGAACTCTATATTTACGTCACCCCATTTAACTGCAATAACCGATCATGAAATGCCTATAACAGCTTTGGCTGTGCATTTTTGGCAGCTGTCCCAGAAAGAGAGAAATAAAGGAGAATAATTGCAAAACAATTAATTGTCATGGCACAGGCCTAAATGCTCGGTTCCTAGGTGCTGCTCATATAATGCTATTGTCTGGATGAGACAAAGTACCTTTGAAAAAAACAAAATGTTTCTTTGTTATGATAACTCAAGGGAGCAATTTGAGTTCTTGGTTAAAAATCAATAAAGAGACAACACAAATCTTAGCATATTGACCAGGTTTCACAGGAGGCATCGGAGTATAGACAAGGTGTATTCTGGGCTGCTTTTTGTAAGATACTTTGGCTCTGGGTATAAAGATTTCACATTATCCACACGTCACATTACGCACGGAAATAGGAATGATGGATTGAGAAGTCACATATCAACCAATGTTTGGAGAAACTCTCAAGAAACCCAACAACAAAATATATAACTTTTCTTTTCAAGAAAGGTTTAAGAAGCAAAATATAATACAGTTAAAATACTAACATTAAAGTAACAAAATGTCCTAGTTCCCCCAAGAATAATCCATATACATCCACTACTTAATGGCCTTGTAATCTGTTTTTCAGGAAATAATTATATATTGAGTTTGGAACAAGCAGTGCATGTTAAGCCAGCCATAGATGGATCGAATCTTGGCCGGTTCAGCAGGGACCAGATGATATTCAACCCAACTATGGGCAGGATAGTTGTACCCATGTTGATCCATCCATCATACATTGTACCATCCATCCAGATACAACCAACCAGATTTCTTTCCACGTAAACACTGTGTTGATGGGCTGTGGTGGAACAAAAGGAAAATCAAATCATCTATGGCTTGCCTTAGTTGTGGTCATATACACTGTCCTATGAACAAAACACATCCTATAGTCCAAAGTCCACGTTGGGAGCAAGCAAGAGAGGGTGGCATTGTTCTTAAATACAGGGAGACAATAAGAATGAACATAACCACCCTCTAACAGGAAGGTGAAAAATAACAATAATAATTGGGCAGCACAGTAGCTAAATGGTTACCACTTCCGCCTGGCAGTACTAGGGTCATTGGTTCAAACCCCAACCACGGCACCACCTGCCCGGAGTTTGCAAGTTCTCTCTGTGCCTATGTGGGTTTCCTCCTACACTCCAAAGACATGCCAGTAGGTTTATTGGCTCCTGTCTAAAATTGGTCCTAGTATGTGTATGTATGAATGTAAGTTAGGAACCTTAGACTGTACCCCACTTGAGGGTCAGGGACTGATGTGAATGTACAATATATATGTAAAGTGCTGTGTAAATTGACAGCGATATACAAGTACCTGTAATAATAATAATTTGGAGAAAAGACTGTGAGCAATCAAAGGGTTTTCTGCATGAAGAATACACACTTGAATATATATATATATATATATATATATATATATATACACTGTAAACTCTGGTTTTTAAAAAAATATAATGTCAATTTGTTATTATTTACTTTCATTTCAAACACAATGGAAATGAACATAATATACTCAGGTAAAATGGTATAGTTCTATGTGTCATAGAAATAGTAATATATGTACATGTCAATAAAGTTCATTTAGTTATACCAACTTGCATTGGTGTATTTGATGTATGGTAATGAAAATGGTCTTTATTGATACCTAGGTACGTGATTCCATTGATAGTGAACCACTTTTATTCATAAGTAAGTAGGGGAGTGGGAAGGAGAGGGCTTTGTGTCTAAACTGAAAGTAATTTAGCTCTAGGCTAGGTTCACACTGTTGTGGGTGGTACAGCTCATATTTGTGCGTTTGAGACCCATGGCTGTGCACCCGCACGGATGTCACATTGAGAGCAGCAGCTGTGTCCCTACAACCACTGTGTCCCAATTGACAGCTACGGGACTGCCAGCATGAGGACGCACACAACACCTGTGCAGCCCCATGGCAGTAAACATGGCTCTGAGCATGGCACAGATTAAAACGCCCCGTGTGAACAACAGCCAGAGTAGTCATTGAAAACATTGCTCTTCCTATGTGATATTTTAGCTCAACAGCTGTTAAAAGTAAGTTAGTAACTGCACTGACTTTAACGCATACTGCTAGACAGGTTAATTTGGTTTGTTTGCAGGCTGGCTGGCAAGTTCAGCTGGGAATTTTTCTTTTTTGTTGTTTGACATGCATCGCCCTTCCATGTGCTCCTTGCTGTGAAGGCCAGTTATAGACTGGGGCAGTGGCCACTTTTTGTACTGTTGAATTGTTGGTTGAGGGGGTGCACTGGACACCTTAGCTGCCAATGTGCTACAAACTGGGTGTCCAGTGCACTCCTGTACCTTTACGGAAGGGTGGGATCCCTCAGGTCCATCTGCCCTATGTCTATCCATTAAATATATGTGCCTCTACTATGGGGGCTCTTAAAATTGGAGAGTTAGGAACTACAGAGTACTGGGGTGCCTTGACGAGGCTCTGCAGCTTACACATGTATTTGCAAATGTGTGCTAACTAAACCCCTGTTTTTAATGCATACTGTTAGACAGGTTAATTCAGTTTGTTTTCAAGCTGGTTGGTAAGTTAGAGCTGGGAATTTTTCTTTTTTGTTGTTTGACATGCATCACCCTTCCATGTGCTTCTTGTTGTGAAGGCCAGTTATAGACTGGGGCAGTGGTCATTTTTTCTGCACTGAGCCAGTGTTTGCTCCCTCTAGTTGCTAATTCACAAATTTCTCATTTAAACACAACAACAAAAATAAAGCCAAGCAAGTTTGTAAAAATGAGATAGTTAAACATAATCATACAAAATATGTGCTCAGTTAAAAGCCATTCTATCCCTTTAACTTGAAAGTATAGGGTGGTAGCATTTAAGTAACTTGACAAAGCACATGCGTGCAAAACGTGTCATCCTGGCAACCTGATTGCATGCAGGCCATCCCAGCTGCCTGCGGCTTGCTTCCGGTTTCCTCCCAGGGCCTTGGTTACCTCACTTTCGGTGCGCCACGGTGGCCATTCAAGACAGACAACCTCCAGACCAGTACACATCGTCTTTCCTTACCCTTCCATCTGTGACATCTTTGTCCAACAATCGAATGAGGAATGGCGGATCTTTCACCATAGCCACAGAGTCCAGTAACTGGTACTACTTACAGTAAGTAGTACCAATTACCGGACTCTGCAGCTATGGTGAAAGATCCGCCATTCCTCATTCGATTGTTGGGTAAAGATGTCACAGATGCGAGGGAAAGGAAAGACCATGTCCCACTGGTCTGGAGGTTGTCTGTCTCGAACGAAGGTCACATAGGTCACATTAAAGGTGGGAAAAGTTCTGAAATGATTGATCTTTGTCTCATTTTTTTACATCGCAGAAACCTGACATATTAACAGGGGTGTGTAGAATTTTTATATCCACTGTACATCCATTATCTCCTGATTTTATATCTGTCTCTACGTTTTGGAATAAACTATTACTGAACTCTATGGAGCAGTGATTGTGTGATCTTTTTATATGGGATTCCATAAGGAACTTCCATTTGGATAATACTTCTACCAGAGTTCACAAGTGCTGTTTATTTGTTTTTAAATGCAACTGTGCATGGTAGCCAATCAGCTTTTAACTTGAACTTGTTCAGCTAAGCTTTGACAATAAAACCTGGAAGCTGATTGGTTTTCTCTGCAGACCGCCACCTGATTTTGCACCATGCAGTTTTAGTAAATAACCCCCAGTGTTTTCCCTGCACCAAAGTTCGGTTGTCTTCAATGTGTTATGACTACAATGTAAATCGATACCACTAGCGAGAACAATGATCTGTTTGGTAATAGCATACAGCAGTACTTTACCATTTGCAATAATTCTACTTAGTGTTTGCTTTCATACAAATGGAATATTATAGACAATATATTAGGTTATTATATAATTTTTGACCACAAAGGTCAGCAATATCTGCATTCATTTTATAGCCGCTTCAATTATCTGCCTCTTCATTATTTCAGAAAAGTGACACATGGTGTAAAGGAGGTTTTCAATTAAAAATGAAATCCCCTATTTGCTTTTGACACAGGTAGCTAGTAAGAAAAAGTGGACTCTCCTTTCTGCCAGCTACCATTTCATTTAGATCTGAAGCAACCACCAGTACAAGTTGACAACGTACAGTCAGGTCCATATATATTGGGACATCGACACAATTCTAACATTTTTGGCTCTATACACCACCACAATGGATTTGAAATGAAATGAACAAGATGTGCTTTAACTGCAGACTGTCAGCTTTAATTTGAGGGTATTTACATCCAAATCAGGTGAACGGTGTAGGAATTACAACAGTTTGCATATGTGCCTCCCACTTGTTAAGAGACCAAAAGTAATGGGACAGAATAATAATCATAAATCAAACTTTCACTTTTTAATACTTGGTTGCAAATCCTTTGCAGTCAATTACAGCCTGAAGTCTGGAACACATAGACATCACCAGACGCTGGGTTTCATCCCTGGTGATGCTCTGCCAGGCCTCTACTGCAACTGTCTTCAGTTCCTGCTTGTTCTTGGGGCATTTTCCCTTCAGTTTTGTCTTCAGCAAGTGAAATGCATGCTCAATCGGATTCAGGTCAGGTGATTGACTTGGCCATTGCATAACATTCCACTTCTTTCCCTTAAAAAACTCTTTGGTTGCTTTTGCAGTGTGCTTTGGGTCATTGTCCATCTGCACTGTGAAGCGTCCAATGAGTTCTGAAGCATTTGGCTGAATATGAGCAGATAATATTGCCCGAAACACTTCAGAATTCATCCTGCTGCTTTTGTCAGCAGTCACATCATCAATAAATACAAGAGTACCAGTTCCATTGGCAGCCATACATGCCCACGCCATGATACTACCACCACCATGCTTCACTGATGAGGTGGTATGCTTAGGATCATGAGCAGTTCCTTTCCTTCTCCATACTCTTCTCTTCCCATCACTCTGGTACAAGTTGATCTTGGTCTCATCTGTCCATAGGATGTTGTTCCAGAACTGTGAAGGCTTTTTTAGATGTCGTTTGGCAAACTCTAATCTGGGCTTCCTGTTTTTGAGGCTCACCAATGGTTTACATCTTGTGGTGAACCCTCTGTATTCACTCTGGTGAAGTCTTCTCTTGATTGTTGACTTTGACACACATACACCTACCTCCTGGAGAGTGTTCTTGATCTGGCCAACTGTTGTGAAGGGTGTTTTCTTCACCAGGGAAAGAATTCTTCGGTCATCCACCACAGTTGTTTTCCGTGGTCTTCCGGGTCTTTTGGTGTTGCTGAGCTCACCGGTGCATTCCTTCTTTTTAAGAATGTTCCAAACAGTTGTTTTGGCCACGCCTAATATTTTTGCTATCTCTCTGATGGGTTTGTTTTGTTTTTTCAGCCTAATGATGGCTTGCTTTACTGATAGTGACAGCTCTTTGGATCTCATCTTGAGTTGACAGCAACAGATTCCAATTGCAAATAGCACACTTGAAATGAACTCTGGACCTTTTGTCTTCTCATTGTAATTGGGATAATGAGGGAATAACCCACACCTGGCCATGGAACAGGTGAGAAGCCAATTGTCCCATTACTTTTGGTCCCTTAACAAGTGGGAGGCACATATGCAAACTGTTGTAATTCCTACACCGTTCACCTGATTTGGATGTAAATACCCTCAAATTAAAGCTGACAATCTGCAGTTAAAGCACATCTTGTTCGTTTCATTTCAAATCCATTGTGGTGGTGTATAGAGCCAAAAATGTTAGAATTGTGTCGATGTCCCAATATTTATGGACCTGACTGTATATCTTTTATCCAGCCTAAGGCTAGGTTCACACCTATGCAGTTTGCATTTGATCCGTTTCTGCAGTGCATTTTGCATTTTTGCACATGTGTTTTTGATGCATTTTTTCCTCATTTTTGAAATTTTTTTCTTGTTACTAGGCAGATTAAAAAGCAAAAAGCATAAAAAACACAGCAAAAATGCACTACATGCTTTTCTGTAGTATCTCCATTGAAGTCTATAAAACCAAAACCGCATTTAAAAAAGTCCTTGACTTTTTCCAAGAAATGCAAAAGATATGAACGTGTTCCATAGGAAATCATGTTAAATGGACTGTAGTGCATTTCTGCAAAACGCTGCGGAAAACGCTTAGGTGTGAACCTAGGGTAAACAACGTCATAATTTCAAAATTGAAAATGAACAACAGATTTCAAAAGATAGCAGGACCAACTCCGAAAAATTCTTCAGATATATTAATAGTAAAAAGGTCCGGTCCGAGGATGTAGGCCCTTTACAAAATAATCTAGAGTGGGTGACTGGGGACAAAGAAAAGGGACGTTTATTAAATACTTTCTTCAGCTCTGTGTACACAAAGGAGCATGGGGGAGATCTTGTCCATAATGGGCATGGTATTGACATAGCCCCAGATGATCCATATTGGCTCACAGTTGATATGATCCAAAAATATTTAGACAGAATAAAGGTGAATAAAGCACCTGGACTGGATGGCATACACCCACGGGTCCTTAAAGAATTGAGCCCTGTCATTTCAAAGCCATTGTTTCTAATTTTTAGGGACTCTTTAATGACTGGCATAGTACCACTGGATTGGCGTAAGGCCAATGTGGTGCCAATATTTAAAAAGAGGCCATAATCTTTAGCAAGTAATTATAGATCTGTTAGTTTACCTTCTATAGTTTCGAAGATACTGGATATTTTAATAAAAGATCACATAGATGAGTTCTTGCTGGCAAAAAATATTTTAAGCAACAGACAGCATGGATTCATGAAAGACAGAAGTTGTCAAACAAATCTGATTTCTTTTTATGAGGCGGTGAGCAAAACCTTGGACACAGGGGTGGCGGTGGACGTGGTATACTTGGACAGAGGGGTGGCGGTGGATGTGGTATACTTGTACAGAGGGGTGGCGGTGGACGTGGTATACTTGGACAGAGGGGTGGCGGTGGATGTGGTATACTTGGACAGAGGGGTGGCGGTGAACATGGTATACTTGGACAGAAGGGTGGCGGTGGACTTGGTATACTTGGACAGAGGGGTGGCGGTGGACGTGGTATACGTGGACAGAGGGGTGGTGGTGGGCATGGTATACTTGGACAGAGGGGTGGCGGTGGACGTGGTACACCTGGACAGAGGGGTGGCGGTGGATGTGGTATACTTGGACAGAGGGGTGGCGGTGGACGTGGTATACTTGGACAGAAGGGTGGTGGTGGATGTGGTATACTTGGACGGAGGGTTGGCGGTGGACATGGTATACTTGGACAGAGGGGTGGCAGTGGACGTGGTACACTTGGACAGAGGGGTGGCGGTGGATGTGGTATACTTGGACAGAGGGGTGGCGGTGAACATGGTATACTTGGACAGAAGGGTGGCGGTGGACGTGGTATACTTGGACAGAGGGTTGGCGGTGGACGTGGTATACTTGGACAGAGGGGTGGCGGTGGACGTGGTATACTTGGACAGAGGGGTGGCGGTGGACGTGGTATACTTGGACAGAGGGGTGGCGGTGGATGTGGTATACTTGGATTTTGCAAAAGCGTTTGACACAGTTCCCCACACACGGCTAATGTGTAAGGTAAAGTCTACAGGCTTGGAAAAATCTGTATGTAAATGGATAAAAAACTGGCTAACTGACATTCCATTCATTAGATGCGATTTCAATTCGCAAATCGCAGCTGAAATCACACCGGTATGACCAGGCACTTATTAAATTGTAAGACGATTTATTATGACTTGTGAAGATTTTTTTTTGCCTTTTGCATTGCGATATCCATTATATTCTATGTCTGTGAAATCATAATAAACTGCAGAAAAAGTAATGCAAGAACTACTTTAGAAATCGCGCAAATTGCACACATTAAGACGTTGACATTCACATTCATTAGATGTGATTTCAGGTGCGATTTCAATTCATAAATCGCACCTGAAATCGCACCGGTATGACCGGGCACTCAATTATTTTTTTTTCTCTTTTGATTGACAAAATCAAGAGGTACAATTATACTGAAAAAAAAAAGTCATGCTGCTTCTGTTAAGTCAGACCAAGGGCACGGAAGCCTATATTTCATTTGGGTGATGTATGCATTACATAATGACATTTCATGATGCACTATGATCTGGAGCAGCTCAATGAATCTATTCTTAGCTGTAATCCATTTAAAGGGCTGAATTCCAGAACCCACAGCAGCACTAGTTCAATCAGCGCACAAACCAGATTCCTCTGTTCCCTACAAAAATGAGGTGGATAAGATAAAGCCTTAATTTCAGATAAGAAAACATTCTTGTTCCACATGCCTTTGCTTTGCTACCGCTGGCAAGCATCCAAATGATATAATAAATAACAGATGGGTCTTAGACACAAGGATGCTGGCAGATAAGTTAGAAAGTACTGGAGCTGGAAGGAAAAAAAAACAAAAAAAACTACAAAAATACTGTTTTGCATAATTATTTGTGTTTACAGATGTCAATATGCTGTAATCACCTGCTGAGTACACACATGCATTTTATGCTCAAAGTGTCTACAGGAGGATGGGTAATTGGCTACTTTTCAGGGGGAAAGCACAGCGGGTCACTTTTGTGCAAAAACGTTTCTTCCATTTCTGCAACGCACTAATTATGTGGAAAGGCATCAGCTAGCTGCATTGCTGACATTTGCTAGGCTTTCATCTCTAGCAGGTGCCTGGAAAAAAAAAGAAGAAAAAAAAAAAGATGACGGACTAATGAATTACTACATGAAAAATGCAGAGGGAGCGTAAACTGATTAAAGTATCATTTCCAAAATAGGGGTCTCAGACGCATGTTTTTTTTTTCACACTTCCAAATAAAAGGATGGAGGGAATTATTTATTTATAATAAAATAATACATGATAAAAAGGATAGGAATCCAGTTTGTGTGCACTAAATGCTGCTACAAGCCTAGTTATTGCTTTGTGAAATAGCGGTGATATCATCCGTTTGCTGCACATAACCTGTGCAGACAACAGAGCTGTGGGAGGGGCTCACTAGGCCCCTCGCACCATCTACTTTGCAGCATTTGGCTGAATCTGGGCTGACAGTATATCTGTAAACACTGCAGAATTCATCCGGCTGCTTCTGTCTTCTGTCACATTATCAATAAACACCAATGACCCAGTGCCACTGGAAGCCATGCATGCCCATGCCGCCACACTGCCTCCACCATGTTTTACAGATGACGCTGTGTGCTTTGGATCATGAGCTGTTCCAAGCCTTCTCCACACTTTTTTCTTCCCATCATTCTGGTACAGATTAATCTTAGTTTTATCTGCCCAAAGAATTCGTTTCTAGAACTGGTCTGGCTTTTTTAGATGTATTTTGGCAAAATCTAATCTGGCTTTTCTATTCTTTAGACTTATGAATGGTTTGCACCTTGTGGTGAACCCTCTGTATTTGCTCTCGTGAAGTCTTCTCCTGATTGTAGACTTTGATAATGATATGCCCACCTCCTGGAGAGTGTCCTTTACTTGTCTGGATGGTGTGAATGGGTTTTTCTTTACAATGGAGAGGATCCTGCGATCATCCACCACTGTTGTCTTCCATGGACGTCCATGCCTTTTTATGTTGCTGAGCTCACCAGTGCATTCTTCTTTCCTCAGGATGTACCAAACTGTTGATTTGGCCACTCCTAATGTTGCTGCTACCTCTCTGATGGACTTGTTTTGTTTTTGAAGGCTTACAATGGCCTGTTTCACTTGTATGGACAGCTCCTTTGAACGCATGATGTAGGTTCACAGCAATAGATTCCAAATGCAAATACCACACTTAGAATCAACTCCAGAACTTTTACCTGCTTAATTGATGAAGAAATAACGAAGGAGTAGCCCTCACCTGGCCATGAAACAGCTTTTGATCCAATGACTTTTGGTACCTTGAAAAAGAGGGGAAGGCTACTCTTAAGAGCTGTAATTCCTAAACCCTTCCTCCAATTTGGATGTACATACCCTCAAATTAAACCTGAGAGTGTGCACTTTCAGCCCATATCCATTATATAACTATAGCTTGAATGTGTTTTGGTATATACCTGAAAAAAACTAAAATGGTGCCTGTGTCCAAATATATATGGACCTAACTGTAGCCTGTGCAAAGATCAGAGTTTTGGGAGGGCACTACTGCAGAAAACTACAGGAGAGGGGGGGGGGACAAGACCTGCCACCCTATACAAGGAAAGAGTGCCGCAGTGACATCATCAGTTTGCTGCATATAGCTTGTGCAGACAGCAGAGCTGTGGGAGGGGCTAAACAGGTCCCACCTACTACAGACTGCTCGCAACAAAACTAAAGAAGGGGCTGAGACCAGACCTGTCACCCTGTACAAGGTGACAGAGCAGCAGTGGTCTTTGCTTTGAATATTAAAAAGTGATTAAAAGGTTTTTGGGTTTGTGGTGGTCAGATCCAGTGTAGTTCCACTGATTTTGTTTTAAATTGTTACTAGGATCTGACTATTCCAGACTCCACCAACCACCAACCGCCAACCGCCACCTCCCCGTCCAATGAGTGGGCATCTCCTGGCCATTCAGTCATCTCCTTAAGCAGGCCATATATGGGTCAAATCCCAAACGATTTTTTGATCAAAAATCGAAAACAATGTTCATTCTGTAATCCAATGGTGCCACCAATGATTTCGAAAATCAGTCGTTTTTCATGAATTTTCCAGCATGCCCGATAAATGAAAAGGGGAGGAACCATGAAAATTGGCCGCACTAACAAAGTGAACATCAGCCGATTATTCTTAGGTCCGATTTTCAAACGAAAAATTGTTCGGAAATTGACCCATGTATGGCCGGCCTTAGACAGGGGCATGCAGAAATCAGGCCTTAGTAACAAAGTGAAACTAGGCACACAGAAGAAGGTTTGCCGACTAGGATCAGGATGACAGCGTCCCCAATTTATTCATGACAAATTGAAAATGCATATAGTGGTGTGTTTGATGATATGCATATTTTGTTGACACAGAATGGGAATATCCCAACAGACACACTCCAGTAATGTTTAATACAATTTAATAGATTTGTTAGATGTGGAACAGCGATAATGCCCGTCATAGGCAAGGACAGATCTTCAGCTGCGTTAAACAGATTGATGTGTTTGCTTTAATTTAATCACCACCAAAGATTTCTGTCTCCACGGCAGAGATCCCTATATCATTATATTACTCTGCCAGACTTAACTAACAATTATTGTCTATGGAACATTTTGTGAGACGGTGATGAGGAGAGCGGTGAAAGCTGTCAGAGGACAATCACATGTCAGGGTAATAGATATGAATATGCAAAAGTCACCGGGTGACAGCGCTCCGACTGCACGCCAAAGTTTGTAGCCCCGTAAATATTCTCTAAGGAGTCGCGCTGGAAGTAAGCTCAAGGATTCGGATGACAGTCAAAAACAAGTTCTAGCATCTTAAAAACACATCGGTGACAGCTTGGAGGAAGTTGTCAGTATCTGAAATCTGAATTTCCACCCATTTTTGTCATATACTAAACCTACTGTATTCATGAAAGGTACTCAATCGTGGCTTGCACTTTAACCACTTTCTCTCCAGAGGATTTACTCCCCTCTTCCCGACCAGGCCGTTTTTTTTGCGATACGGCGCTGCGTTACTTTGACAATTGCGCAGTCATGCAATGCTGCACCCAAATTAAATTTATGTCCTTTTTTGCCACAAATAGCACTTTCTTTTGATGGTATTTGATCGCCTGAGCGTTTTTAATTTTTTGCGCTATAAACAAAAAAAGACCGACAATAGACAACAGGCCTACAATAAAAAAAATACATATTTCCGCTTTGAGCACAGAAATATGGACATAATCAGACCGCTAGGGAGGTTAACTGACAATTGCGCGGTCATGCAACGAGGTGCCCAAATTAAATTCATATAGTTTTTTCCCCACAAATAGAGCTTTCTTTTGGTGGTATTTGATGGCCTTTGTGTTTTTCATTTTTTGTGCTATAAACAAAAAAAGACCGACAAAGAGAAAAAAACAATATTTTTGACTTTTTGCTATTAAACATGTCCAGTAAAAAAATTAAAAAAATCTAATTTCATCATACATTTAGGCAAAATGAATTCTGCTACATCTCTGCTAAAAAAAAAAAATCCCAATACTTGTAAATTAATTGGTTTACATGAAAGTTTTAGCATTTATAAATGGCGGTATATATACTGGAATTCTTTTTTTTTACTAGTAATGGCGGAAATCAGAGACTTATAGTGGGACTGCGGCAGGCATCCTGACACTGGGGGGAACTGACTTGGTGTCATTGACATCCCCAGTGACACCAATACAGTGATCAGTGCTAATAAAAAGCACGGACACTATACTAATGGCACTGGGCAGGAAGGGGTTAACATGGGGGGGGCAATCAAAGGGTTAACTGTGTGCTGTTTCACTATGTGGGCTTTGTGTGTGCTTCACTGTAAGCAGCATGCAGGAGCTGACAAGGGAGAGATCTGTGTTGTTTATACACAGCTCTCTTCCCCGTCTGAGATATTCGGTGATCACAGGGTGCCGGCGAGTAATCACCGGCCGGAACCTGGTGATTGACAGCCGAGTCGCGTAAATGGTGGCGTGAGTAGGCGATGGCGTGCGCCCCCTAACCGGAACCTCAAAATCACATATATATACGTGATTTTGTGCACCGTGCTGCCCTGTAGCAGTATTTCTGCTATAGGGTGGCATGGAACTTACCTTTTGTACCACTAGCCCCTTCCTCTTAGATTGTAAGTTCCAAGGATCAGGGCCCTCCTTTCCCTCTTGTATTGAACTGTATTGTTGCTGTATTGTCACCCGTTATATTGTAAAGCGCTGAGCAAACTGTTGGCGCTACATAAATCCTGTATTATAAAAATAACTGGTTAAACAACAAGGGCTGGAGAGAAAAAAAAAAAAACATACTTGATAAAAAAAAGATGAATAGGATTTGAGAGCTATACATGTCATATTGCCTGCTCTGTGCAATTGTTTTGCACAGAGCAGTTACGATCCTCTTTTCTCAAATCCCCTGCTGCAGCTCCTGGCTGCTCCCCCTGCTATAAGACACACAGAGCGCAACCCCGCCCTCGTTACTGGCTGTGGTTGACAGCAGTGGGAGCCAATGGATTTTTTTTTTCTATAAAACGAAGTATTGCAATCTGCCATCTTAGATTGTACGCCCCTTGAAGGTTAGGGACTGATGTGAATGTACAATATATATGTAAAGTGCTGCGTAAATTGACGGCGCTATATAAGTACCTGAAATAAATAAATAAAATAAATCATTGCGTGGAAAACTGGAATGGGGCAAGCCCTATAACCTGGAAATTGGCACACCAGGGTATTAAGGCTTTCCGCAATGAATCTGAAATTGCAGAAAAAAATTAAAAAAAAATAAAATCTTGTCAAGTTTAATATAATTAAAAAAGCCATTCTAGCACCTTAAATTTTTTCCTCCCTATTTCCATTTTCAATTGTGCTCTTGCCTGTATTATATTTGTGACAACTAACAGTGCTTGAAATAGGCTACAAAGGAAAACCAAAATAGCAATAAATGAAAAACAACATTTGAAATGCAACATAATAGCGTTGTAATGACTCTTGTCCCCTCTGGCAGTTAAGCAGTTAATGAGTTACGTTCGGTGGAATCCAACTAAGAAGAATGTTGTAAGTTTCAAAGGATTGTCCAAAATTGATAATCAGGGACAATTAGCATGAAGAGCGGGTGAAAGTGATCATTTCCGCTGCCTTCTGGATTTTTGCCAAAAAATCTTTTATTATTTAGTGCCTTTTCAGCAAGTTTCCTAGCTGACAAGAGGAAAATGTTCAGATTCTGGCCCCAGTCCAATGTGCTTTGTGAAGTAATAGTTTTGCAAGGAGATAGCCAAGAGGGTCAATTTTGTTGGCTGGCAAGGGAAGAAAAATGTTCGGTCCTGGACACTCTCTAAAATAATTGGTAAACTGGAGTCGTTAGTGTTAAAAGTATTGGATGGAAGCAGCAGGAAAAAAAAAAAAACATTAAAGTCACAAATGATTCTAAAATGACTTTCCTGGCTAGATTAACAAAGGTAAAACAAAACAGGTGTAAAAAAAGCAAGTGCGGAAAGGAAAGACCAAGGTCAGATTCATCTCCTGCGTGTTTTTATAAAATGATAATTCTTTTAAATTACCACTTATTGCCCTTTCAAAATGCATTTATAAGCGACACCCTGCAATTATTGGCCGGCAAAAAAAGAAAATACAATTTAGGAAATAAACCAAGGGTAAGAACAAATTCAAGGTCAAACAATGAAGTCTGATTACATTGGAGATGACCAAATTGGAATTTATAGAACCAAATCTGTTCAGTCTAAAGCAGCCTTTCTCAAACTTTACAAAACACAGGAATCCTTGAAATAACTTTCCAATCTCAGGAAGCCAGTGCTAAAAAAACATTACTGTGATGGTCAGTGGGAAGAATGCTCCTTACACTTGTGGTCATTGGGAACTTAGCCCCTAGCAACCTCTGGAGGAACTCTAGAGTTGAGAAACCTTGGTTGAAAGTGATTCTTAACCTCATGTTCTTTCTTTAACCACTTGCCCTCCAGAGGATTTACCCCCCTGTCCTGACCAGGCCATTTTTTGTGATACGGCGCTGCGTTACTGTAGCCTCCCTGGCGGTATTCCCGAGTGTAGCTTTCAGTACCACAAGCGGTAACCCCGAGCTACACTCGGGCTTACCATGCGGCGCTGCTCCAGGATCTGTTCTTCTCTTACCTTGTCCTGCACTCCTGCGATGTCCCTCCTGCAGTGTCCCCTGTAATGTCCTCCGGCCGATGCCGGCATCTGTCTTCTGGGTTCCGTCCCCTGCGACGATGGGACATACAGGGGCCGGAATCGGCGGGAAAATTGAAAGTGACAAAAAGTGTCATTCACTAAATTTACTAAAATCACATAGTATAACATTCCTGTATCAAACTATTTCACATACATTTTGTCTCGAGTGCTTTGTCCTGTGTCCTGCCTGCATTTTTACTGTTCTTTCTGCCTGGAAACTGAGAAACGTCCATGGCGTCGAAAAAACGTCCCTTTAGGTCAAAAGCAGTTTTAGACCAGCTAGAGAACAGCGATAGTAAATCAGAACCACTTGCAGAATTGAGTGATAATGATTCGTGGGGAAATTCGTCATCAGACACTGAAAACGATTCTGCGACTTTGCTCAGCGATGTGCGAACTTGGCGCTATATTTCACATTTCAGTGTTTTTGGTTTGATTATATTATTGAATTAAATTTATTATTATATGATTATGTTTTATGATTATTTATTAAATTATAATTTATGATT
This sequence comes from Staurois parvus, assembly GCF_062004578.1. Lineage (NCBI taxonomy): Eukaryota > Metazoa > Chordata > Amphibia > Anura > Ranidae > Staurois > Staurois parvus. Next base: position 1,889,507 of record NW_028317931.1, on the reverse strand, counting down.
TCGTGTTTCAAATTTTAACAAACCCGGGACGTCTACTAGACTCTTGTTCGGACAGATTTCAGTGAGTTATTCCTAAAAATTACAGGCCTACAATAAAAAAATACATATTTCCGCTTTGAGCACAGAAATATGGACATAATCAGACTGCTAGGGAGGTTAACTGACAATTGCACGGTCATGCAACGAGGTGCCCAAATTAAATTCATATAGTTTTTTCCCCACAAATAGAGCTTTCTTTTGGTGGTATTTGATGGCCTCTGTGTTTTTTATTTTTTGCGCAATAATCAAAAAACCCTCAAGGGGCATACAATCTAAGGTCCCTAACTTACATTCATACATACACATACTAGGGCCAATTTAGACAGGAGACAATTAACCTACCAGCATGTGTTTGGAGTGTGAGAGGAAACTGGAGTACCCGGAGAAAACCCATGCAGGCACAGGGAGAACATGCAAACACCAGGCAGGTTCTGCCGTGGTTGGGATTCGAACCAATGACCCAAGGACTGCCAGGCAGAAGTGCTAACCATTTAGTCACTGTGCTGCCCGGTTGGTTCGTGCTTCCACCTGGCAGTACTAGGGTCGTTGGTTCAAATCCCAAACCACGGCACCACCTGCCTGGAGTTTGCATGCTCTCCCTGTGCCTGCATGGGTTTCCTCCGGATTTTCCGGTTTCCGCCTACATTCCAAAGACATGCTGGTAGGTTAATTGGATCCTGTCTAAATTGGCCCTAGTATGTGTATGTATGAATGTGAGTTAGAGAGATTGTACGCTCCTTGAGGGTTAGGGACTGATGTGAATGTACAATATATATGTAAAGCACTGCGTAAATTGACCGCGCTATATAAGTACCTGAAATAAATAAAAATAAATAAATTAAAGTGAGCTAAATGGGTTTCACCCACTCCTGAAGTGCTTCATGATGGTAGTAGTATTTTATTGTTTGGCTTTCACTTGTTTCCTTAAAGAAGAACGTCACTCCACTGCTTTATTTTTTTTCCCCATCTCCACATGCCCTTTATGCTGGGTTGTGCTCAATAAATATATCTCCATGCCAAGTGAACCCAGCATTGATCTGTTGACTCACGGTTCCATTGCCTGGTCAAGTGTAGCCATCTTCCTCTCTGACATCATCAGGAGCTGTCTGCCTCTTCCTGGTTCTTACAGCTAGCCCCCCGATGATGCCCGCATACTGCAGGTTGCTTTGACAGCTTCAGACACCCAAAAAGAGCAAAATTCCCATGCCCAGTGAAACCAGCAGTAAACTGTTGTGACCCGCTGTTCTACTGCCAATTGCTGGGTCACACACAGCAATCTTCATCTCTGATATCATGTCTGCTTCTTCCTGGTTCTTGCAGCTAGGCCCCTGATGACATGCATGCAATGTACATTTCTCTGACAAATTCAGACACCTAATAGAAGGGAAATCCCCATGCCCAGTGAACCCAGCATTAATCTGTTGACCCACTGTTCCACTGCCAATTTCCAAATCACATGCAGCTATCTTCCTCTCTGATGTCATTGGGATGTTCTTGCAGTCCCTAATGATGCAGATGTGCTTCAGACACCCAATAGGAGTCTAGTTAGGACAGCATAGTAAGGTGCACTACTATTGTGATTCCCTCTTCTGACCACTTCCATTGACCACTGACCAGGGAGATGCTGGAAGGAGCCACTATAGTTCTGGAAAGATTATAACATCTCTCATTTGTCTTGTTTGATGGTCTATGTAGTTAAAATGTAGCTCTGACTATAAGGCAGACAATATGATTCCTCCAAGCAGCCATTCTAGTGTTAGTGTTAACTAAAAAAATTGCATGATACAGTGGGCAAGGTACTCATCATTCAAATGTGCCTACACCAAGAAGTCTAAATACGGCTCTGACTAGAATGAGCACATAGGAAACCCTACTGAGGTATGAAGGAAGAATAAATGAGGAAGTCAAAAACAACTTTTTAGATGAATGTTACAATCTCATAGCTCTCAACTGTTCTCTATTCAGAAACACAGTTCCTCTTTCAAACCACATCCTTCTGTCCCTCCTTCCTAAGTTGTCCCTCTTATTGCTCTGCAAGGACGGATCATCCACAAGGCAACCTAGACAGGAGCGTAGGCCCCAGTGGATGTAAGCTGAGAGAACGGGGTTGAGGGAGGCAAACTGGCTAACTTGCCCATTCTGCCATAATCATTCTTTGGACATATGGACCTCTTTTGAAATGTAATATTTAACCACTAAATGCATTACTAAACAATAAATCCCCAAAGGGAAGGACACTGTGGACTTTTACTGGTGAGAAAGAACAAACAGACTTTATTTCCTGACCCTTATTCACATAAGATTCTTGAGTAAAAACATGTATACATGCAGGGGCAGACTGACCATTTGGAAACTCGGGCACTGCCCAAGGGCCCGGGGTCAGTGGGGGCCCCATGAGATGCCCCTGGTACCTTTTTCATAGGCTTTTTTGAGTTTGGTCAAGGACACAGGGGCCCCATGATCCCCTATTGCCCAGGGGCCTCATGAGTTGTCAGTCCGCCCCTGTATACATGTATAACTGGTACAATGAGCACTAAAAAATCCTTTTTAGATATGGTGGACTCCCCTGTATATGATCTGTAGTTTCCAAATGTGCTTAGGAGCCCTGAACCACCTTGCTGTTGCCTCAACGTGTTTTGTGGGATAGACCTTCTTCTTTAGGAGGGCTTCTATGGGTGATGATCTAGATCAGGGTATCTCAATCAGGGTTCAATGGAAGAGGTTGCTAAGGATTCTTTGAGCAATGAACACATTTCTGCCTCTCAGATAAGTTCTCACTGACACCATTGATCTTTCTAGCTACATGTAAGGTGCTAATTATTCCCAATGACCACAAGTGTAGTGAGCATTCTTCCTACCGGCCATCACACTAATGTATCATGAGTTGTAGATATAGTAATTTTGAGCAAGGGTTCCCTGAGATCGGAAAGTTAATTCAAGGGTCCCTTGGTGTTGAAAAGGTTGAGAAAGTCTGATCAATATAATCTTGAATATGAACAAATATCTCTTAAACACAATCATTTTTGTATATTTGCTCTTCTTGTTCATCATAACAAGAGGCATGGTGGTCGTTTGTCCTTTCCAGCTTATTTCGTGCTAAAAGGTTTCAGTCCTCATCTCAGCAGGTTTGGACCTATGAAATCATAATATAGAAATAGTCACTATGGGGTTGATTTACTAAAAGTCAACTGGCTGTTCATGTTGCAGGGGAATTTGCCCAAGAGCTTAGTGAATGAGGTGAATGAGGTGAAGCTGTGCTGACTTCTATCATCCACTCATGGGCAAGCAAAAATGCAGTTTTTTTCCTTTCACGTGATTAATCAGTCTTTGCAAAGTGAAACTTCACCACAATCAGTAAACTCCGGGGAAAATTCCCTTGCAAAGTGCAACTTCCTTTGTAAAGTCAACAACCTGTTTGCCATTGGTAACTCAACCTCTATATCTCCTAGGGCCTGCCTACGGAGATCAGATTGTAAGCACCGCTCATTGATATGGATTGTAGTGAGCCAATGGGATTACTTTCTCTTCTCTTGACCAGGCAGTGGACTCATTCTATGGCATTCAGCTGGTCTACTTGAATAGGAAAAAAAAAAACCCTTTCATGACAACAATTGCAATTCCTCGCCAATCGCTTTCATTTTTTCTCAGGCGTACCATAGGTTGCCTTAGTGCACGGACAATGCAAAACAGGAAAACTTCCTTTCACACAAACTGATTAATATGCAGAGACAGATTTCTTCTTTCCTTTTCTTTTTTTAAAGCAAAATTTGAAGAGCCATCAAAAAGAAATTGCGGCTGACAAGAGCTCAGGATTTGATTACAATTACAAATGTTTACTTTTGAAAAATCAGTCTATCGGCATTACCAAATACAATTTTAAAATAGGCCAGTTGAGTCATGTCTCTTCTTGGCAATGTACTTTCTGTATCAGCTGACAACAAAAGGCTCTGAACAAAAAATGATTTTAATGAACATGTCACTGCATATTTTGATCTTATCATCTGATTAACTGTACAGTCCCAAGTGTGCATTATAAGGACGAAAAAAGAGGGTTCCACGTGAATCAAATAAGCCAAAATGGTCTTTAAATCCATCAATGAATACATCCTATATTATGTGGTTGAAGTTTTCAGTATTAGTTAGGATCAGAGAGGAAACGCATAACCTGTAAATGGGGATTCTGACTAGCATAGTTAGGATCAGGGGCGGACTGACAACTCATGTGACCCCCAGGCAATAGGGGATCATGGAGCCCCTGTGTCCTTGCCCAAACTCAAAAAAGCCTATGAAAAAGTTACCAGGGGCATCTCATGGGGCCCCCTACTGACCCCGGTCCCTCGGGCAGTGCCCGAGTTTCCAAATGGTAAGACCGCCCCTGGTTAGGATCAGAAAGGCAACACATAACCTGTAAATGGAGCACAGTGGCTAAATGGTAAACACTTCTGCCTGGCAGTACTCGGGTCGCCAG